>NC_043016.1:10601582-10713726 GCF_006345805.1 Octopus sinensis | reverse complement strand
CGAGTCAAGAAATCATCGGTTCGCTCCAGCTCGTTGGGGTGAGGTTCTGCGTGTAGGGTGTTCCCTGAGAGAAAGTCAAGCCACGTCCCGACGCTAGCGCTGCTCATGCCAGAAAGACCGATTTAGCGATCCGGTTTTAGGTTCAGTTCCTGCCCATGCGCATGAGGAAAACTTCCGGTGGCCAACCGGAAGCAATCCAATTCTGCGCATGTGCGCTGAAACTTACACAGTAGCGTCAGTACAAATTCTAAGGCATGGATGTGTTGGCAGACAGGTTTGTCCAAGGTGTGTACAGAATGACAAAATTTTTCTGTATGCACTCGTTCAGTGTCTGAGCATTGCTGACTTGTGAAGTTATGTCAAACAGCTATCATCAAGTGTGGAATGGATCTGTCTATAATTGCTGGCCCCATAGTGGTAACTGACTTGCTAGCTTTCTTAAGTCAGTTTTTCCTTTGTCTGGTGGTTATTGCAAAAGAAGTTGCCTGGTGGACGAGGTTGACAGAGACATTCCTCTTTGGTAGAGCCCTTATTTACTCTTTCAAATATGGCACCTTTCTTCATTAAACTCCCCGTGATTCCTATGCACCTCTTGTATGTCAGTAGCTTGCTTGCACTGGGCACACAGTATAGAATTTCTACACACCTTTCTTAAATGTTGACCAGGACCATTTACCTGAGAAGATTTTCTTGCCAAAAATAAATTAGGACCACAAAATGCTTTTCAATTTGTTGCCAAAGAAAACTTTTAGTAGTATAAATGTAAGTGAGGTGGGGTTTTTTCTTTTTTTTTTTGCTGGAAAAAAAAACAATACTAGGTTTATAATTTTGTAAGTTTGTCAATAAAGAAAATTTAGTGATGTGAATGAATATAAAAGAATAATATGAGCTTTGGAAAGCATTTTTGTTTTACATGGATACAACTTTGAAAATACTTATCTAAGAAGATCTGTAGCATTATAGAAGAATACTGAAGACTGAACCATGATGAACTCCACTTTAAATGTCCCTAAAATTGTTGTTGACTCTCACTTTACTTACTGAATCTTTGTACATAGTTTTTACAACCCTCACAAGCCATTCGTTTGCATCTAATTTCCTCAGATTTACCAACAGTGGTACCCTATCAAATGCCATCTCCAAGTCAATGAAAGCCAGGAATAATGGTTTCCTTTTAACCAAGAAGTTGGAAAAGAATGAAAGGATGAAGAGTAAAAGAAGATGACAACGGCAGCTGTCACTACCCCAATTTAATCGTTTCACCCAAAGCCATTATATGTTTTCCTGCCACTGACATATCCATCTTACTCTTCTGTGAAACACTATTCTTAATCCAATCCTCTTCCAATACAAATCTTTTGAAACTCCTTACGTCTGCCGTTTATTTCTCGTAATAGTGAAATACACTAAATATAATCCTTCTTCCTATCGTTAACTTATTTAGTAAATAAATATACACACTCATACGAACATTGGCTGAACTTGAATTCAGAATACAGAAAGATAAAATACGTGAAATACGGCAGAACATTCAATCCAGCTTTCCACTGTCTCTGCCAAATCAACTGTGATGACAGTTACTAAGTTATCTCCCTTCCATTTTTTCTCCTCGCGGCACCTTTAAACAATTCTTTTCTAAGATGATCTTATAGCAAAAGACCCCCTAACACACACACACACACACACACACACGCACGCACAGAGCGTTGTATGTATCTATCAATGACAGTATCTATTTATGTGTCTGCCTGACTGTCCATTTGTCTGTCTGTGACTGTGTCCAACAAATGCCAACATTCAACATGGACAATAAATAATGTTTTTTTTTTTTACTTGTTTCAGTCATTTTGACTGCGGCCATGCTGGAGCACCACTTTAAATCGAGCAACTCGACCCCGGGACTTATTCTTTTTTTTTTGTAAGCCCATTACTTATTCTATCGGTCTCTTTTGCCGAACCGTTAAGTAACGGAGATATAAACACACCAGCATCGGTTGTAAAGCAATGCTAGGGGAACAAACACAGAAACACAAAAACATACACGCAGTACATATATATACATATATACGACGGCTTCTTTCAGTTTCCGTCTACCAAATCCACTCACAGGCTTTGGTCGGCCCAAGGCTATAGTAGAAGACACTTGCCCAAGGTGCCATGCAGTGGGACTGAACCTGGAACCATGTGGTTGGTAAACAAACTACTTACCACACAACCACTCCTGCGCTAATAATAATGATGGTATGTGTGTGTGTGTGTGCGTGGGTGTATTTTTTAGCTTTTACTTGTTTCAGTAACTGGACTGTGTCCATGCTGGGGCACTGCCTTGAGTAAACCATCGATGGCTATACGAGGGGATGTTGAAAAGTTCCTGGCTTTAAGGGTATCACAAAAATACCTGCTTGGAGGACCAACCTTCCAAGTTCTTTTAAAGGGCTTAGAAAAACTGAAGAACCACTGCAAAAAGTGTGTGAATCTGAGAAGGGGAATATGTTGAATAAAATCAGAATTAACTGATCTTCTTTTACCTAACGTCAGAAACTTTTCAGCACCCCGCCTCACACACACACATACACACATTTATATACACACACAGATCTTTTATTTCCGACTTGTTTCAGTCATTAGACTGTGCCCATGCTACGGCACTGCCTTGAAGAATTTTTTAGTTGAATGAATCAACCCCAGTACTTATTTTTTTTTTTAAAGCTGGTAATTATTCTATTTGTCCCTTTTGCTGAACTGCTAAGTTATGGAGAAATGAACACATCAACACCGGTTGTGAAGTGGTTGTGGGATACAAACACAGACACAAAGACACACACAAATAGATATACATACATATACATGATGGGCTTCTTTCAGTTTCCATCTACCAAATTATTCAGAAAGCTTTGGTTGGCGAAATGCTATAGTAGAAAGCACTTGCTCAATGTGCCATGCAATGGGACTGAACCTGGAACAATGTGGTTGGGAATCAAGCTTCTTATCACACAACTGAATTCATCCTACAAAACAACCATTTCATGTTTGATAACGCTTTTCATCGACAAAAATCTGGAATTGCCATGAGCACTAGAGCAGCTCCAGTCATTGCGAACCTAGGAATGGGCTTTCTGGAAATAATAATATACCAGGAATCTTTATCTACCTTTGGAAACCCTCTTTCCCAATACATTAAAGTGAATTGGAAAAGATTCCTAGACGACTGTTTCATCCTCTGGAATGAAAACACAGACAAACTCCTGGGATTCAAAAGAATAATGAAAGGCATCAACCCAAAAATTACAATTCCCAATGGAATACAACCAAAAGGTGCTCCCATTCTTGGAAATATTAATTAAAAAAATAAACCTAAAAATAGAAACAGACATATTTTACAAAACCACAGATGCCAAACAATATCTACTGACTCTCCCTAATTAGTTGGGGTATGACCCTCTCCGTGACCGTCATTACCTGATCCAACAACTTGATACCTCTGTAATTATTTGTATCTAAGGCATCACCTTTACCTTTGTAGCAGTTGACTTTGGTGCTGCTACACCAGTCATTGGGTATGACTCCTTTGTGTATCACCTGGTTAACTATATGGGTGACTAGGCTATAGCCAACACTGCCAGATATTTTGAGCATCTCTGCAGTGATTCCTGATGGGCCAGGGGCTTTCCCTGGCTTCTTACACTTAATTGCTTTATCTACCAAGGTATTGTCAACTCGGATAGCTGGTTCCTCTGTTGGATCGACATTCGGCAGACTCTCTTTCATTTTCTCCCATTCATTTTCTTTATTCAGCAACCTTTCACAGTGACGTTTATAAACCTCTCTCTTTGCACCCTCATTTAGTGCAAGAGAACCATCATCTATGTGGACACATTTCTCTCCGACAACATGATTCTCTCTCACATACTGTCTTGCAACACGAAATACTTTAAGTCTTTGGTCCTCATGGCACAGAACATTGGCAAATTTTTTTCTTATCTGCTTCCCCTCTGGCTAAATAAACCTGTCTCCTAGCTTCTCTTTTGGCAGTCTGATACAATTCCCTGCTACCACCATTCTTCCAGTCCTTCCAAACCTGTTTCTTTTCTCTAATAACAGTCTACAACATTGTTCCACCACCACGTTATTTTAGGTCGAGAGGGGACTTTGCACCATCCACAGACCTGGTCAGTTGCTCTCAGCAGGTTGTCTCGTAGAAACCTCCAGTTGTCTTCCACATTGTGTGAAGCTATAACCCCTTCCATTTTGTCAAAGGCTTCGAATAATATATCTCTAAATCTCTGTCCATTCACAAGATCTTTAAGCTTCCAGACCCTTTTCCTCCATGCTGGTCATCTTCTGGACATCTATTTAGCCCTGATCCTGAAGTCACTAACTACCAGTCTATATTGTGGGATACATTCTTCGCCTGGGAAGGTTTTGGAATTTATAAGCAGCTATCTTACCCTTTTTCTGGTGAGGATGTAGTCAATTTAGCTAGTATGTCTGCCAGAATCATAGATGACTAGGTAACTGGCAGGTTTCCTGAAGTTAGTATTGCAAACCATAATATCATTTTCATCATCAGATTTCACTACTACACTATCTATGCTATCACAATACTAACAGCAGCTGTCTTTCACTATCACAGAAACAAAACAAAAAAAGCACAGATTTGCTCATGAGGCAATAACACTTCTATATCAGACTATGGTACCTGGTGCTCCTCCTGACCTAGTCAGCTCCTGTCAAGGTGGTCCCATATGCCAGCATGGTAAATGGACATAAACCTTTTGACATTCAGGTTATTCTGTCAAAAGTAATTCTTGTTCATCCACATTGTTTTGAATCTATCATTAATTATCTTGTAGCTTCAAGATTTTGATCATGTGATTGTGTATTTTTAGAATGACATTGTAGGGTAGTTGTGAGGGGGTCAGGTCTTAGTCTAAAACAGGTAGAACATTTGGGCCAGATTGGTGATCCTGCCAGTACTGGCACCACATAAAAAGCATCCAGTCCACACTGTAAAGTGGTTAGCATTTGGAAGAGCTTCTGGCTGTAAAAACCATGCCAAAACTGACCTCACCTGTGCTGGTGCCACATAAAGAGCACTTAGTCCATTCTGCTGGGTGATTAGTATTAGGAAGGGCATCTAGCCATAAAAGCCATGCTGAAACAGACACAGAAGTCTGGTGCAGTCTTCTGCCTGGCCAGCTCCTATCAAACTGTCCAACCCATGTAAGGTGGATGTTAAATGATGGCCAATTTAAATGCTACATGGTTGAATGAAAGCTGTGTTTTACCTTAGAAATAGAATGAAAGGGTTAACTCTATTGTAGGTGTCTCTTTTCAGAACACTATATTCTTCATTACTTTAGTTTTGTCCAGATGTCAAAAACACGTGTCAGGACACAGAGGAATGTTTGCACCTGCCAGGTAGATTGTTGTCTTATTCAAAGAAAGATTTGTTTTTGCATCTGTATTGTGTTCTTTACAGAAAAAAAACCCCTTTTGATGCCAATCCACCTGAAAGCACTCCTATAATTATTCTTTTATTTTATAATGATTTAACTTAAAACCTTCCATCAAAATTTCATATTAATTTGTTTCAAAACCCAACTTAATAATGAATTATTTTATTTAAACATGAATTATTTCAAAGTTAATTTAACCCTTTAGCAGTCAGGTTATACAAACAGACAGTACTTTACACAATATGTGTGCAGTTCCAAGTAATGCCGACATTTGCAATACACCTAAAGTTTCCAGATATTTCTTCAGATTGGGTGGTATTGAACCTAATGCTCCAATGATATCAATGATATCCTTTGTGTTCAACTCTTGTAGCTGCTACATCTTAGCAATCTCTCAATTCTCAGGTTTCCATATTTACCAATCTTTTCTCTTTCTTTCCTCATAATAGTTTGATCTCCTGGCACTGCCACATCAATTATTAGGCACTCTTGTTTGTTCCTCATAAAGGTTACTATATCCAGCTTTAGGTGCTCTAACACCTTGTCTGCCTGGAAGCCAATGTCCCAGAGGATTTTTGCCTTCCCCTTTTCATCCGTTACCGTTTCTGGTGTATTATTATTGTTGTTATCATCATCATTATCATCATCACAGGCATGGCTGTGTGGTAAGAAACTTGCTTCCCAACCACATGGTTCTGGTTTCAGTCCCATTGTGTGGTACCTTGGGCAAGTGTCTTCTACTGTAGCCTCAGGCTGACCAAGGCCTTGTGAAAAGATTTGGTAGAGGGAAATTGAAAGAAGCCTGTCATATATATATATATATATATAATATATATATATAGATAGATAGATAGATAGATAGATAGATAGATAGATAGATAGATAGATAGATAGATAGATAGGTAGGTAGATAGATAGATAGGAAGATAGATAGATAGGTAGATAGATAGATAGATAGATAGATAGATAGATAGATAGATAGGTAGATAGATAGATAGGTAGATAGATAGATATATAGATAGATAGATAGATAGATAGATAGATAGATAGGTAGATAGATAGATAGGTAGATAGATAGATAGGTAGATAGATAGATAGAAATACGTATGTATAGATAGATAGATATCAAATTTATTATTCTTTTACAAGAATGTTGTTGACAGTGACTTCGAAGTTTCAGCCAGCTAAGCCATCATTGGACTATGATGCATTATGGTTAGTCTTGACTTTAAATAGTCTCTGTTGAATTAAAATCATCTTTTGGTACGTGGCTTTGAGTGGAATGGTGATTAGGTTTTTTTTGTAGTCTGTTATGGAAAGGAGTTTTGGAAAAAAATTTTATTGATAAAATTTGGCTTTGTGTTTCGTTTTTGGATTTGGTTTGCAAGATTCTTTATATGAGTTCGTGTGTTGAAGCATATTTTGTTGTGTCTGGGGAGAGTCATTCTCTTTTAGTGCCTTATTATTTAACACACTCACTGGTAAAATTTCCACTTGTTTTTTATTTTTTATTCCTAAAATTTTCATTGTGTCTTGCAACCTTTTCAACCTTGCAACCTTATGAAAATAAGAAATAAGTGGAAATTTTACCGGTGAGTGTGTTACATTATAAGGCACAAAAAGAAAATGACTCTCCCCAGACACAGCAGAAATGGCTTTGTGTTATTGTTCAGAATTTATTCATGTATGGAAAAAGCCTGTAAGTGTTTCTCCTTTGATATGTCAGCACCAGGAGTGACAATTTTTTTGTTGTTTTTGATATTATTGTATTTAATTCTTTTGCTTTGACAATATAAAGGTCAACGGTACAAAAGTGCAGCTAAAATCCCCACAAAAGATTTTCTAATAAAACTACACAAACCTACATACACACACATAAAATGTATACTTGCATGCAAACACACTGAAAGAATTCCTTCTTCTCTTTACTCTTTACTCTTTTACTTGTTTCAGTCATTTGACTGTGGCCATGCTGGAGCAGGGCCTTTAGTCGAGCAAATCGACCCCAGGACTTATTCTTTGTAAGCCTAGTACTTATTCCATCGGTCTCTTTTGCCAAACCACTAAGTTACGGAACGTAAACACACCACCATCGGTTGTCAAGCAATGTTGGGGGGACAAACACAGACACACAAACATACACACACACACACATATATATATACAACAGGCTTCTTTCAGTTTCCATCAACCAAATTCACTCACAAGGCTTTGGTCGGCTCAAGGGAAGATACTTGCCTAAGGTGCCACACAGTGGGAATGAACCCAGAACCATGTAGTTGGTAAGCAAGCTACTTACCACACAGTCACTCCTTTTTTCTTTTATTTCTAATTAAATTATATTATATCTTTGTTCCCATTTTCATCCATGAATATACACATACCTTATGCATCAGCCCCTTTTTAGCATATATCGAGAACAGAATTACAAAAAATTTTATAAACACCAAACAAAATCTACCTCCACAAAATAGGAAGTTTGAAATCTCTGCATACTAATCAAATTGCTTATAGAGCAATGAACACCTTGAGAGAAATGTATAAGGCACAGGCAAGGCTAATGGGTAAGTAGCTTGCTTCCCAACCACATGGTTCCAGGTTCAGTCCTGCTGCCTAGTACCTTGGGCAAGTATCGTCTTCTATAGCTTCAGGTTGACCAAAACCTTGTGAGTGGATTTGGTAGATGGAAAGTGAAAGAAGCCTGGAGTGGCTGTGTGGTAAGTAGCTTGCTCTCCAACCACATGGTTTCAGGTTCAGTCCCACTGTGGGGCACCTTGGGCAAGTATCTTCTACTATAGCTTCAGGCCGACCAAAGCCTTGTGGGTGGATTTGGTAGACGGAAACTGAAAGGAGCCTGTCATATGTGTGTGTGTGTATGTGTGCATTTGTGTGTCAGTATTTGTTCCCCCCACCATCGCTTGACAACCGATGTTGGTGTGTTTACATTCCCCGTAACTAAGTGGTTCAGCAAAAAAGAGACCAATGAAATAAGTACCAAGCTTACAAAGAATAAGTCCTGGAGTCGATTTCTCTGACTAAAGGCAGTGCTCCAGCATGGCTGTAATCAAATGACAAAACAGAAAGAAATAAAAGAATAACAGAAGAAACGAATAAAACCTTTACCCAAATACTTCTGAGTATACATCAAAGCACAAGAAAAACCATTTTCTATATTAATAAAGCCATGACTAATAAACACAACAAAAAGTGAGAATACCTCAAAAAAACAAACAAGTAAAGACATGACCAGCCCAAGGTAGGTTCTTTTGTGAAAAAACGTTGACACACCCAATTACTCATGGCTTTAACATTGGACTTTGACATTACCTTTGACATTTATACATATATATATATATAGGCGTAGGTGTAGCTGTGTGGTAAGAATATTGCTTCACAACCACATTCTTCCAGGTTCAGTCCCACTGTATGGCAACTTGGGCAAGCGTCTTCTGCTATAGCCTCAGGCTGACCAAAGTCTTGAGAGTGGATTTGGTAGACGGAACTGAAAGAAGCCCATGATGTGTATATATATTGTGTGTATATATATATATATATATATGTATAGATGTATATATGTGTATATATATATATACATATATATATGTATATATATCTATATATATATATATATAGATATATATATATATTATATATATATATACACTATATATATATATATATATATATTATATATATATATATATTATAGATATATATATGTATATATATCTATATGAATATATATATATATAATATAATATATATAGTATATCTATATATATATATATATATATATATATATATATATTATATGTATATATATATATATATATATATATATATATATAATAAATATTAGGGAATAAATCCAAATTTACAGGGAAAAAAAAAAATTCAGATTAGGATTAAATCCAATTTTATAGTAAAATATTATACAATATTATTAGAGACAAACCAACTATTTGCAAAACAAAAACAAGGAAAGACTTAATCAATACATTTAATTTAATAAATAGTAAAAAAATAGTGGGTTTTTGTCTCTAATAATATTTTATATATATATATATATATATATATATATATATATTATATATATATATTACATATATATATATATACCTATATGTGTGTGTGTATTTTTGGGCCTACCACCATCACTTGACAAATGATGTTGGTGTGTTTACATCCTGTAACTTAGCAGTTTGGCAAAAGAGACCGATAGAATAAGTACTAGGTTTACAAAGAATAAGCCTGAGGTCCATTTCTTTGACTAAAAAAGGCAGTGCTCCATATAGCCACAAACAAATGACTGAAAACAGTAAAAAGTAAAAGAATATATATATATATATATTCTTTTTCTTTTTACTGTTTTCAGTCATTTGTTTGTGGCTATACTGGAGCACTGCCTTAAAAAAGAAATGGACCTCAGGGCTTATTCTTTGTAAATACCTAGTATATATATATATAATACATATACAGGGTATATGATGGGTAAATTATCGCCATTTCATACTTTTAATTTTGCGCATGCACATTGTTTTTCATTTTGTCAACTACACAGTATTGTAGGGTCAGTTGGGTACTGTCTGTAAGAAAAACAGCACCATGATGCAATTTACTCAGTCAGAAGCTTGGAAACAAGAAACTGTACTACTTGGCATTCATGCCAGAAGCTCCAATACGATCATTTCAGAGTGTTTGGGTATCAATCTGAGGACAGGTACCGAGAGTGATAAAGATCAAACACCCCCCAGTCAACACCATGGTGTTTGGAGGGATCACTAGTGATGGGAACATTACGTCTCCATTCATCTTCCTACACAGCCTCAGACTCAACATGGAGGCCTACATCAAGTGCCTGGAGGAGGTAGCGCTGCCCTGGGTCAAGGGGGTGTTTCTGGAACACCCAATGCGGGCAACAGGGCTCTGCACCATGCTACATAAGCAGGAGTACCCAGTCATGGATGTCAGAAAATTTCTGCAACCACATCACCCCTAACATCTGACCAACTAACTCCCCAGACTACAACCCCTTTGATTATTATGTGTGAGATGCAGTTTAAGGAAGAGACCAGCAAAACTCCTTGTGACACCAAAGATGAACTGAAGGCAAGAATTATGGCAGCATTCACCAAATTAAACAAGGAGAGTGTCCAGAAGAGTCACGGGAGATTCAGAAGTCATTTGGAGGTAGTGATTGAAGCCAATGGTGATTTTATTGAATAAATTTACTCTTCAGTATTTCAAAATATATTTATGTAATTTTGGTAAATATATCTGTTATGATGAGATGTCAGTGTTATTTTCATTTTTGCATAATTTCGACAACAGTTTATTCAGCACACCCTGTATATGTATATACATACATACAATATATACATATTATTATATATATATATAATATATATATATATATATACATATACAGAGAGAGAGAGCAGATGAGAAGAGGAGAGAGGAGAGAGAGAGAGAGAGAGAGAGAGAGAGAGAGAGAGGAGAGAGAGAGAGAGAGAGAGAGGATACAGAAAGACAGAAAATGGAATTCATGAGACTCTTTACTCAGAATCACTGCAATCATTTCAATTCATCATACACTTGTACCTTACAGGTGAGATTCTGTGCAATCAATTGTCATGCATTATAGGTACCTATAATGAGATGTGGATGCATAATGATTTGAAGTGATTTGTAGTAGTTCGACTTAAAGAGTCTTGTGAATTCTAGTTCCTGTCTCTCATCTTTTTATAAAGATAGCTGAATACTGTGGATAGGTTTTAAACAGCACACCACAAGTGTATACTTGAATGTGAAATCATTATTTGTGGCTGTGTGGTAAGAAGCTTGCTTTCCAACCACATGGTTCTGGGTTAAGTCCCACTGCATGGCACCTTGAGTAAATGTCTTCGAGTATAGCCTCAGGCCAAGCCAAGCCTTGTGAGTAGATTTGGCAGATGGAAACTGAAAGAAGTTCATCATCATCATCATCATCATTTAACGTCTACTTTCCATGCTAGCATGGGTTGGACGATTTGACTGAGGACTGGCAAACCAGATGGCTGCGCCAAGCTACAATCTCACTGGCAGAGTTTCTACAGCTGGATGCCCTTCCTAACGCCAACCACTCCGAGTGTGTAGTGGGTGCTTTTACGTGCTACCGGCACGAGGGCCAGTCTGGCGGTCACATATATGTATGTATGTGTGTGTGTGTGTGTGTGTGCGTGTGTGCACGTATGTGTTTGTTTTTGTGTCTGTGTTTGTTCCCCATCACTACTTGACAACCAGTGTTGGTGTGTTTACATTCCCATAACTTAGCAGTTTGACAAAGAGACTGATAGAATAAGCACTAGGCCTTAAAAATAAGTCCCAAGGTCAAATTGTTCAGCAAAGACACTTCAAGGCGGTGCTCCAGCATGGCCACAGTCAAATGACTGAAACAAATATCAAAATAAATATACATACATACATATATATATATATATACATACATGATTTAATAGACATAATATATATTTTCATGAGCTACTTATAGTTTCATGTGATGAAAACATCTCAGACAGAATTTTTAAGCATATCTGGTACCATCTTACAATCCTCAGGCTCTACCCACATGGCATAACTAGCTAAAACAGGATGAGAGGACAAGAGAAAAAAAAACACAAGAAAAGGTGAGAAGGGAGTAGATTTAAAAGTTGGAAGGTTGAAAAACTGGAAAATGAAAAAGTAAGCAGAAAAAAGAAAAAAGATCTTACCGTCACAGAACTGTACACTTTATGTGTGTGTGAGTGAGTTTTGTGGGAAATATTATCTGGGTGGATACCATAGTAGCTTTCAGTTATGTTCCCAGGTTATGGTTAACAGCATTGATTAGTATTTACTGTTTATGACTACTAAGAGCTGTCACTAATGTTGTAAATTCCTCTGATGAGTAATTCTGTGCTTGCTTGTCTGGATGGTAATATTGGTTGTCTGTCGATTAGCAATAATTATAATGATAGCGAATACGGAGACTTGTTCACTCCCAAAATTTATTTCCTTTTATTTACAATTCATACTGCATATTTAGTGGGTTACTAGACCTACACGTGTTTCACTACAAAACACACCATATACATTTTATCTTTTATTTCATCTTTTACTGTTTCAGTGTTATATATATTATATATATAATATATATATTCCAGTAATTACATACAATTATCTACATACATACACACACACACACACACATATATATATATATATATATATATATATATATACATACATTACATACATAATATATATGTATATATATATAATATATAAATCATCATCATTGTTTAATGTCTGCTTCCATGCTGGCATTGGATGGGTTGGACAGCTTGACTGAGGACTGGCGAACCAGATGGCTGCCACCAGGCTCCAATCTGAGCTGGCAGAGTTTTCTACAGTTGGATGCCCTATCGATACCAACCACACTGAGAGTGTGTTAGTGGGTACTTTTACATGCCACTGGCATGAGGGCCAGTCAGGCAGCACTGGCAACAGCCATGCTCAAATGGTGCTTTTTATGTGCCAGTAAGGCAATGCTGATAACGATCATGCACAACTTGTGCTTTTTATGTGCCACTGGCATGGGAGCCTGTCAGCAGCCCTGGCAGTAATCACACTCAGATGGTACTTTTAATGTTCCACTTGCTTCAACAGGTCTTCACAAGCAACACATAAGTAGGCTGGTTATACTGCTGAAATAGGCCACGGGTTATGGTCTCACCTGGCTTGCCAGATCCTCTCATGCACAATATATTTCCAAAGGTCTCTAGTCATTGCCTTGGTGAGGCCCAATGTTCGAAGGTCATGCTTCACCACTTCATCCTAGGTCTTCCTGGGTCTACCTCTTCCACAGATTCCCTCAACTGCTAAGGTGTGACACTTTTTCACACAGCTGTCATCATCCATTTACACCACATGTCCATACCAGCGCAGTCGTCTCTCTTGCACACCACATCTGATGCTTCTTAGGTCCAACTTATCTCTCAAGGTGCTTACACTGTCGAGTATGCACACTGACATTACACATCCAGCGGAGCATACTGGCTTCATTCCTTGCAAGCTTATGCATGTCCTCAGCAGCCACCACCCATGTTTCACTGCCATGTAGCATGGCTGTTCATACACATGTGTCATAGTCTACCTTTTACTCTGAGCGTTTGGCCCTTTGTCACCAGCAGAGGTATTACACACACACACACACACATATATATATATATATGTATAAGCACCCACTACACTCATGGAGTAGTTGGCGTTAAGAAGGGCATCCAGCCGTAGAAACATTGCCAGATCAGACTGGGCCTGGTGCAGCCTTCTGGCTTCCCAGACCCCAGTTGAACCGTCCAACCCAGCATGGAAAGCGGACGCTAAACGACGATGATGATGATGATGATGATGATATATATAGATGTGATGTCTTTATCATTTGGCAATGAGGATTCTGTTGTTTAACCCTTTAGTATTCAAACTGACCAGATCAGGACACTCGTACCTGCCCTACAATGTCATTCTAAAAACAAACAATCACATCACCGAAATCTTCAAGCTATGAGATAATACAGGATTAACTCCATAACGGTGTGAATAAAAGGGCATCACATTCCACTGAGTAATCTGAATGCTAATGGGTTAATCAAATGAATTAATGTGTACATGGTTGAGTATTCCACAGACATGTGTAGTCTTAACATAATTCTCAGGCAAAATAGGCGCAGGAGTGGCTGTGTGATAAGTAGCTTGCTTACCAACCACATGGTTCCGGGTTTAGTCCCACTGCGTGGCATCTTGGGCAAGTGTCTTCTACTATTGCCTCGGGCTGACCAAAGCCTTGTGAGTGGATTTGGTAGACGGAAACTGAAAGACGCCTGTCGTATATATGTATATATATATATGTATGTTTGTGTGTCTGTGTTTGTCCCCCCACCATCGCTTGACAGCTGATGCTGGTGTGTTTACGTCCCCGTCACTTAGCAGTTCGGCAAAAGAGACCGATAGAATAAGCACTGAGCTTACAAAGAATAAGTCCCGAGGTCGATTTGCTCAACTAAAGGCGGTGCTCCAGCATGGCCACAGTCAAATGACTGAAACAAGTAAAAGAGTAAAGAGTAAGAGTAAAATCTGTGTGATACAATATCTGGTGTGACTGTATATTCTGAATTTTGAAACGAAGATAGAATCTACTCTGTGGGTTTCTAAAGAGCTTCTGTCCACCCAGTGTCATTGACAATGCTTTGTTCGATTCAGAACAGAAAGTGGCATTTTCTTAAAATGCCACACCAAGGGATTGACCCTTAGATCTAGTGGTTGCAAAATGAACCTCTTAACCATTTGGCCAAACTGCACCTACATATTTCTTTACTACCCACAAGGGGCTAAACACAGAGGGAACAAACAAGGACAGACATAAGTATTAAATCGATTACATCGACCCCAGTGCGTAACTGGTACTTAATTTATCGACCCCGAAAGGATGAAAGGCAAAGTCGACCTCGGCGGAATTTGAACTCAGAACGTAACGGCAGACGAAACTGCACCTACATGTATGTGTGTGCATGTGTGTATGTGTGCGTGTCTGTGTGCATGTGTATGTGCACATGTATGTGTGTGCATGTGTGTATGTGTGCGTGTCTGTGTGCATGTGTATGCACACATGTATGTGTGTGCATGTGTGTATGTGTGCGTGTCTGTGTGCATGTGTATATGTGTATGCGCACATGTGTGTGTGTGCATGTGTGTATGTGTGCATGTCTGTGTACATGTGTATGCACACATGTGTGTGTGTGCATGTGTGTATAAGTGCGTGTCTGTGCATGTGTATATGTGTATGCGCACATGTGTGTGTGTGCATGTGTATGTGTGTACGTGTGTGTGTGCATGTGTATATATGTATGCGCACATGTAGGTGTGTGCATGTGTGTATGTATGTGTGTCTGTGTACATGTGTATGCACACATGTATGTGTGCGTGTCTGTGTGCATGTGCATATGTGTATGCACACATGTATGTGTGCGTGTCTGTGTGCATGTGTATGCGCACATGTATGTGTGTGCATGTGTGTATTTGTGTGTGTCTGTGTGCATGTGTATATGTGTATACACGTGTGTGTGTACGTGTGTGTGTATATGTGTGTGTGTGTGTGCGTTCATGCTCCTTTTTCATCAGACTATCTAATGAAGGCAAGCAAACAGAAATTTTCTCACTGTCAACCTCTTTCTTGTAGAACTACATGTGTGTGTGTGTGTGTGTGTGTGTTGTGTGTGTGTGTTGTGTGTATGTGTGTGTGTGTATGTGTGTGGTTGTGTGTATGGGCACACAGACATGCATACACATATATTTCATTTAAGCATCAAGCTAATTAGTCATACTTAGTCAATTAAATTGCAATATTAAATGAATATAAGCTAATCAAGTATGATGTTGCGAGTTGATAAAACTTATTCAGAGAACAATAGAACAATTAAGACGGGACTTGCTTCGTTAACTACTAACGAGTGACAAATGTAACACACTTATCTGGAAGCCTTATTTCTAATAATGAATTCATAATGTCATAGAGGCAAATATTTTAGTTGTAGTTGTGTAGTTAATTAGGTCAATGCCAAACGTTAATTTCTTTTAAATTGTGCAAAATATGTACAATAAAAATTCGCTAGCTACAGTGAGTGGTGGACCACATCTCTGATGGTGAGATTGTTTGTGTAATTTGGGTAGGATAAATACCACATGGTACTTTTGCTTGTATCTACTGATGCTTGTATCTACTGATACACTAATGTGTATATCCTCCTGCATGTGTGGTTAGAAGCTTGCTTGCCAGATACATAGTTCTGGGTTTAGTCCCACTGCGTGGCACCTTGAGCAAGTGTTTTCTACTATAGTCTCAGGCCAAGTGGGTTTGGTAGATGGAAACTGAAAGAAGCCCATCGTATATATATATATATATATATATATATATGGCACGTAAAAAGCATCCACTACACTCTCAGAGTGGTTGGCGTTAGGAAGGGCATCCAGCTGTAGAAACATTGCCAGATCAGATTGGGGCCTGGTGAGGCCTACTGGCTTGCCAGTCACCAGTCAAACAGTCCAACCTATGCCAGCATGGAAAACAGACGCTAAATGATGATGCTGATGTGTGTGTGTGTGTGCGTGTGTTTGTCTCTTTGTCTTGACTTTGTATGATGGTTGTAAATGAGTGTCACTGACATACAAATGGTGATGTTTAATTTCAATCTTCCATGAAAAGATGTACAATCACAGAAAAATATTACATTCTTTGGAAACCAGCCAGGGTTGGCAAGAGAGAGGGCATCAGGTCATAGAAAATCTGTTTTAATAAATTCCATCTGACCCATGCTAACATTGAAAAGTGGACATTAAGTCGATGATGTGTCAGTCAGTTTCTGTACAGTGACTCTAACTGTTAGTTAGATAACCCATTGACTCTACCAGAGTCAAGACTCTGCAGATTTCAGCAAAGTGATGCATTAAAGAACCCAGAGAAATCCTGTTTTGTCTTAAGGTTCCTTACTTAATTACAACCATAGCCACCAAGATGGTGAAAGGAAAGAGAAGTTGGGATAAATGGACACAAGGTCTATGTGCTACATGTGTGACTGAATTTGGTAGAAAGAATCTGAAAGAAGCCCATCATATAGGCGCAGGAGTGGCTGTGTGGTAAGTAGCTTGCTTACCAACCACATGGTTCCGGGTTCAGTCCCACTGCGTGGCATCTTGGGCAAGTGTTTTCTGCTATAGCCACGGGCCGACCAAAGCCTTGAGTGGATTTGGTAGACGGAAACTGAAAGAAGCCTGTCGTATATATGTATATATATATATGTTGTGTGTATGTTTGTGTGTCTGTGTTTGTCCCCCTAGCATTGCTTGACAACCGATGCTGGTGTGTTTATGTCCCCGTCACTTAGCGGTTCGGCAAAAAGAGACCAATAGAATAAGGACTGGGCTTAGAAAAGAATAAGTCCCAGGGTCGAGTTGCTCGATTAAAGGTGGTGCTCCAGCATGGCCGCAGTCAAATGACTGAAACAAGTAAAAGAGTATATACAAGGTGTGCCATAACGAATTCCTGATTGGGTTTTAGTCACAATTTTTAATAAAGGGCATAAAAACACACAAGTTCTATAGGATTTAATTAAATATGGTCACGTAACATATTAAGATACGTTTCATCCAATATTCTGTTATTCTTTTACTTGTTTCAGTCATTTGACTGCGGCCTTGCTGGAGCACCACCTTTAGTTTAGCAATTCAATCCAAGGATTTATTCTTTGTAAGCCTAGAACTTATTCTAATGGTTGTTTTTGCTGAACTGCTAAGTTATGGGGACATAAACACACCAGTATCAATTGCCAAGCGATGTTGGGAGGACAAACACACACATGCACACACACACATATATGCAACAGGCTTCTTTCAGTTTCTGTTTACCAAATCCACTCACAAGACTTTGGTTGGCATGAGGTTATAGGAGAAGACACTTGCCCAAGGTACCATGCGGTGGGACTGAGCCTAGAACCATGTGGTTGGGAAGCAAGTTACTTACCACACAGCCATATACGTCCACCTTTAGACTTCACAATTGCTCAAAGATGGCCAAGAACGGAATTACATAAATGCCAGATGCACTTAAATGATCCCATGATGCTACTAAGGCATTCTTCAGAGCAGTGATATTCTTGTAGGAAACTCATGAAATGTCACTTTCTAGAATGGACCAAATAGCAAAGTCCATATGTGTGTGTGTGTGTGTGTGTGTGCATTTACATGTGTACATGCATGAGTGTGTGTGTGTATGTGTGACCAAGTACATATGCATGTGTGTTAGTATCACCTTGTCTTGGAAAGGTGATACTAACACACTGTCTTAATGTGACGCTGCAGTGTCCTTCGTTCCCAGTCTTCTATGAAAAAGTATGTCCGGTTATAGGGAAACATATTTACCTTACTGGGAAACAGGTGAGGGTTGGTGTCTGGGAAGGCATGCAGCTGCGGAAAGTCTGCCTCAAGAAAATTCCATCTGATCTATGGAAGCACGGGAAAGCGGATGTTAAATCGATGATGATAATTGTGATGATGACGACGATGATGGTGATGATGATGGTGATGATGATGATGATGATGATGTTGGTGATGATGTTGATGATGATGATGATGGTGATGATGATGATGATGATGATGATGATGATGATGATGATGATGGTGGTGGTGGTGATGATGGTGATGATGATGATGATGATGGTGATGATGATGGTGATGATGATGATGGTGATGGTGATGATGATGGTGATGGTGGTGATGATGATGATGATGATGTTGATGATGATGATGATGATGATGATGGTGGTGATGTTGATGATGATGATGATGATGATGAGGATGATGATGATGATGGTGATGATGATGTTGATGATGGTGATGATGGTGATGATGATGATGATGATGATGATGATGGTGATGGTGATGGTGACGATGATGTGTACATATAAACCAAATACAAATTACGTGACTAACTGGAAGTACCCAAGCTGATGATAACGACTGAGCGATTGTTGAAAAAAAAATGTATGTGACGAAATTTTTTAAATGAGAGTATGAGGATGTAAATAACAATAGCAAGAAGAAGAGGAAGCATGGAAATTATTACTCCTCACTCCCAAACATCACACGATGGCCTTTGTGTGTGCATGTGTGCATGTATGTATGGGTATGTGCATATGTGACTGAACATAAATGAATGTCTTTGTGTGTATCTGTATGAGTTTGTACGTGTGTGTGCGTGTGTGTGAGTGTTGTGTGTGTTTGTGTGTGTGTGTGTGTTTGCATAGTCATGTGTGTTTGTGTGTGTATTTATTTGGAAATAGATTTCGTTTGTAATATAAATATTGAAGACACCAAAAAGCAAAGTGGAAAAAATTCCAAATGTTATTTTTATGTCAGAACTAGTTCTGCACTAGTTCTGTAGCACACCAACAGATGGCAGCACACAGTTGCATGCACGGTGAGAGCTTGCAGTGACTTTCACGAAGAAGTGTGCTGGGGTTAAATTGCTCGACTAAAGGCGGTGCTCCAGTATGGCCACAGTCAAATGACTGAAACAAATAAAAGAATAACAGAATATTGGATGAAACGTATCTTAATATGTTACATGACCATATTTAATTAAATCCTATAGAACTTGTGTGTTTTTATGCCCTTTACTAAAAATTGAGACTAAAAACCAATCAGGAATTTGTTATGGCACACCTTGTATACGATGGACTACTTTCAGATTCTTTCTACCAAATCCAATCACAAATATAACACATAGACCTTCATGAAGAAGTGTGCTGTAGTCTGTGATTTTTTGTCATGGACAGGAACAAAGAGCCAATGTGAAATTTTGCATTAAACTTGGAAAGTCTGCTACAGAGACATTGAGGATGCTTCAGCAAGCTTGCAGTGATGAGGCAATGGGTTGTATACGCCATGTTTCAAAGAGGCACAGGTACTTCAAAAGTGGGAGATGATGAGTGATCTGGAAGATTTGCTATGAGTGTCACCTCAGGAAATGTGGTGTTGTGCATTGAGGATTCCACCCCCAGGGCCAGACCACCTTGGGAAATGTGGTATTGTGCTTTGAGGATTCCACCCCCAGGGCCAGACCACCTCGGAAAATGTGGTGTTGTGCATTGAGGATTCCACCCCCAGGGCAAGACCATCATTTGAGAATTTTACTGCAATATTTTGAAGTGTTTGAGGGAGGATATTTGGTAAAAGCAACGAAATCTGTGGAGCGTGAAGAATTAGATTCTTCATGATGGCAATGCATCCCTGCCACCGAGCTCTCCTCTCTTGTGAGTTTCTCACGAAAAACAACATGGTGTCACTTCCATACCTGCCCATTCACCAGATTTAGCACCTGTGGACGTCCATCTCTTCCCAAAGATGAAAACGCACCTCAAAGGTCACCGTTTTAATATTGCTGTTGAAATCCAGAGCAATTTGCAGAAGATCTTTGACTCGCTTATGGAAAATGACATCCAGGCCAGATTCCAAAAGTGGTAGGAATACTGAGACCAGTGGATTACTGCACAAAGTGACTATTTCAAAGATGATGATGCTAAAACTTTGGTAAATAAGTTATTTTTTATTAAACATAACTAATCCAGGAACTTTTTGATGGTGCCTCATATGTGATATTTTGTCACTTCCCATCAATAACGACTGTCTTTTATCCCGTTTTTGTCCTACTTCAAATAGTTAAGTGTTACAAAAAAAAAAGTATATTCAAAAACACTTAGTCTGTTATATATTGATGTGGTTTTATTTTGATAAATTAAAATGTCCCTGCTCATCTCTAAATACTGGCTACAACCATTCTTTCATCATATGAATTTATAAACTTTGAGAGAATATGAAATAATTCTTTTATGAAACAGAATATCTGGAAACAAATAAAGCTATAAATAACAACAGCTTGTAACTATTACTCTTTTACTTGTTTCAGTCATTTGACTGTGGCCATGCTGGAGCACCACCTTTAGTCGAATCAAATCGACCCCAGGACTTGTTCTTTGGAAGCTTCTATTGTATTCTATTGGTCTATTGAGTTAAAAAAAAAACTCTTTGGATGTCCAGCTTTTGGTTATTTTCCACCCAAAGAGTTGGTTTTTTTTTATCCAAAATTTTCAAGCTGTTATATATATATCTTTTATTTTTATCCAGATTCACTATTTCAAAAAAAAAAAAAAAAAATGTCATGGTTTAAAAAAAGGAAAATATGAACAATGATTTTTCCTGTTTCTACTTTCATTTTTAAAAATATTTTTTATAGTTCACTTTTCAAAAGACATTTATCTCCCCAAAAAAAAATGCACCTAACACAATATATGAATAATGCTTATGTCATTAATAGCTGTTACGATTGTAAAGTATATAGTAATGGATTTTGCAGTACCTATACTCTTTACTCTTTTACTTGTTTCAGTCATTTGACTGCGGCCATGCTGGAGCACCGCCTTTAATCGAGCAACTCGACCCCGGGACTTATTCTTTTGTAAGCCCAGTACTTATTCTATCGGTCTCTTTTGCCGAACTGCTAAGTAACGGGGACATAAACACACCAGCATCGGTTGTCAAGCAATGCTAAGGGACAAACACAGACACACAAACATACATGCACAGATATATATATATACATATATACGACATGCTTCTTTCAGTTTCCGTCTACCAAATCCACTCACAAGGCATTGGTCAACCCGGGGCTATAGCAGAAGACACTTGCCCAAGGTGCCACGCAGTGGGACTGAACCCGGAACCATGTGGTTGGTTAGCAAGCTACTTACCACACAGCCACTCATGCGCCTTGTTTGTTTTTTATCCAAAATTTTCAAGCTGTTATCTATATCTTTTATTTTTATCCAGATTCACTATTTCAAAAAAAAAAAAATGTCATGGTTCAATGAATTTTTCCTGTTTTTTCTTTCATTTTTAAAAATATTTTTTATAGTTCACTTTTCAGAAGACATTATTTATCTTCAAAAAAAAAAATGCACCTAACACAATATATGAATAATGCTTATGTCATTAATAGCTGTTATGATTGTAGAGTATATAGTAATGGATTTTGCAGTACCTATATGAAAATTATATTGAAGTTTCACAAACCTACATATTATTTTTAGGAAAATATTGTTATCTATTTATAAATTTCATTTTATTTATTTATTTATTTATTATTCATTTTTTTATTGTGTAATCTGTTTCATATGGTAATTGTAAGCTAACCTATTTTAAGCATTGTACTTTCAACACCGAGCTATCAACTGCAACCGTTCTCTGCAACAGATATCCTTACAGCAGACAGTGTGGTGGATTTTGTAGTCAAAACTTTACTGTTTGTTAGCAATCAATGCTGTCAGCTTCAACATTATCATCATCGTCATTGTCATCATCATTAACCCTTTAGTGTTCAGATTCCTCTGTTAAATGTAATACTTTTTACACTCAAATTGTTTTGAATAATCATGCATTATCTTATATCTTTGAGGTTTCAATAATTGATGTTTATATTTAGAGTGACATTGTCGGGTAGGTGTGAGAGGCCAGATATTGCCAGTTTGAATATAAAATATGTAGAATATCTGGGCCAGATATGGCCGGTTTAAACACTAAAGGGTTAATCATTATATTTTACCCTGAAATTAACAGAGCTGTCACAGTCTAATTACTGATACAGCAGCTCATTAGAGAAACCACGCTAATTACGTCTTTTATCAGTCACATAAGACAAGTTAATGAAAAAAGAAAACCTCAATATTTACGATAGTTACGTTCACTGACATGCTTGACATATTTATTATTACTTGACACACTCCTTGCAGAGAAATGGGTGGATAAGGTGGTAGAGGTAGTCAGGGTACGTGATAGATCTGCTTGGTCAGAGTGATCCAACAACACCACCAGCTATCATAATAGAATATATAAAAGTGAAGTTGTGTGTCTGTCTCCTACGATTTAGATTCCTAACTACTCCCACATTTTTCGGTGCAGTTTAACCAAAACTGGGTATCTTATAGTCGTGATTCATATCGAGCCCTTCTGGGTATTAGCGCGTGTCTACGATGAGTCTACAGTTTAAAAAAAAATTTACCATCATTTTTTCCCATTTTTAATGCATTTTTTTGCTATTATATAAGGGAATAACTCTCTAAAAATGTATTATTAAATCTCAGAACGTAAAAAGCTACAGTAACACCCCCCCTTTGTGGTTGCCATATGAGATGGCTATTATACTTTACATCTCTAAAAATGCTTATATAGTTATTTCCCTTACAAACCCGAGCAACGCCGGGTGATACTGCTGGTAGAATATAATATTACATCATAAGAATTTTATAAACTTTTGAGAGCATGAAGTACCGTATTCTAACGTGTATAAGGAACCCTTTTTGGTCAAAAATTAGGTTAAAAAAATATAGGGGTTTCTTATACATGGATAGTATTATAATCTCTTACGAAACCTTTTTTCCAAATTTTAAGCCACCCCCCAAAAATTAGGGGGTTCCTTATACACGTTAAAATATGATAATTCTTTAATGGATTAGTAGATCTCAAAGCACACATATAAAGCCACAAATAAAAGCATATTTTTTCTTTTACTTGTTTAGTCATTAGTCTATGGCTATGCTGAAGCACAGCCATGAAGTATTTTTAGACGAATGTATTGACCGAGGTACTTAATTCTTTTTCAAAGTGTGGTATTTATTCTATCGATTTCTTTGGCTGAACTGCTAAGTTACAGGGATATCAACATGATAACACCAGTTGTCAAGAGGTGGTTGGAGATCAAATACACACACACACACACACATACAATGGGCTTCTTTTCAGTTTCCGTCTACCAAATCCACTCACAAAGCTTTGGTCAGCCTGGAGCTATAGTAGAAGACACTTGCCCAAAGTGCCACACAGTGGGATTGAACCTAAAACCATGTGGTTGGGAAGCACAGAAAAAACCGAAGGTAGCTTTTGACTTTTCCTATTCAGTGTTATTTGTGAGTTATACATAACAGTTAAAAATATTGGAAAATATCTTCTGCTGAATAATATATCAAAACAGGGTGGCACGTAAAAAGCACCATCCGACCGTGGCCATTTGCCAGCCCCGTCTGGCACCTGTGCCGGTGGCACGTAAAAAGCACCCACTACACTCACGGAGTGGTTGGCGTTAGGAAGGGCATCCAGCTGTAAGAACACTGCCAGATCAGACTGGGCCTGATGCAGCCCTCTGGCTTCCCAGACCCCAGTTGAACCATCCAACCCATGCTAGCATGGAAAGCGGACGCTAAATGATGATGATGATGATGAGATTGGAAAATTTGCTTGTATTATTTAGTCCCAATTACACGTGTTTCATTTCTAACTCCTGTTAGCAAATGAAACACATGTAATGGTGACCAAATAAAACCAAAAAAATTTCCAATCCCCCTGTTTTGATAGATAGGCGCAGGCATGGCTGTGTGGTAAGAAGTTTGTTTCTCAATGACATGGTTTTTAGGTTTCAGTCCCCTGGCACCTTAGGTGTGTGTCTTCTACTATAGCCTTGGACCGATCAAAGCCTTGTAAGTGGATTTGGTAAACAGAAACTGAAAGAAGTCTGTCATGTGTGAGTGGGTATGTGTGTGTATGTGTGTGTGTGTGTGTGTGTGTATCTTTGTGTCTGTGTTTGTCCCCTCATCACTGGTTGACGACTGGTGTTGCTGTGTTTATGCCCCCTAATTTAGTAGTTTGGCAAAAGAGACTGATAGAAAAAAAGATTGATAGAATAGGTACTTGGCTGAAAAAATAAGCCCTGGAGTTGATTTATTTGACTATAAATCCTACAAGGCAGTGCTCCAGCATGGCTGCAATCAGATGACTGAAACAAGTAATAGATAAAAGATATATATATATATACACATATAAGAAAAAAGATGACAAAGAAATAAACAATTATCTTATGAACTTCATTAGCTTACAGTCGTTTCCACTGTAAGATGCAGTGAACTCCTTGTTGGGTGCCTGAGTAACACCTTACAGTTTCATCAGAGCTTCAAACAGGAAATGATAAATTTATTTTAATCTTTAGGATGCTAATAAAAATACAGTAATAGCCTAATAATAGGAATGTTTTTCTTCTTGTTGTTGTTGTCTCTATTAGGCCACAATTGTAATTCGAAGATCCAGCCATGTTGATTCACTCTGAGAACTGTATTAAGAGTGAGAATATGTGTCTATGGAATACTCAGCTACTTTCATGTTAATTCTGCAAACAGAAACTCAGCAGGCGGAACAATTGGTTCTTGTTACCAAGACAAAGATGCACCACTGCCGCTGTACATTTCCTATCAAAGAACTGTCTGCTTCGAGGTTTGATTTTTGCTCTTCATCCTTCAGAGATCAATAATAACAGCATAAGCAACAGACTAATTACTGGGATTGGTTTAATTGGTTATACACACCAGCAACCACTTCATAATATGGATACTTGTACTAATGTTAAAAATCAATTTTAAACAACAATCTGTAAAGTGATTTATATATATACATACATACATACATACATACATACATACATATATATATATATATATATATATATATATATGTCCAACCCATGCTAGCATGGAGAACGGATGTTAAATGATGATGATGATGATGATGATATATATATATATACATATATATATATATATATATACATATACATATATACACATATACATATACATATATATATATATATATATCATCATCATTTAACGTCCGTTTTCCGCGCTAGCACGGGTTGGACGGTTTCGACCGGGGTCTGGGGAGCTCGGGACTGCCCCAGGCTCCAGTCTAGTCTGGCAGTGTTTCTACAGCTGGATGCCCTTCCTAACGCCAACCACTCCGCGATGTAGTGGGTGTTTTTTACGTGCCACCTGCACAGGTGCCAGAGGGGTCTGGCATCGGCCACGTTCGGATGGTGCTTTTTATGTGGGGGGGGGGGAGAATATAGGGGGAGCACCAGTGGGGAGGGGGTGTTTCAGAGAAATGATGACAGGTTCTAGGCAAGTAGAACGTAGGATATCAAGAGAGGGTAATGCATGGTCAAATAGCGTATTGAAGAGGGGGGTTCGAAGAGTAGACACCTATAATGGTGGTGGGAGAAGCGACATCCGGTATAGATGGAGCAAAAATATAGAGATATCCGGTATTGGTGGTGGGGGGGCAAGGGCGGGTGCACCGGGAATATGACGGGCTGGCTTAAAAATGCTCTTAGCAAAGGAAGAGGGGGGATGGCAGAGACACGTAAAAGAGGGAGAGAGAGAAGGGAATAGGAACCCCCCGAAAATGGCCGCCATTGAAAAAACCCCTGTATGGAGAAATAATATGCAATACAAGGCGAAGCTGAATAGTAATAATAATAATAATATAATAATAATAATATAATAATAATAAGCAATTTCGACTGGCTTAAAATGGCTCTTAGCAAGGAAGAGGGGGGATGGCAGACAACGTAAAAGAGGGAGAGAGAGAAGGGAAATAGTGGAACCCCGCGAAAATGGGCCGCCATTGAAAAAACCCCTGTATGGAGAAATAATATGCAATACAAGGCGAAGCTGAAATAGTATATAATAATAATATAATAATAATAATAATAATAATAATAAGCAATTTTTCGACTGGCTTAAAAATGCTCTAGCAAAGGAAGAGGGGGGATGGCAGACAACGTAAAAGAGGGAGAGAGAGAAGGGAAAGTGGAACCCCGCGAAATATATATATTATATATATATATATATATACATATACATATACATATACACACATATACATATACATTTATATATATATATATATAATAATTGAGTAGTTGAATGAATTATCTTATTATGGATAATTCGGTTAACCGATACCTGGGTAGCAAATTCACGTCAGAAAACACAGTTGAAGCTACATGCCTAGGGCATGTCGAAAATAAAATAAAGGAATTTTGTTAATTCGTCGTTCAACTCCATTCTTTCATTTATTTATATATATATGTATATACATATATATATATACACACATATACATATACATTTATATATATATATATATATATATATAATATTACTATAATATATATATATATATTATATATGTTGTATATATATATATATATATATATATATATATATATATATATATAGGTGCAGAGTGGCTGTGTGGTAGTAGCTTGCTTACCAGCCACATGTTCTGGGTTCAGTCCCACTGCGTGGCACCTTGGGCAAGTGTCTTCTACTATAGCCTGGGCCGAACAAAGCCTTGTGAGTGGATTTGGTAGATGGAAACTGAAAGAAGCCCGTCTTATATATATGTATATATATGTGTTTGTGTGTCTGTGTTTGTCCCCCCAACATTGCTTGACAACCGATGCTGATGTGTTTACATCCCTGTAACTTAGTGGTTCGGCAAAAGAATCCGAAAGAATAAGTACAAAGAATAAGTCCTGGGGTCGATTTGCTTGACTAAAGGCGGTGCTCCAGCATGGCTGCAGTCAAATGACTGAAACAAGTAAAAGAGTAAAAAAGAGTATATATATATACACACATTTATGAATTTGTGTTGCAAGATTCCTGATGTGAAAATATGTGTTGAAACAGATATTGTTGTATTTTGAGATGGTCATTTTTCATTTTTTTGCCAAATAAAGACATAGTTCTTCACTTATTGTCCAGAAATCCTTTGTCACACATCTGTGACCTCTTCAGTGACACTTTTTGTTTTCATATGTGCTCTTGCTCCACTTGCTCCAGAATGGAGTGAATAAAGCACAGATGAAAATGAAAAGTGTTGCTGAAGAGGTCACAGATGTGTGACGAAAGATTTCAGGACAATGGACACGAGTTAAAATAAGAAGTGCATGGTAAGTAGCTTGCTTACCAACCACATGGTCCTGGATTCAGTCCCACTGTGTGGCACCTTCTACTATAGCTTCAGGTTGACCAAAGCCTTGTGAGTGGATTTGGTAGACGGAAACTGGAAGAAGCCTGTAGTATAAGTATATATATATATATATATATACACTTTACTCTTTTACTTGTTTCAGTCATTTGATTGTGGCCATGCTGGAGCACCGCCTTTAGTCAGCAAATCGCCCCCAGGACTTATTCTTTGGAAGCCTAGTACTTATTCTATCGGCCTCTTTTGCTGAACCGCTAAGTTATGGGGACGTAAACACACCAGCATCAGTTGTCAAGCGATGTTGGAAGGACAAACGCAGACACATAAACACACACATACATATATATTTACATATATACGACGGGCTTCTTTCAGTTTCCGTCTACCAAATCCACTCGCAAGGCTTTGGTCGGCCCAAGGCTATAGTAGAAGACACTTGCCCCAGGTGGCATGCAGTGGGACTGAACCTGGGAACATGTGGTTGGTAAGCAAGCTACTTACCACACAGCCACTCCTACTCATAGATGTATGAGTGTGTATCTGTTTGTCCTCCCAGCATCACTTAACAACTGATCATGGTGTGTTTATGTTCCCGTAACTTAGCAGTTCGGCAAAAGAGACCGATAGAATAAGTAGAGGGCTTACAAAGAATAAACTCTGGGGTTGATTTGCTCGAATACAAAAACAGTGCTCCAGCATGGCCGGAGTCAAATGACTGAAACAAGTAAAAGAGAGTAAAAGAGAGAATGAATACATAGTGCATGTGTATATTTTTTTTAAAAAAAGACCCTCCCCAAATATAACAATATATATATAACAATATAACAATATACGTATTCTGTTGTGTCTGGGGAGAGTCATTTTCTTTTTGTGCCTTATTGTTTAACACACTCACTGGTAAAATTTCCACTTATTTCTTATTTTTATTGTCCTAAAATTTTCATTGCGTCTTGCAACCTTTTCAATAGTTTTGTCTAATCAAAACGATTGAAAAGGTTGCAAGACGCAACAAAAATATGCCCGTGGGCATATGGCATAGTGGTTAAGAGCACAGGCAACTAACCCCAAGATTCCGAGTTCAATTCCAATTAGTAACCTGAATAATAGTAATAGTAATAATAATGATAATAATAATAACAATAATGATGATGATTATAATAATAATAATAATAATAATAACATCAAAAAATACTTTAGGAATGAGAACCTAGGTTCAAAATTTCCCCAAGACACCTGATGAAGGCTGGAGGGTGTATCAGCCGAAATGTGTTAACTACAAACAAAATGAGGACGAATATCCGTCAATTGTAAATAATGTATATAATTCCTCATTAACCCTTTTGATACCAACCCGGCCAAACCCACCTCTGGCTCTGTAGTACAAATGTCTGGTTTTCAAAAGTTTTCTATTAAAATCTTCCACCAAACCTTAGTCACAATTTATGTTCCTAACACTAGCTTAATGATAACTAAGTTATTTTACTAAATTCTTTGTTATATTTTAAATTAATTGAAAGAAACACAGAGCATCTCAACAGAAATATGGTAACAAAAGGGTTAAATATAGAACTGCTTTGGTATTTGACACTCTATATATTTGGTAAGAGCTTTCTGCTGAGGGTTTTGCAGGTAGATCCATATGTTAGTGACACTGAAATCTTATGTATGATAAGGATTAAATCTCTAACATTCAAAGATTAGTTCTTATCAGAATAGACAATATGCTATGGAGCAGCAAAAGGTTTCCAACTGTACATCATGTGCCCTGATAGTGGGTCAAATTTTCACCAATGTTTGGCAGTGAATTATTTTTGATAAGTGACAACTCTTTGATGACAGTTATACATAATTAGTGACATATGACATAATATGTAATTGTAAACAAAACTGAAATAGGGGGTATAAAGAAAAATTTTGTTTTTAAAAATTGTGTCACCGATTTGAAATGTTTGGAAAGCTCTGTTTTAGCCTTTTAGCATCCACATTATTCTATCAAATGCATCATCATCATTTAACGTCTGCCTTCCATGCTGGCATGGGTTGGATGGTTTTTACAGGAGCCGGCCAGGCAGAAGCCTGAACCAGACTTCTATAGCTGTTTTGGTATGGTTTTTATGGGTGGATGCCCTTCCTAACATCAACCACCCAGCAGAGTGGACTAATGCAATGCCTATTTATTCACATTGTTTTGAATTAATTATGCATTATCTTGTAGCCTTGAGCTTTTGATGCAGTAACTGTTAATCGTTAGAATGATATTGTAGGAGAGGTCTGAGAGGCCAGATCTGGCCAGTTTGAACATAAAACAGGTGCAATATTTTGGCTGAATATAGCCAGTATAAATGCTAAAGGGTTAAAGCAATACAGCAAACTTTACACTTTCAAGAAGTAAGGACACAAAGGAATGAACAATCGATAATAGTAAATACCAAAAAAAATTTCTGTGTGTCAGTGTGTCCCACTTTGACCCCCTCTCTCACTGCTCAATGACACTTCTACTATTCCTCATGTTGGGCTGAGAGTAATAGTAGGCATAGAGACAGTGAGGGTGGTAGTAGATTGACAGTTGAGATGGTAATTGGGTGATAGTAATAGTTTGAGCTGTAGTTGTGATGGAGGTGGAGGCAACGGTGATGATGATGGTGGTGGTGGTGGTAGCTGAGGTGGGCAGGGATGACGATGATAATAAGCGATGTGAAAGACAGTGGTGATGGTGGTGGAGGGGAAGGCAGCGAAGTCAAAGGCGTTGATGGTGGTGGCATCAGATTTTGAACTCAGAATGTAAAGACAGATGAAATACCTATTTCTTTACTACCCACAAGGGGCTAAACACAGAGGGAACAAACAAGGACAGACAAACGGATTAAGTCGATTATATCGACCCCAGTGCGTAACTGGTACTTAATTTATTGACCCCGAAAGGATGAAAGGCAAAGTCGACCTCGGCGGAATTTGAACTCTGAACGTAGCGGCAGACGAAATACCGTTAAGCATTTCGCCTGGTGTTTCTGCCAGAGGATAAGCGCTAAACAGTTCACCTGGTGTGCTAGCAATTCTGCCAGCTTGCTGTCTTTGCCAGATTATTAATAATGAAGTTATTTAATTAAATTCATTATTTTCAAAATTAAAAACAAAAACAATGTATTATTTTGTGAGAAATATAGTAACAAAATGGTTAATCCAAAGAAACTCACAAACTGAATTTATTTCCTAAAATTATAGGATTTCATGTTGGTTACCACCAGAGCAGATTTTGCACTGATACCTAAGACTTGGTTTCAGTTTAAATATCAATATATTGCCATGATGATAACAGATTGAATTACAACCAGTACCATGGCCGATGACAGTACCACCTGTCTGGCACCTGTGCCAGTGGCATGTAAAAAGCACCATTCAAGCATGGCTGATGCCAGTACCGGCTGACTGGTCCCATGCTGGTGGCACATAAAAAGCACCATTTGAGCATGGTAGTTTCCAGTGCTGCCTGACTGGCCCTCATGCTGGTGGCACGTAAAAAGCATCATTCGAGCATGGCTGATACCAGTGCTGGCTGACTGGTCCTGTGCTGGTGGCATGGAAAAAGCACCCAGTACACTCTCAGAGTGGTTAGCGTTAGAAAGGGCATCCAGCTGCAGAAACTTTGCCAGATAGGATTGGGGTTTGGTGCAGCCTTCTGGCTCACCAGCCCTCAGTCAAACCGTCCAACCCATGCCAGCATGGGAAAACAGACATTAATTGACGATGATGATGATCTGCACCACTAAAACCATGACCCCAGAGGCACATTAACTCTCTCATCAAAGTCAAAAACAAAAAGTGAAATCGTGCATTCAGACACTTTGTTACTCATAATTCTCACCACTCTGAATATTGATTGAAAGACAGCATGATTGATAATAGACCATATTCTGTCCTAAAAAGTAGTTTGACCAAATTATTAATGATTTTGGCCTTGTTTGCAAGATGACAGTTCACATAGTTTCTAGATTAGGTTCACATAAAACCAGATAGAGTTGAACTTGTTATCAACAAGTACATCCTCGTTTGTATTCATATGTCAACGATTCCTCGACAGTTACGAAGATGCAGTTTGGCACTAATCATTTACCACATTTGGTGGCATAGAAAATGCATAGGCCTCAATCAATCTTCAACATGGTTGAACCAATTAATCTCAACCAGTAAGGATTCACAGAACTGGGTTGTATTATTTATCTTTTTGATTGTTGAATACACATTGTGCCTTGGAAAACCTCTGTTTGGAGCACCGCCTTTAAGCCAAACAAATTGACCCTACGACTTATTCTTTGTAAGCCTAGTACTTATTCTTTCGGTCTCTTTTGCCAAACCACTAAGTTATTGGGATGTAAACACACTAACATTGGTTGTCAAGCGATGTTGAGGGGACAAATACAGACACGCAAACATACACACACACATATAAATATATATATATATATATGCTTTATTTAAAGCAGCAGAAATTCAACAAAATCTATTACTCTGAGTTCACGTTGCCGTTCCGCAACGTGAAACTCAGAGTAACAGGTTTTGTTGAATTTTCTGCTGCTTTAAATAAAGCATATTACTCTACCACTGGTATTTGAGTACTCTTTTTTCCACCTTGTTTCACATTTATGTGTTTACTCCGGTATATATATATATATACATACAATGGGCTTCTTTCAGTTTCCATCTACCAAATCCACTCACAAGGCAGTGGTCGGCCCAAGGCTATAGTAGAAGACACTTGCCCAAGGTGCCATGCAGCAGTAGGATTGAACCTGGAACCATGTAGTTAGTAAGCAAGCTATTTACCACACAGCCACTCCTATACAGAACCTTTAAAGTAAAGGGACGCAAACTCAAAATTAGTAAATAGTTTGCATATTTGCATTTGCTCTTCTCCCTGTCCTCAATGTTCGCTTGTTATTCCCAGCAGCTTTTCACTGCTGATGGCACCAGAAGTGGACAATATTATCATTAAAGGCATGAAATTGTAAGAATCATTTGGATAAAAACTGACAAGGAATGAGCAATATCCTGTCTTGTTCTATATTTAAGAGATGAGGAATTATGTACATTATTTACATTTGATGGATATTTCTCCTCATCATGTTTGTTGTTAACACGTTTCAGCTGATATACCTTCCGGTCTTCATCAGGTGTCTTGGGGAAATTTCGAACCTGGGTTCTCATTCCTAAGGTATTTTTAGATATTATTATTATCATTATTGTTGTTGTTATTGTTCAGGTCACTGCTTGGAATCAAACTTGGAATCTTGGGGTTAGTAGCCTGCGCTCTTAACTGCTACACCATATGCCCATGGGCATCCTGTCTTGTGTATGAATTTTCTGTCTATTCCTTCGTTGTATTTCTGTTTAAATTCTGTAACTTGTTTAATGTAATGTTAAATACCATTCTTATTTGTGGTGTGTGTGTGTGTGTGTGTATCATACATATAATTTTGACATGGACAATTCTTTCTTGTTTTGGGATTCACAGTCAAACGGCTGGGTGGAATTGCATGAAAAATTACACAGATGTGTAGAATGATCTGGTGGTGTTGCTGTGCATTGTATTTTTTCATAGCTCCCATGATTACCAAGATAATCTACTATAATAATACTCTTGTGTTTATGAATGAGAAAGGAAGGGGTGATAGATGAATAAAGAAGGAAGGAGTGATGTCATATTTGGTAGTGGAATGATGAAAACTGTACGCTGAAGAAAATAAATCAAACAGTGTTTCAACTCTGAATATATGTGTGTATGTAAAAGGGGGGTATGTGAATGAGCGTGTGTGTGTGTGTGTGTGTGAATGTGTGTGCACGTGCAATGGAAGTGGGATGGTTCATCTTTGTTTGCTTAGTATTTGGGTTTATTTTTTTACTTGGTGGAATTTTGTCTTTTTTTTGTTGGTCAGTTATTTTTAGCGTTTTGACAGAAAAAAGTCATCTTCACAGATATATACATACATATACATATGTATGTATACATGCATATAAACAAATATGTATGTATACATTATTATACATATGTAAAACAACTTCAACTGGCCATCCTGGGTTAATTTTCTTTTTTACTACAATCATAAATGTGATTTTTTTTTGTTGTTGTCTATGTTTAAATCGTTTGATTACTGGAGTTGTTGTGCTAATGATGCATATTGAGGCAGAAACACAAGCATTCCCTTATTTCCAGACAATAACCCTGTCCTTTTCCTTGATGGCATGTCATCTTTGGAGAATTCTTGATTCAGAAAATCATCTCCCTTTCTCATATGGAGCTGATCTAAATTAGCATTTGGTAATTATGATATTCTTTAGATGGAGATAATTTCAATAAATCAGGAATTTATGTTGCATGGTATTTGATATATCTGTATTTGTCTATCTATCTATCGATCTAAGCAGAAAACAGGTATGGTATTGAATGTTTTATAAAATGTACACACATTTCAGCAAAATCCTGTAAAAATTGCTTAACAATTGTAGAAATATTATACAATCTTGCACTTCAACTTATCAGTGTTCAGCAATAAATATAAACAAATGTTAAATGCTACATTTATAAACAGACACCTTATCACTGTAAATTATCAACAACCTAGCATGTCACACAAGAGATAACAGAAAAATCATATCATGGATGTATGAATGATGCTACAACTCTCTCAAATTCAAGTATGGACCTTAAAAAAAAAGAAAAAAAAAGGAACAGGCCACACCCATAGCAAAGGGTCATTAAGTCCCAGTTGTAAATCAGCCTATGGCTGGCTGTCATGTAGGGACCAGAGGAACAGGCGTTTTTTTCTCTTTCATTACTCCTACTCACATTTGAGAGAGGCATAGCATCTATGATATGTTTTTTTTTTTCTGTCTTCTGAAATATTGTGACATGCAAGATTATTGATGACTTGCATAATGGAAAAAAAAATGTATATGTTTGGAGCTTTTAACATCTGATAACTGTAGTTATTGCAAAACACTGATGAAGTGAAGGGCAAGATTGCATAATGTTTCTACCAACTTTATGTATAATTACTATGGCATTTTCTGAAACACATGCATGTCCTATAAAGAACTGTTTTCTGTTAAGTTATTATTATTTCTATTATTTGGTTTGAATTCCACAAACTACAATCTCACAAGGTTGATGTGCTGCACTGTAATACATTGGATAATGGACTAGAGTGCGGAACTCACTACTGGGCTTGATGGTTGGCCATGTGTTGTGCTTCACAGAGCCTTTCATGTATGTGTGTGTGTGTAAGCCTTATATACTCACAGCTGTATCATATGTAAACACATGCATAAACACATATATATATTGGTCATTTTACTGTCCACTTTTCCATGCTTTCATGGGTCAGCCAGATCTCACTGAGGTAGATTTTCTATGGCTACTTGCCCCACCTATTGCCAGCACTCACTTGTTTCCAAGGAAGGAAATATATCGCCATGAGCAAACATGGACAACTGGAAACAAACGATGTCGCTTGTATGACACTGATGCTCATTTACAACTATCATGCAATATGAAAATGAGGAGGCAAGTGTGAATACACATATACATACATTTATATATATAATGTATGTATATGTACATATATATAGCTACACTCACAGAGTGGTTGGCGTTAGGAAGGGCATCCAGCCGTAGAAACACTGCCAGATCAGACTGGGCCTGGTGCAGCCTTCTGGCTTCCCAGACCCCAGTTGAACCGTCCAACCCATGCTAGCATGGAAAGCGGATGCTAAATGATGATGATGATGATGATGATGATAATATCTGTTTACGTATTTATTGGTTTATTTCATTCGTTTACTTGGATCACTTACACATGTTTGTAATCATTTAATAAAAAGATATAATTGAAGGTTTACTGGCTGATGTTTGTCGATTGTATATCCTCTCCATTTTCTTATTTTCCTTATAAATCCTGGGTAAATTCCTAATTTACCCCCACCCATACCCAATATTCAACTGTGATATTGCCATGCAATAGTAAACACTTGGTTATAAATACGTAGGTACACATCCAGTAGTATATTGGATATTTAATATCCCTTAGATAGCTTCTTAACATCTAACTTACACAGAAATATATATATATATAACATGATTTATCCATGGGTATGAGTAAGTATTCTATTTATGTCTTACGTATTTATCGCTGAAGAGGGGAAAATTCTTATGAATTAACCCCGAAATTGGGACCAATACGGTAATAATGGATTTTTTAGAAATTCCTATCGGCTTGTTTCGAGACGCATAAATTATAATGGTTATTGACAATTTTGTCTTTTTTTCGGCATATTTGGCATTAGAATTTTTCTTTTGTCCTTATTTTATAAGTTATATAAATACACCAATCTGACCGTACGACAGGCACCCATGCCAACCCCCTTGCTTGCGAAGACATGTTGGGGCAAGCGAAATCGAATTGAACCAGCCAGGATCCCTGGTCTGGTGGTACGTAAAAAGCACTATCCGACTCGTGGCCGATGCCAGCGCCGCCTCCACTGTCTTCCGTGCCGGTGGCACGTAAAATACACCAATCTGACCGTACGACAGGCACCCATGCCAACCCCCTTGCTTGCGAAGACATGTTGGGGCAAGCGAAATTGAAATCGAATTGAACCAGCCAGGATCCCTGGTCTGGTGGTACGTAAAAAGCACTATCCGACTCGTGGCCGATGCCAGCTCCGCCTCGTCTGGCTTCCGTGCCGGTGGCACATAAAATACACCAATCCGACCGTGGCCGTTGCCAGCCTCGCCTGGCACCTGTGCAGGTGGCACGTAAAAAGCACCCACTACACTCACGGAATGGTTGGCGTTAGGAAGGGCATCCAGCTGTAGAAACACTGCCAGATAAGACTGGAGCCTGGTGCAGCCTTCTGGCTCCCCAGATCCCCCGGTCGAACCGTCCAACCCATGCTAGCATGGACAACGGACGGTAAACGATGATGATGATGATGATGATGATATACACTCACACACACACAATGGGCTTCTTTCAGTTTCCATGAATCAAATCTACTCACAAGGATTTGGTTGGCTTGGGGTCATAGTAGAAGACAGATGCCCAAGGTACCATGCTGTGGAACTGAGCTCCAAATCATGGAGTAAGCTTCTTAGCCACACAGTCAAGTTGGTACCTAGCAAACTTTTTAAGAATATATATATTTCTTTACTACCCACAAGGGGCTAAACAGAGAGGGGACAAACAAGGACAGACAAAGGTATTCAGTCGATTATATCGACCCCAGTGCGTAACTGGTACTTAATTTATCGACCCCGAAAGGATGAAAGGCAAAGTCAACCTCGGCGGAATTTGAACTCAGAACGTAACGGCAGACGAGATACGGCTACGCATTTTGCCCGGCGTGCTACCGTTTCTGCCAGCTCGCCGCCTTTTTAAGAATATATAACTTGAAACAGTATGAGTTCATAACTAAACGGGCACATAACAACATGACAGCCAAAACTCAGGATCTTTAGCAAGACACAACTTTCTCTATAGATGAAACTTAATGAGACCCAGACTGCAAAATGGATGCAACATGGTGAATGGAGTCCCACCCATAAGTGACAGTAGCAGGACGGGTCAAAGTGACTATTGTACAAAATAAAGATTAATAACAAAACCATCTTCTGGTTACTTAAGAAATTATTATTATTATTATTTCAACTAACACTGTGGAATTCCTGAAGTAGATCCAATGAAAATACACCCCAACCACCGATGACATCATGTAGCCCAAACTGTGCCAGTGTTCTACTCAACATTTCAATACACCCATATACCCATAAATTCAAAACATTATATATATATACACACACATACATTCATGTATGCTGAAGATTGTCTTAGCCCGTTTGCCTTCGGACAGTTGATTTCTGTAGTTATTATTAGTGTATTTTGTCAAATTAAATAAGAGTTTTGACTGTTATTTCCAGCAGATAGACATACTTAGTATATCCTTAGATTAATTTTAATCCTTCAACTATATATAAATAAATATAAATATATATATATATATACTACACTTTTGGTGTGGTTGGTGTTAGGAAGGGCATCCAGCTGTAGAAACTCTGCCAGAACAAGATTGGAGCCTGGTGCAGCCATCTGGCTTCCCAGCCCTCAGTCAAAATCGTCCAACCCATGCTAGCATGGAAAGCGGACGTTAAACAATGATGATGATGATGATGATGATGATATTCGCCATGATAGATTGTTAGCCGCTAAACCTTTTTCTATTTTCTCTCCCTGTTTATTTCTGCATTCCTTTCTGTCGAAGAGCGTAGCCTCAAAATGTAAAAGACTTTCTCACTTCCTGAGCGTTAAGTTTGTTGCTTGTACAGCCATCTTCATCTTTTGTTTCTTTGTAAATTCTCACTATATACATATGTAACTTGAAACAGTATGATGAATTTAACAAGTAAATGAACCTAATTTTTTTTTTTTTTTGAATTTCAAAATACAGAGAAAAGTTATTTAAATGTATAAATTACAACACAAAAGAATTATTGAAATTTCTTTTTGTTTTTTGCTAATAACTTTTATTTGAAAATTTTCTTGAATTGTTTATTTCCATTCTTTGTTTATTCTTAAATATCACTTAAAAAGTTAGTTAACCTGTTACTTTAAAGCGTACGTTATGTACCAATTTTCGGGCAGAAAACAGAAAGTTTTAATTATTGGTCCAGTATATCTTCTTGACTTTATTTATCATTTTATCAGACTTAAAAGATCAATAACAAATCACTTAACCATTTCAAAAATTAAACATTCAAAATGAATGTTAGAGAGATAGAGAAAGAGAGAGAGAGAAACAGGAAGGGAGAGAGAGAGAGAGAGAAACAGGAAGACAGTGAGAAAGAGAGGGAAGAGAAACGGAGACAGTGGGAGAGAGAGGAAAGATAGAGGAGAAATGGAGGAGAAAGAGAGAGAGCAAAGCAAATGAAAGGTAGAGAAAATATGCAAGAACAATTCCTTTTTTCATTTGTATCCCAGAACTTCAATTTTACAATTTTCTTAACTAGTTCATCTCCGTATCCTGACAAATTTGGACGAGCTGTGCTTCAACGATTTCATTGCCATAGCTCTGTTGAACGACCGTTGTGTTTTAACATGTTTGTTACCAGAATTAACAACACCAAAAAATGAAAAAACAGACAAGAAGTATAAAGAAACATACAATATATTGCATCACAGGGTGCTCAGGAATCTCTTTTATCTCTTTCAAATGACTTTCCGCTGGTGAAAATCCTGGTTTTAAGTCAAGAACATATTGGAAATGATCGTAAGCTTTTGAATATTGTCCTGAAATTTTGAATATTTCTCCGAGTGTAAAATGCTGTGACCAGGCATTTTGATATGCTGGAAGATTCTGAAGAGATATCTTTGTTAAATGATATGCATCATCAAGATAGTGAAGTCGGAGAAATATTCTGCCTAAATTTAACAATACTTCTGGTTCTTGAGGTGTTTGTGACAATACCTTACGAAAGCACTCAATTGCTAAAAGAGTTTTTCCTTTTATTCTTAAGAAATTTCCAATAGAATTCATAACATGAATAGAATGAGGTTTCTGCAACAGAAAAGGAAAACATTATAAGAAAAGAAATAAATATAAATTAAAAAAAAAAAAAATAAGAAAGAAAGAAAAAGCAGGCACAACCGAAAATAAAAGGCTACATAATAATGAGTATGCAATTAGTCAACTAATTAATCTGTTTCAAATGGTGTTATCTTCTTACTCTTTGCCATTAATATGACCATCCTTTTAGAAGAAGGATTCATAAAATCTATAACTAACGAGCATTCTTACCCTATTTTAAAGTATACAGTGATTATAAAAAGAGACATTGTATCAATGTAGCTATATCTTAGTGAATCCTGAGATCTAATTACTACTATGCTACTTTGCTGTCAATTTCTCATTTTTAATGCATTTTGTTTTGTAACAAAAAAACAAAAAAATGGGGGAAAATGCTCATCATGAATGCATTCTGCATAAATGTCTAAAATATGAATAAATGGTAGCAGTTTACAGCGAGTAACTGGAAATGGCCCAGAAAATGAATACAAGTGTAACAGCCAGATATAAATTTGGTCACATCACAAAAATTATTAAAAATATGAAAATGACAAGTTTCTATTTGACAGTTATTATATATATTGAACTACTATCTAATTACAATGTTCTATACCTATATATATATGGATCAAAATGGTTTGAGTTAAACTCCTTGATACTCTGAGTTTCAAGCATGATGCTAATCTTTGGCCATTGGAGTTTGAATGAGAGGGTGTGTGGTATTACAGTTTGATGTTGGGTATTTCAGCGACAACAATTAGTTGGAAAATACTGCATAGTGAATAGGAAATTGGTTGCATGATTGGGGGTGGGGGGAGGAACAGAAAGGGGTAGTCGATGTGCAGGTGTATATGTATGTGTATGCTTGTGCCTGTATATCTGCATCTATGCATGTATGTGCACACGTGTATGTCTGTATTTACACAAGTGTTTGTGTGTGCATAGGTGTACATCCACACACATGCACATTTATTTACATGCATATATGCACACATGCATGTGAATGCACATACATGTGCTGGTGTGCACGCATATACACTGATGCATGTTCTATGTGCATACATGCACTTATATATGCATATGTATGCTCGTGTGCATGTATAAGTACGGATGTGTGAATGTACGCCTATGCATGCACACACTTGCATAAATACAGGCACATTCATATGTGCAAGTGCACACACTCACATAGATGCAGACACATACATGCAGGTATATAGGCACATCCATATACACACATATATATATACTCGCACATCCACACGTCCCTTCTTACTTCTACCCCCACCCCTACCCCAATCATGCGGCCAGTTTCCTGTTCACCATGCAGTATTTTCCAGTTGCTGTTGCTGAAATACCAACATCAAACTGTGACATCATGTGACCTTTCTCAACCAATCGAAGGCTACCGTCTGTAATAAACACTGACTCTCTTCAACCATCCTCTCATTCAAACTCCAATGGCCGAAAATTAGCGTCATGCTTGAAACTCAGAGTATCAAAGAGTTTGAATCAAACTGCTTTGATCTATACATGTAACTCCCAATAAATGATTCGAGTGCCCTTTTTTCATCTGTCTTCTCACTCCTATCTATCTATCTATCTCTCTCTCTCTCTCTATATATATATATATACATATATACACACACGCACATATATATGTAACACAGAATATTATTTAAGTATGTAATACATACAATGCAATATTATCTAAATATATTTCTCAACCTAAATGTCTCAGTATTAATCCTTTGGCATTCAAATTACTCTGTCAAATGTAATCTGTATTTATCCATATTGTTTTGAATTAATCATGGAATATCTTGTAGCTCCAAGATTTTAATGTGATTGTTTATTTCTAGCATGTCAAAGTAGGATAGGTGTATGAGGCTGGATCTGGTCCTTTACAACATAAAACAGGTAGGATATCCGTAATTCTACCACATGACCAATAACGAATCTATGCAAATTACATTCCACCATTAACAAAAACTGTAATCTAGTGCAACTAAAATCCTAAACTCTTAAGCATTTAAACACGCCATTGTTCAAACTGATCAGATCCAACCTCTCACACCTACCCTACAATGTCATTCTAAAACTAAATAATTAACTCATTGAAATCTCAAAGCTATGAGATAATACTTGATTAATTCAAAACAATGTGGATGAATAAGGATTAGATTTGATAAGATAATCTGAATGCTTAAAGGTGTTAATGTAAATCATCCAGATTCGATTGTCAAAGACAACCAGGAAACAAATTATCACTTAACTCTTTAGCATTTAAATTGGTTAGACCCAGTCCAAATATTCTACCTGTTTTATGTTAAAACTGACCAGATCCTGCCTCTCTTACCTACCCTATAATGTCATTCTACAAATAAGCAATCACATCTTTGAATTCTCAAAGCATTGAGATGATGTATAATTATTTCAAAACATTGTGAGTAAATAAATAATTAACATTTGACAGAGTAACTTGAATACTAAAGGATTAAACCAGCCATATCTGACACCTTATACCTACCCTACAATGTCATTCCAAAAATAAATAATCGCATCATCAAAATCTCAAAGCTATGAGATAATGCATGATTATTTCAAAACCTAGTGAATAAATAAGCATTATTTTTCACAGAGTAACCTGAATGTTAACAGGTTAAACCAGCCATATCTGACACCTCATACCTATCCTGCAATGTCATTCCAAAAATAAACAATCACATCATCGAAATCTCAAAGCAATGAGACAAAGCATGATTAATTCAAACAATGTGAATAAATATGCATCACATTTGACAGAGTAACCTGAATGCTAAATGGTTAATGCAGGAATAATAACCCCATAGTTTATTTTGAGACTGAATATATCTAACGTGCACTTTAAGCCATCAGCATTTAAACTGACCATATCTAGCTCAAATATTCAACTCATCTTATGCACAAAAGTGGTGGATCCAACTTGTTGCACCTACCCTACAATGTCATTTTAAAACTAAATAATGCCATTGAAATCTCAAAGCTACATGATAATGCATGATTACTTAAAATCAATGTGAATAAATAAGCATTACATTTGAGAGAGTAAACTTAATACTGGAGGGTTGATGTTGCTATAAAAGCTAGGCTTCTCTATTACTTAAAGTGTCTCTTGGTGATCTCACATTCATAATATATGTTTCTTTATTACCCACAAGGGGCTAAACATAGAGGGAGCAAACAAGGACAGACAAAAGAATTAAGTCGATTACATCGACCCCAGTGCATAGCTGGTACTTAATTTATCGACCTCAATAGGATGAAAGGCAAAGTCGACCTCGCCGGAATTTGAACTCAGAATGTAATGGCAGACGAAATACTGCTACGCATTTCGCCCAGCGTGCTAATGGTTCTGCCAGCTCGCCGCCTTCATAATATAGCAAAGACTAACCTTCCTCTTCAGAACTAGAAAATACTTTGGTTCTTAACAGCTATTAGCCATGTACAAAGATCAGGTAAGACCTACAATAGAGCACTGTTGCCAAATTTGGGACAATGCTCACACACACACATACACAACCTAAAATGTATCTACAAAAAGGCCACTTTTTCGAGAACCCAACACACTGCCAAGTCCAGGAATTGAACTCACTACCACATGATTGTGAGCCCAACACTCTAACCACTGAGCCATGCACATTCATGATGAGGTAACTGTTAATTTTTTAGAATGATATTGTAGGGTTGGTGTGAGAAGCCAAATATGGCCAGTCTGACCATAAAGCTACAAAGACATTGCGAGATTAATTCAAAATAATATGAATAAACATTACATTTTAACAGAATAATCTGAATGCTAAAGAGTTAATGCTTCTCTTGAACATCTGCAAGATGATGCCAGCTGATACTGGTAGTGAAAAGATTCCAACAGGTTGAAGCTTTGGAGCAAACATTTCGACTGGATATGGTTGGTTTAAATACTAAAGGCCTAACCATTAATTATACTTATTATGTTTGTGTTGGTAGCTTCTTATTTCTTTATTGTCCACAAGGGGCTATACATAAAGGGTACAAACAAGAACAGACAAACGGATTAAGTCAATTACATTGACCCCAGTGCATAACTGGTACTTAACTTATCGACCCCGAAAGGATGAAAGGGCAAAGTAGACCTTGGCGGAATTTGAACTCAAAACGTAACAGCAGACGAAGTACTGCTAAGTATTTTGCCTGGCATGCTAACGTTTCTGCCAGCTCTCCGCCTTGTCTTGGTATCTTCTGTAATCATAATGGATGGGGTCTGCTACTTTTTTTCCAGAGTAGACCAAGTGAAAAAAACATAAAAGCCCTCATACAAAACTTACTTTTCACCATTTAATGTAAGCTTCAGCATTAGACTGGTGTTATTTTGTTAAATAACTTCTTAGCAGCTTGGAAATGATATGTGACAACATGTACTCTTCATACATAAGTCTACAAAATGAGGGGGGAAAAAAACAGGAAAGGTTTAACCCCATGAAAGACCCCCTTCAGTCATGAATGACCATGGGGTTGCACTTAGAAAGTTCCCCTCCAAGGTACAAGTTCAGGCAAGGTTGTTTGTGGAACACCAGCAATCACCCATGCATATCAACCCTGCCCTCTCCCCACCATTGATATTATCTGAGGGAAAGGCAAAGGCTGATACAACTTGGCACCAGTGATGTCACAATTCATTTCTACAGCTGAGTGAACTGGAGCAATTTGAAATAAAGTGTCTTGCTCAAGAACACAGCACACAACCCAGTCCAGAAACTGAACTTACTACCGCATGATTGAGTGACTGACACTCTAACCACTGAGCCATGTGCCTTTAGCATTAACATTATTCTGTCAAAAGTAATGCTTGTTTATTTCACATTGTTTAGTATTAATCATGTATTATCTTGTAGCTTTGAGATTTTGATGATGCAATAAAAGCTACTATTACCAGCACAATTGTCAATAGAAGGACAACTTAATGTAATGACTAATGTTACTTAATGCCACTTCCACAAATCTACCATCATACCATCATTCAAGCTGTACAGGCAGTTTTATAGGTTTGTAGTCTTAACCAAATTCTACACTGGTAACCCATCTCCTAAAACCCATTGGTTGTTGGGACAAGACTACTGAAGACCGAGTCTTTGGAGTAATGATTCAATGGTCAAACACAGCTTTCTGCAAACTCACAGGTGTATGTCAACCCGGTGCCATAGTGTCACAACACAGTTTTACAATTTCAGACTACTTTTATTACATAAAACTGAATGCTGCATCAACCTGTGCAGAGAGTTATGAAGTCAAGCCCATTGAGAGTATTTAAACAGCTGATCCTATTGATTCAGTTAGCTGAAGTACTTATCTGACCTTCCACAACACCTACATGTAACACATCCACTCAGCAATATTTTTTTTCTTTTTTATGTATACACGTAACGATATAAATTTTTCTTGTACAGAAAAATATCAATAACCAATAAATCACTGAATTAACATATGATTGTCTCCCTTGTGATAGCTGCCATCTCTAGGGAAGCCACGTGTATCTTCTGTTCTCTGACTATGTATAATTATATATGTATATATATATATATATTATTGGGTCATCCATAAATAATGTGGGTTTTTTTATACTTCTTTCATTTTTCAAAATTAAAATAAAGTTCTTTTTTAATCTAAAATATACTTTCCATTTTCTACAATGCTCTACTATTTATCCGATACACTTTCAAAGCCCCTTTTCCAAAATTCACTTGTCAGTGACGAAAAATACTCCCCCACTATTGTTCTGACCTCATCTACAGAATTCGTATTTTTTCCCGTCCAAATGATTTTGAAGATTGCAGAACAAATGATAATCAGATGGGGCAATGTCTGGTGAATATGGTGGGTGGGTCATTGTTTCCCATTCAAACTGCTCCAGCCTGTGGAATGTCATCCTCACTGTATGTGGCCGAGCATTATCCTGATGGAAGAACGCCTTTTGTCTTGAAACCAAAGATGGCCATTTTTCTTCTAGTGCTCTCAAGCTGCTCAGAGTAGATCTCCTTTGTGACCGTTTGGTTTGGGTTTAAAAGTTCAAAGTGGACTAAACTTCTCATATCCCACTGAAACCCTTCTTTAGCCAGGGGTGCTGATGTTTCTTTCTCTACCCACTGTCTTTGGTGCTTGACATTTTTATAGAGAACCCAGTTCTTGTCACCAGTCACTATTTGGTCCAAAAAAGGTTTATTCGTGAGATGTTACAGCAAAGAAGAGCACACATTCACTCTCTGTGCACAGTTAGACTCAGAAAATTTGTGAAGAATTCATTGACCCAATTTGCTGACTTTTCCAATGGCATGCAGGTGTCACCGAATGGTTGAATGACTAAATTCAAGGTACAAGGTAAAATTACTACCTGCTTTTATAGCAAGATGATGCAGATATTTTATCCCAACCGCCCGCCCTCTGACTTAGTACATGCTATTGAAAAAAAAAAAAACACATTATTTATGGGCTGACCCAATATATATATATATATATATATGTGAAATTCTTCCATGGTCAACTTTCCCTGTCATCTTTTTGGGGTTGATAAAATAAGTACCATTGGGGATCACGAAATCACCTTGCACAACCTGCCCTAAAATTGCTAGCATTGTACCAAAATGTGAAACTAATACACACACACACATTGTGCTACTTACTTGGCTTCAGTTACACAAATACTACCTCATTACTTTCGCTATGGAAAATACAATGGAAAAGTATTTGTCTTCACAGATGCCTACATACAATTAATAATGCTATAATTCACAAATCACATAAAAAAAAAAATAAATAAACCCCATACATCTATGATTCTGTCTGTCTGTCTCTCTCTCTTAAGGAAAAACAATAGTTCTATCTTCTAAATTACAATACACTAGAATGTCACTAAAACCTATTAGAAAATACTAATACTACAACAGATTTCAACAAAAAAAACAGATTTCAACAAAAAAAAAAATTAATAAAAAAAAAGAAAACTATTTATTTATATATATATATAATATATATGTAAAATATATACAAAAAAAAAAAAAGTATCGAGAAGTTTTTTGCATACTTCTTTTCTAGCTTTTATGAGTTTATTTTCAAATTTTTTATTGTCCAAAATTTTTTTTGTGAGAAATATGGCAACTTCTGGCTCAGCAATCTGTGGATGACTATGTCTGTGGTGGAGTCCTTTCAAGTGGTCATAAACAGTGTAATTAACTGGTTTCCCACAGGAGAGAGGCTGCGTGTTCTCATCACTCTCTGAATCCTTATGCTTCCTGAAACAGGAGATCATAGAACTTTCTAACTCAGAGTAAAATTTAGGCTATTAGAAAATAAATAAATAAATAAGATATGAATATAAAACAAGATAAAATGAGCATAAGTATTAATGTGCATGCATGTGTGTGTGTGTGTGTGTGTGTGCATGTGTGTGTGTGCATGTGTGTGTGTGCATGTGTGTGTGTGCATGTGTGTGTGTGTGTGTGTGTGTGAATGTGTGTGTGTGAATGTGTGTGTGAATGTGTGTGTGTGAATGTGTGTGTGTGAATGTGTGTGTGTGTGTGTGTGTGTGTATGTGTGTGTGTGTGTATGTGTGTGTAAGACTATACATAGATGAATACGGTTTCTTTCTAACAGATCCAAATCCAAAAATTTCCAACAGATCCAAAACCCAGAAAATTGTGAAAAATTATGGAAACATTTTATCAAAACCAGAAATTTGAGATACAAAGTCTGTAAAGTTAATTAGATACCCAGATTTAGAGATTTCCTTATATATATTAATTAATATGTATGCAAGACAATAAAGCACTTCAAATTTACGACTCCTATTTCTCAGTAACCCTGAGACAATACTGCAAATTCAATGTACACATTGATATGGAAACCATTAAATAATTGTAGCTTAAAAGATTAAATATTTAAAATAATATAATATTATGAAATGTAATATAATATAATCACCATTGTTTAACACCCATTTTCCATGCTGGTATGGGTTGGATGGTTTGACATAGAGCTGGCCAGCTGGGAGTTGTCCAGACACCAACTGTCTGTTGTGGCATGGTTTCTATGGCCAGATGTCCTTCCTAACCACTTAACAGATTCTGTTGGGTGCTTTTTATAGGCCACTAGCATGTAAATATGATATATAATATTATATAAGATTTCTGTATCAACTATATTATTGGATGTTATAATACACCACTAGTCACAATGCACTTGATCATACTGCTTTGGCTTTCAAATAATGCCACCCTATTGGTTTGATGAGCAGGCCAACATTCCCCCTGTATGAAACACTGGTCTGTGGTGGATTACCAAACACCAGTGGACTTCCTTTCATTGATGAATCCTTCACTTAAAGGAACAGATTGTTTACCTGTCTAGTCATCAAGTGTTGTGTGTTTCACTCTGATATGCCTCGATCTTTAAACAGATCCTCTTCAGATCAGCGTGGAGGTCTTTAACGAGCAGCAGCTGCTTTCGAAGATGACCGGCAACGAGTGTCTTGATGCTGCAAGAGAAAGACATCACAGGGTAGCGTCCACCTTGATTCAGTCAAAAAGACAATCGTCGTGACGTCCGTGGGCACATGTGTGCTTCCGGCTTCGGACTGCGGAGTCACATGCACCCCCATCGCTGAGAACACAAGAGTTTTGTCATCATCAGACACCAATGGACTACCAACAACATGTGTGTGTGTGTGTGTGTGTGTGTGTGTGTGTGTGTGTGTGTGTGTGTGTGTGTGTGTGTGTGTGTGTGTGTGTGTGTGTGTGTGTGCGTGCGTGTGTGTTTGTGTGTGTGTGTTTGTGTGTGTGTGTTTGTGTGTGTGTACAACATCATCATCATCATTTAATGTTTGTTTTCCATGCTGGTGGGTGTTGGATGGTTTGATATGAGTTTGGCCAGCCCGAGAGCCGCAGCAAGCTCCAACTGTTTGTACAGTTGGAAACCCTAAAACCTACCATTTTACAAAGTATACTGGGTGCTTTTATCGTGTAGCACCTGCACAGGTGCATATGTATATGTTAGTTCTTCATGTCTTAAAAACAATTTTTTACATTAAACTGAACAATGACTCAATGCTTTTCGGTAAAATGTATATTTATTAACTGCTACAAAGGAAAGACCAACAGTGACTTCTAAGTTTTGGCACACCACACACTTTCATCAGACTGTCTGAAGAAGGCAAAGTAAGCCAAAACTTTGAAGTCACCATCAACTTTTACATTGTGTGTGTGTGTATGTGTGTGTGTATGTGTGTGTGTATGTGTGTGATAAGTACATATTGACATGTGATGAACAAAATTCAAAGCATCTAAAGAAAAAAAAAGGAAAAAAGAAAAAAAACAGTATGACATGAGATTCTTCCAAATTTTCGACCATGATACATAATTTGACCCTTGTCGGACTGATAAAGTAAGTATCAGGGAGTGCATTGGAGTTGATAAAAGCAGCTGAAACTGGTGATGGTGGAGCCCCTGTTGTGTGTGTGTATAGCTAAACAGAGGAGTGTTCCATACTTCAGCTAAGTGCCTTTTTACCAGGACATAAAACCACTCCACACCATCACTCCCCCGCCACAATGTCTGCCTATCAGCCCTAAAACACTTCCTAGACCACGACCCCCCACCCTGCTCCCTTTACTTAGCAGCACCATCACACTACTCCTTTGCATAGCTGAACTTGTTCTAAATCTGGAATTGCTTTTCCTTATCTAGAAACATTTTTACAAACAAGACGACAGGGTCACTATGGGAACCAAGATGGACCTCAATTATGCTAACTTTGTAGGCAACACTGAGGAGCAAATTTTTTTTTTTTTTCCCTATTCACGAGACCCAGTTCAGAGCTGCCATATGATGCTACTGCCTTCAGCAGGTAACAGCTTGATAGCATCACTTCCACCTTATCCAACACCTCCATCAGTTTTCTTACCGTATCCTTTACTATCAACAATATCTTTCTGAAGGCGGCAAGCTGGCAGAACCGTTAGGACACTGGACGAAATGCTTAGCGGTATTCCATCTGCCGTTATGTTCTGAGTCCAAATTCTGCCGAAGTTGACTTTGCCCTTCATCCTTTTGGAGTCAATTAAATAAGTACCAGTTACATACTGGGGTCGATGTAATCGACTTAATCCCTTTGTCTGTCCTCTCTATGTTTAGGCCCCTGTAGGCAATAAAGAAAAATATATCTTTCTGTTCACTACAAGCTTACTGACCCTTACTTAAAAATGCTACAACTCTTCCCACTCCAAGCACACCAAATCATGAGCAATGTTTCTTCCTCAGCTGAGGATGCCTGTGATTGGTTGTGGACCCTGAATAAGTCAGGCCCAGATCATCAACTGTTCCATCACTCTCCTACCCACTTTACACACAACTACAGATAGGATTTCATTGTGCCTCATCTCCGACCCCTCCATGTTCTCCCTGAAACAAAATGATCATCAGCAACTTCCAAATCCTTTCTGAGCCCCACCCCTAACAATCTGCCCTGAATCACCTCTCCTCATCTTCAAAAAGGATATGTCCCTCAGCAACTTCTTAGTTATAAGCTCCATCCATACCCTTCCACCCCAACAACTAAGCGCTTATTATTATTATTATTATTATTATTATTATTATTATTCTGAGGGCGTATGGCCTAGTGGTTATGGTGCACTCAACAAATGCAAAACCATGGTTTCAATTAGGAGTGGGTGTGTGGTAAGTAGCTTGCTTACAAGCCACATGGTTCCAGGTTCATTCCCAATGTATGGCACCTTGGGCAAATGTCTTCTATAGCCTCGGGCCGACCAAAGCCTTTTGAGTGGGTTTGGTAGATGGGAACTGAAAGAAGCCAGTTGTACATATGTTTGTGTGTCTGTGTTTGTCTCCCCACCCAGCATCGCTTGGCAACCAGTGCCGGTGTGTTTATGTCCCTGTAACTTAGCAGTTCGTCAAAAGAGACTGATAGAATAAGTACTAGGCTTACAAAGAATAAGTCCTGGGGTTGATTTGTTCGACTAAAGACGGTGCTCCAGCAAGGCCACAGTCAAATGACTGAAACAAGTAAAAGAGTATATATGTATACATATGTATATATACATATATGTATACATGCATATACATATATGTATGTATACATACATACATATATATATGTATACATACATACATTACATGGCCTTGCTATTTGCTTTTGAGCCAAATTAACTAACTAACTAACTAACTAACATATATATACATATATGTGTGTATATATATATATATATATACTTATAATTACATATCTATAAGTATAGATATATACATAAAAATACATATCTATATATATACATATAAAATAAAATACAAAATGGGACAAGAACGCAAAACATCCGGACAACTAGGTGATACAAAAGGGGCAACAAAACCTCCAGATAGACGATACAAATAAAACACGGACAGGTCATTCGAAGCCTTTTATCTTCAGTCAAGAACCGGATCATCCTCGCAATTTCGGCTGATTAATCTTGAGATTGCTCCAATCTGGCCAACCCCAAGGAAAAACTAAGCTAAGAGCATTAGATTTCTTGGAAAAAAGCATCGAATATATACGAAACAAGGACAGAAAACGGACGATGTTATACGAATATAAATACAAAAAATAATACAAAAAAAATAAATAATAATAACAGGACATAACAACAGGCGTCTTTCGACTGGGAACGAATTGAATTCAGCTGGTGTGTTGGGAATTAAGCCTTAAGGCAGAGGGAAGAATATCGATGTGGCAGTGACCGTAGTCAAACGCAAAAAGGGCTAGCAGTCGGCCAGCGGTCACGTGAGAAGAGAAGAGAGAGAAAAAGAGGAACAAAGGAATTAAGAAGGGAGAGAAGAGAGAGAGAGAGAGAGCAAGGGAGAGTGTATAGCAGTAGATAGACTGAAGAATCAAGGAGTGGCGAGAAAAACGAGAGACAGGGACATAGTGAAGTGCAAAGTAAGAAAGGCAAAGAAAATGTAAGAGAGAGGGGGAAAAAGAGTGTTGAAGAAGTCGTACAAAATTTAGTGAAATGTGTACTTACATATAAGAGAACAAAGTGTACGTACACCGCTATATATATATATATAAAATAAAATACAAAATGGGACATGAACGCAAATCATCTGGACAACTAGGTGATACAAAAGGGGCAACAAAACATCCAGATAGACAATAAAAAAAAAACACGGACGGGTCATTCGAAACCTTTTATCTTCAGTCAAAAACCGGATCATCCTCGCAATTTCGGCTACATATATATACATATCTATGTACCTATATATATACATACATATCTATATATATCTATCCATATACATATATATATCTATATATATATATATATATATTTTCCTCCTGGCTATAACACACGAACTACGAACTGCAGGATGATGAATAATATCAGCTAAGTCATATTTAAGTTCACGACCTGTCCCTCTTTCATTGTTTTTGCAAGTATTATTATCACCATCAAGCCTTATTATTGTGTCCCCCATATATTATCGTTATCCTTCGTCTCAAATGCTAGCTGAAGCATATAAACTTTCGCTCACAAAAACTTATTCACACGACCGCAAAAAAACATCACGTCTCAAATCTGGTCTTTCTGTCGCTTAATTCTCTAACCCATCTTTCCCAACTTACACTCATAGAAAATTATGCACACGACCGCAAACCTTTCCATCTCAAATCTTGCCTTTCTTACTGCCGCCTAAATCTCGTCTTCTCCCAGTGCGCAATGTCGTTTTTGCCCCTCTGTTATCACCATGTCTCTCTCCCTCCCTCTCTCTCTCTCTCTTTCTCTGCGGTGTCGTTTTCTCCCTCTGTTATCGCTGTCTCTCTCTCTCTCTATATATATATATATTTCACTTTCACTCGCTGCCACAGGCTTCTACCACACCTCCGCTCCCCCTCCCCTATAAAAAACCCTACGCACATCGCTGTCTCTCTCTCTCTCTATATATATATATTTCACTTTCACTCGCTGCCACAGGCTTCTACCCACACCTCCGCTCCCCCTCCCCTATAAAACCCTACGCACGAGGCTTGACCGCCCTTATTATTGCTTTCCATTTTATAGAGGGCTGGTAGAGGCAAAAAACGACGACGTCCTAGGAGGGGCTCTGGGGTTTGATGAAGACCAGCTTGCCAACCTGTTTAAAAAAACTTTCAGGTCGGGGTATTTGGATAATTCCAAAGATCCCTGGCCTGGCAGTGTTATAGGAATGCTTTACCTGTTCGCGAGAAGTTATCACGGCACGGAGTTTCAGTGCCACCGACGTGTCCAAGGTGCGAGTTGGACGATGAAACCGTCCAGCACGCTTTTGTTCACTGTCGGAAGTTGTCCGACTTGATAAGTTACGCAGAACACGTGTTATCGCATCTGGGACGAGTACAGCTGTCGGCTGAGTCTATGATTAAGATGATACCGCCAACTGGACTCTCGAAGGAAGGTGAGGCATGTTTTCACTGCACGGTTGCAGTAGTAAAGGAATGCATGTGGAGAACGAGAATGGAAGGAGCCGCGATAGGATCCTTTGTCTCCGGCCCCAGCTTGCTCACTTACTTCAGATATCATCTGAAGAGCAAAATGGGGCTGGAAAAGAGGATCTTACCACGGCGTGTGTATGAGAAAAGATGGAAGGAAGTGGAAAAAAAGGTGGGTGTCAGAAACCCAGCTTGACCATGGAGGAGAGAGAGGAAGTGGAAGCTGCAGGGCCTCATAAATTGCCGGGGTGTAGAGGCTCCAGTGAAGATCATAAGTTATGTACTGTGGTTTGTCCTACTAGGTCATGTAAAAGACATTTATTTTTATTTTTATAAACGAATAATTCAAATGTAAACGAAAATTTTTAAAACGAATCTCTTAACTGTTTTTTTGCATGTATGTCCTGTATTTGTCCTTCTATGTGTGATTATATAATCATAATAAAGAAATACCTTATTATTGCTTTCCTCTTCTTGAGTTACTTTTCATCTGCGTGCTGAGGAATAAGCTGCCTTCATTTAAGAGAGTTCGGATTTGTGCTACCATTGTTTGTGCTAACTGTTTTGAACAGTGCCCGTTGTAAAACGGTAATTTTCGCCCTACGGGGCAGAAAATTTTGTATTACCTGCATTTTTATTACCTTTGAGGTGATGGATTTCGACTTGACGTCGAAGAAGGATTTTCCCGTGATGGAAAAAGTGAAAATATGGAAAAGGAAGTACCCAAACAGTCATTTCGGCCGCGGTGGGGCGGCATGATGGATGTCGAGTGTTTAAAATCGAACAATTGTACGAATTCAGGAACCTGGTAAAAGTGGAAGGAGGCGAGATAAGGCTTGTACCGCCGCAGGCAAAAGTACAAGAGATTAAAGAGAGAATAGTTATTACAAGGTATACAGTTTCAAAGAGAAGAAGATAATGGATGTAAAGAATGAAATGGTAGAAAAGTGCCTGTCCCCGGTGTGGGACAAAATTCGTCATATCGTTAGAGGTGCACGCAGTGCTACAGTCGAGGCACATTTCGACACAGCCGAGGTAGCGAGAGAGGTGTCGTCGTTGACCCTAAAAAACGACGACATCATGCTGCTACCCTCGTACATGGGGAAGCGTACAGCGAAGTTACTGGTAGAAGACATACCCAGAGGGTACGACATCATGTGGGTAGCAGCGGCGGTCCTGCACAACATTGAACGAGAGATATCGATACTGCAGATGAGAAGGAAAGAGGTGGTGACCCTGGAGCTCCTCGTGCAGGCGGAGAACAAAATCCTAGAAAACCTGCCCGATAGAATCTTCAATGAGGACGGTACATCCATGAGAGTTTCGGTAGAGGGACGTAGACCCAGATGCTTCAAGTGTGGAGAGAAGGGTCACGTCCGATCAAATTGTATAAAAAAGAAGAAAACAGAAGAAGCGCCTCCTCAAAGTGTCCCTAACACTGAAGGGGAGGAAACAGGAAAAGACAACAAAAAGACGAAGACAAGTACGGAAACAAAAACGGACCATACAGAACCAATGGACTACACACAAGTCAATCATAAAAGAAAAAAAGACAATACCCAGGACTCCCCTCCCCAAACAAAGAAAAAAACAGCAAACACAGCAGACACACACACCAAGCAAATCCCCCACCCTACCCCCATGGCACTGTTTTCATTGGAAAACAGTTTGCCAAGCCTCCCCATAAAACAAGACATAAAAAAGTGTTTACAGAAGAACGAGAGGATCATAGCTTTCGACGAGAAAAACGAAAGAGTGTATAAGTGTTGTAATTTTCAAGATTTGTATTGTATAGTAGAGCCACAGATGTGAAAGACAACCGCTCGCTTCGCGAAGGTAGGGGAGGACGAGTGGAAGGAGGAGGTTCTTCAGGAACATCTGAGGAACCGTCTAATAAGAGACGTGACCAAAGAGGTAATGGAGGGCAAACTGATAATAACCCCGGCAACCACACCCACCCAGAGCCCAGTGGCAACGCCGGTCAAGAGCCCTGCAGCAGCGGAAGAAGGGGAAGCAGGCAGATTCAAACTGTCATGCTCCCTTTCCCAACCGTGAGTACATTATTTTTCTCTCTCACCTACAATGGCTAAGCTGGGTTGTATAAATGTACGTGGAATGGGGTCGAAACGTAAACAAATTTGTTTCCTGAACGACCTCACGACACATGGTATAGATATAGCTATTGCAACCGAGTCCAAGATGAGCGAGACCCAAGCGTTCTCGCCTCTTCTAAATGGTTTCGAGAAAATTTATTTCTCCTAGCCGAGGAAGAGGCAGAGGCGTGGCAGTCTTATCAGGAAGAGCTTGGACTTGCAGGTAAGTACTGTCTTTCTGGACCCAGAAGGCAGGCTGGTTGTCCTGGATGTGACTCACGTAAGTAAACAGTCCTTCAGGTTGGTAGCTGTCTACGCCCCGAACGAGGGTAAACAGACGGGTTTTTTTCGGAACCTGGAGCCCTTTTTAGCGACGTCGAAAACAGTAATCCTAGTAGGGGACTTTAACACTGTCCTTGAAGCGCGGATCGACAATGTTGGCTCAACCAATAGGAAGGGGAACCCTAGCCTCAAGGGTCTACTAGAGAGCTTTGATCTAGTGGACCGTTACCGACTGGATGAGCCGAGCGTTCCACAGTGGACGTGGAGTAACAACGACGGCTCACACAGATCGTATCTAGATAGGATATTTATTAAGAAAAGAGATAAGGATACGTTTAGTTGTCCACAATTTCATATTGTACCTTACTCGGATCACAAATTTGTGACGTGTAGGATGCAATTAGACAAGTGTCATAGACAGGGACCCGGGTACTGGAAGCTGAACAAGGCTATTTTGAATTGTGAAGACTTCCGTACCCGGATTAAGGTGTTAGTTCAGAGGGCATTGTGTGGCACCATCATTAACAATAGATGGTGGCACGCCCTCAAAAGAGCCATTCGTTCAGAGTCCGTTAGATTTAGCAATCAGCTAAGGATAGATAGGGCTAGTCTAGAGGGCGATTTAGTTAAGAATCTAGACGAGGCAATGGAAGCTGGCTCTGCATCCGGAGTGATGGCGGCAAGGACGGTATTGTACCGTCACCTTAACTCCAAACACGAAGGTTGCAGAGTCAGAGCTAAGCTACGCGCTGGGAAACGAGAAGGTATTAACGTGGCCGGATGGGCCCGTCGTGTGGAGAGTCAGAGAGGCAACAGAGCCTCAATCAAATCTTTGACTGACGAACAGGGACAAAAGATCTATGGACAGGAGGAGATGCAAAAGTTTCTTCACCAGCATTTCGCCCGCGTGTTCGGGGGTGGTGGTTCGCTGGATCGGGGGAGAGCCTTAAAGGACTTCCTAGCCGGCGGACCGCGGCTCGCGGGGCGTGAGGTGGAGTGCTGTGAAGGAGCGATCACTCCCGCGGAGATAAAGGAGATACTGGCCGGATGCGCCGGGGTTGGATGGTCTGCCCTACGAGTTTTACCAAAGTATGCCGGACTTCTTCGGGGGAATACTGGCGGGCGTCTACACGAACTGGCAGCAGAATGGGAGAATTCCCAGTTCTGTAAGCCGGGGAGTGGTGACGCTAATCCAGAAAGACCCGAGCAAGGGGGATAACATCAGTAACTACAGGCCCATAACTCTACTTAATGTAGAGTTAAAGATTTTGGCCAAGGTGTTGGCAAAAAGGTTGACGGTTGTCGTGGAGAAACTTGTAGGGAGAGCACAGACATGTGCAATTCCAGGCAGGTCGATCCAGGACAACCTTCACCTTATACGCTACACCTTAGATAGGGTGGGTAAATTAGCCGGCAAAGGGGTAATGGTCCATTTAGACCAAAGTAAAGCCTTCGATAGGGTAGACCATGGGTACCTGGCGACGGTCCTCGAAGCGGCTGGGCTGGGCCTGAATTTCGCGGGTGGATCTCCGCTATGTATAGCGGCATCAAGTCCACCGTCCAGATAAACGGTTACCTAACGGAACCGTTTTCGATCGAGTGTTCAGTGCGTCAGGGGTGCCCCTTGTCACCACTTTTGTACGTATTGGCTCTTGAGCCATTGCTGCGAAAGTTGGAGAGGCTGGGGAGTAACTCGGATGAAATCGGAGGTGGGAGGACGGTTACTGCTTATGCGGATGACGTCACCCTCATCGTGTCCAAAGAGGCCCAACTACCTTGTGTAGAGGAGGCTATCAGAGGATACGAGGCGGTGGCAGGAGCAAAGGTTAACAAGGACAAATCGGTTGGCTTGCGCCTCGGCACCTGGAGGAGCAAGTCGATATCGTCCAGTGTCGTGGGACACTGGACGGATGGCCCTGTTAAGTTGCTGGGAGTTTGGTTTGGGCCAGACTCCCAAACGGAGAAGAACTGGAGTGAGGTGACAAGCAAGGTGGAAGCCATAGTACGGACCTGGTCCGGAAGGTTTCTGTCCTTGAAAGGAAGGCGGAGGTGGTGCAGATGTTCATTGCATCTGTAATCACCTACCGCCTGACCGTTGTCCCTTGCCCCGATTCATGGCTTAACAAGTTGGAGCGAATCCTTTTCCGCTTTTTGTGGAAAGGAGGAAGCCACTTGTGAGGCGCTCCGTTTGCTGCCAGGAACCGTTAAAGGGTGGGTTAGGAATGCCTTGGTTGATGATGCGCAGACATGCGTTGAGGCTAAGGCATCTCTGGCACCACCTGGAAGGTGATAAGGTGTGGAGTCCGCTGGCAGGGGGATTTTTCCCGAGACCGGCCTCCTTAGTGAATTTTAAACCCGGTTACATCAAAAGATGGAAACTGACTCCATGGCAAAAGGAGTGCCGACAGGCACTCACGCTGATCCACAAGGCGGGCAAGGCCGGCTGCGGAAATACCACCTCGGTATTTTATAGAGGGCTGGTAGAGGCAAAAAACGACGACGTCCTAGGAGGGGCTCTGGGGTTTGATGAAGACCAGCTTGCCAACCTGTTTAAAAAAACTTTCAGGTCGGGGTATTTGGATAATTTCCAAAGATCCCTGGCCTGGCAGTGTTATAGGAATGCTTTACCTGTTCGCGAGAAGTTATCACGGCACGGAGTTTCAGTGCCACCGACGTGTCCAAGGTGCGAGTTGGACGATGAAACCGTCCAGCACGCTTTTGTTCACTGTCGGAAGTTGTCCGACTTGATAAGTTACGCAGAACACGTGTTATCGCATCTGGGACGAGTACAGCTGTCGGCTGAGTCTATGATTAAGATGATACCGCCAACTGGACTCTCGAAGGAAGGTGAGGCATGTTTTCACTGCACGGTTGCAGTAGTAAAGGAATGCATGTGGAGAACGAGAATGGAAGGAGCCGCGATAGGATCCTTTGTCTCCGGCCCCAGCTTGCTCACTTACTTCAGATATCATCTGAAGAGCAAAATGGGGCTGGAAAAGAGGATCTTACCACGGCGTGTGTATGAGAAAAGATGGAAGGAAGTGGAAAAAAAGGTGGGTGTCAGAAACCCAGCTTGACCATGGAGGAGAGAGAGGAAGTGGAAGCTGCAGGGCCTCATAAATTGCCGGGGTGTAGAGGTCAGTGAAGATATAAGTTATGTACTGTGGTTTGTCTACTAGGTCATGTAAAAGACATTTATTTTTATTTTTATAACGAATAATTCAAATGTAATGAAAATTTTTAAAACGAATCTCTTAACTGTTTTTTTGCATGTATGTCCTGTATTTGTCCTTCTATGTTGTGATTATATAATCAATAAAGAAATACTTATAGCTTTCCTCCTGGCTATAACACACGAACTACGAACTGCAGGATGATGAATAATATCAGCTAAGTCATATTTAAGTTCACGACCTGTCCCTCTTTCATTGTTTGCAAGTATTATTATCACCATCAAGCCTTATTATTGTGTCCCCCATATATTATCGTTATCCTTCGTCTCAAATGCTAGCTGAAGCATATAAACTTTCGCTCACAAAAACTTATTCACACGACCGCAAAAAAAAACATCTCGTCTCAAATCTGGTCTTTCTGTCGCTTAATTCTCTAACCCATCTTTTCCAACTTACACTCATAGAAAATTATGCACACGACCGCAAACCTTTCCATCTCAAATCTTGCCTTTCTTACTGCCGCCTAAATCTCGTCTTCTCCCAGTGCGCAGTGCGCCCCCCCCCCCCCCCCCCACCAGTACCGGAAGTCTTATCTCACCTTGCCTTCCTTTGCTTTTCTTCCATGAACACCTAAAGGCCTTAAACCAATACCACCCCTTCTATATATGGTGGTGACCATACGGCGCAAAAACATGTTAGTGCAGTGTAACAGGTTGAACTTAAGTTCATTGCTTTGCTTATGAATTCTGCCAAATGCGAGTTTTCTTCTTCTTTTCAGGTACATGACGGCACTGCTCCCCGTCCCTGGGCCTCTCGGGTCAATTCCTTCCACCCCCTCAGGGTGGGCACCCTCAACGCTGGCACACTGAAAGGTAGGTCTGGCGAGATAGTCGAGATGCTTGAACGGAGACGTGTTGACGTATGTTGTATGCAAGAAATAAGGTGGAGAGGAGGATCTGCTAGGTTCCTCACAGGCAAGGAACACAGGTACAAGATTTTCTGGGCAGGGAACACTGACGGGGTTGGTGGCGTGGGTATACTTATCGCTGAGAAATGGATAGATAGAGTAATTGAGGTAATCAGAGTAAGTGACAGAATACTTAAGATTAGAATAGTGCTTCATCATAGATTAGCAACCATTATATCGGCCTATGCCCCTCAGCCAGGGCTACCCGATGGACAGAAAGACAGTTTCTATGACACCCTACTGCAGACCACCTCATTGACGAACGACAGGGACCTTCTCTTTGTGGCTGGTGATTTCAATGGCATGTTGGACGACATGCTGGGGGCTTCCATGGCGTGCATGGAGGCTACGGTTATGGTTCCCGCAACGAGGAGGGAACCAGGCTGCTGGAGTTCTGCGATGCGAATAGTCTTATGATCTGCAACACTAACTTCAGGAAACCAACAAGCCACCTGGTCACCTACCGATCGGGCGGCAGCATGCTAGCCAAATCGACTACATCCTCGCCAGAAAAAGGGAAAGATGGCTGCTTATAAATGCCAAAACCTTCCCGGGCGAAGAATGCACCCCACAACATAGACTGGTAGTTAGTGACTTTAGGATCAGGACTAAGAGGGCGACTAGAAGACGACCAACATGGAGAAGAAGGGTCTGGAAGCTTAAAGACCCTGCGAATGGACAGAGATTTAGAGATATGTTACTTGAAGCCTTTGACGAAGTGGAAGGGGGTATAGCTACACATGGGGTAGAAGACAACTGGACGTTTCTGAGGGACAACCTGCTGAAAGCCGCTGACCAGATCTGTGGCTGGTGCAAAGTCCCCTTAAGACCCAAAATAACATGGTGGTGGAACAATATTGTTGATAGGGCTATTAGACAAAAGAAACAGGCTTGGAAGGCCTGGAAGAACGGTGGTAGCAGGGAAGTGTATCAGACTGCCAGAAGGGAAGCTAGGAGACAGGTCTATCTAGCCAGAGGGGAAGCAGATAAAAGAAAATTTGCCAATGTCCTGCGCCGTGAGGATGAAAGACTTGAGGTATTTCGTGTTGCAAGACAGTGTGTGAGAGAGAATCGAGATGTGGTAGGAGAGAATGTGTTCGCATGGAGGATGGTTCACTTGCGTTAAATGAGGATGCAAAGAGAGAAGCTTGGAGACGCCACTATGAAAGGTTGCTGAATGAGGAAAATGAATGGGATAAAGAGAGTCTGCCGAATGTTGACCCAACAGAGGGACCAGCTATCCGAGTTGATAGTTCCGTGGTAGCTAAGGCAATTAGAAGCATGAAGACAGGGAAAGCCCCAGGCCCATCAGGAATTACTGCAGAGATGCTCAAAATATCTGGTAGTGTCGGCTATAGCATAGTCACCCGTATAGTTAACCAGGTGATACACGAAGGAGTCATACCCAATGACTGGTGTAGCAGCATAATAGTCAACTGCTACAAAGGTAAAGGCGATGCCCTAGATACAAATAACTACAGGGGCATCAAGCTGTTGGATCAGGTAATGAAGGTTACGGAGAGGGTTATAGCCCAGTTAATTAGAGAGAGAGTTAGCTTAGATGATATGCAGTTTGGGTTCGTGCCAGGGAAAAGTACTACTGATGCTATATTCCTGGTAAGACAGCTGCAGGAGAAATACCTAGCCAAAGGTAAGCCCTTGTACCTGGCTTTTGTTGACTTAGAGAAAGCCTTTGACAGGGTCCCCCGATCCCTTATCTGGTGGTCAATGAGGAAACTAGGGATAGATGAATGGTTAGTGAGAGCTGTGCGAGCCATGTACAGAGACGCAGCTAGTAAGGTGAGGGTTGGCAACGAGTACAGTGAAGAATTCCGGGTAGAGGTTGGGGTCCACCAAGGTTCAGTCCTCAGCCCCCTCCTATTTATCATAGTCCTCCAGGCAATAACGGAAGAATTTAAGACAGGATGCCCCTGGGAGCTCCTATATGCTGATGACCTTGCTCTAATTGCTGAGTCACTATCAGAACTGGAGGAGAAGTTTCAGGTGTGGAAACAAGGATTAGAATCGAAGGGCCTTAGAATCAACCTAGCCAAAACCAAAGTCCTAATAAGTAGGAAGGTGGACCAACCACAAACGACTTCAGGTAGATGGCCCTGCTCGATCTGTAAAAAAGGTGTAGGTAGAAACTCTATAAGGTGCACCAAGTGTAAGCTATGGACACATAAGAGGTGCAGCAATGTCAAAGGAAGGCTAACTAAGAAAATAGTTTTTGTCTGTGGCAGATGCTCAGGAGAAATAAACACTGGAAATGTGCAGAGTCCAACTTCTACCACGTTCCAGGGAGACAAACTAGAAGTAGTTGATAGCTTCCGCTACCTAGGAGACCAAGTCAGTAGGGGGGGTGGGTGTGCTGAAAGTGTAACTGCTAGAGTAAGAATAGCCTGGGCAAAGTTTAGAGAGCTCTTACCCCTGCTGGTGACAAAAGGTCTCTCGCTAAGAGTAAAAGGCAGACTATATGATGCGTGTGTACGTACAGCCATGCTACATGGTAGTGAAACATGGGCCGTGACAGCTGAGGATATGCGTAAGCTTGCAAGAAATGAAGCCAGTATGCTCCGATGGATGTGTAATGTCAGTGTTCATAATCGTCAGAGTGTAAGTACTTTGAGAGAAAAGTTGAACCTAAGAAGTGTCAGTTGTGGTGTGCAAGAGAGACGGCTGCGCTGGTATGGTCATGTGACGAGAATGGCTGAAGATAGTTGTGTGCAAAAGTGCTACAACTAGCAGTTGAGGGAACCTGTGGAAGAGGTAGACCAAGGAAAACCTGGGACGAGGTGGTGAAGCACGACCTTCGAACTTTAGGTCTCACCAAGGAAATGACTGAAGACCGAGTCCTATGGAAGTGTGCTGTGCATGAGAGGACCCGGCAGGACTAGTCAGGCCATATCCCGTGGCCCCTACCTGGGACGTAGTCGATCCACCTGTGCATACCTTCCTCTTGTGACACTTGTGAAGACCTGCTGAGGCAAGTGAAAATCAATCAAAATAGATGAACATCAATGGAATTTGTATCTTGTGGTACCAGTGCCTGTGGCACACAAGAAAACCATCCGAACGTGGCCGTAGCCAGTACCGCATCGACTGGCCTCCGTGCTGTGGGAACATGGTGCACATAAAAACACCATCCGAAGACCCGGCAAGACTAGTCAGGTCATAACCCGTGGGCCCTACCTGGGACGTAGTCAGTCCACCTGTACATACCTTCCGACTTGTGAAGACCTGCTGAGGCAAGTGAAAATCAAATCAAATAAATCAAAACAAATCAAAATAGATGAACATCAATGGAATTTGTATCCTTGTGGTACCAGTGCCAGTGGCACACAAGAATCCATCCGAACGTGGCCGTAGTCAGTACCGCTTGTGGTACCAGTGCCGGTGGCACACAAGAATCCATCCGAACGTGGAGTAGCAGTACCGCTTGTGGTACCAGTGCCGGTGGCACACAAGAATCCATCCGAACGTGGCCGTAGTCAGTACCGCATCACTGGCCATCGTGCTGTGGGCACATAACAAACACCATCCGGTCGTGGCCGTTCGCCAGCCTCATCTAGCACCTGTGTCGGTGGCACATAAAAAGTAGTCAGTACCGCTTGTGGTACCAGTGCCGGTGGCACACAAGAATCCATCCGAACATGGCCGTAGTCAGTACCGCATCACTGGCCATCGTGCTGTGGGCACATAACAAACACCATCCGGTCGTGGCCGTTCGCCAGCCTCATCTAGCACCTGTGTCGGTGGCACATAAAAACACCTTCCGAAGACCCGGCAAGACTAGTCAGGCCATAAACCATGGCCCCTACCTGGGACGTAGTCAGTCCACCTGTGCATACCTTCCTTTGTGATACTTGTGAAGGCTGTTGAGGCAAGTGAAAATCAAAGGCCTGTTGAGGCAAGTGAAAATCAAATCAAAACAAATCAAAATAGATGAACATCAATGGAATTTGTATCTTTGTGGTACCAGTGCCGGTGGCACACAAGAGAAAACATCCGAAAGTGGCCGTAGCCAGTACCGCATCGACTGGCCTCCGTTCTGTGGGCACATGACAAACACCATCCGATCGTGGCCGTTCGCCAGCCTCATCTAGCACCTGTGTCGGTGGCACATAAAAACACCATCCGAAGACCCGGCAAGACTAGTCAGGCCATAACCCATGGCCCCTACCTGGGACGTAGTCAGTCCACCTGTGCATACCTTCCTTCTTGTGACTTGTGAAGACCTGTTGAGGCAAGTGAAAATCAAATCAAAACAAATCAAAATAGATGAACATCAATGGAATCTGTATCTTTGTGGTACCAGTGCCGGTGGCACACACTTTGTGGTACCAGTGCCGGTGGCACAACATGAGAACCATCCGAACGTGGCCGTAGCCAGTTCCGCATCGACCGGCCTCCGTGCTGTGGGCACGTAACAAACACATCCGATCATGGCCGTTCGCCAGCCTCATCTGGCACCTGTGTCGGTGGCACATAAAAACACCTTCCGAAGACCCGGCAAGACAAGTCAGTCCACCTGTGCATACCTTCCTTCTTCTTGTGACACTTGTGAAGACCGGTTGAGGCAAGTGAAAATCAAATCAAATCAATCAAAATAGACACAAATAGATGAACATCAATGGAATTGTATCTTGTGGTACCAGTGCCTGTGGCACACAAGAAATCCATCAGTGCCGTAGTCAGTGCGGTGGGCACATGACAAACACCATCCGATCGTGGCCGTTCGCCAGCCTCTAGCACCTGTGTCGGTGGCACATAAAAACACCATCCGAAGACCCGGCAAGACTAGTCAGGCCATAACCCATGGCCCCTACCTGGGACGTAGTCAGTCCACCTGTGCATACCTTCTTCTTGTGACACTTGTGAAGACTGTTGGCAAGTGAAAATCAAATCAAAACAAATCAAAATAGATGAACATCAATGGAATTTGTATCTTTGTGGTACCAGTGCCGGTGGCACGTGGCACATAAGAAAACCATCCGAACGTGGCCGTAGCCAGTACCGCATCGACTGGCCTCCGTGCTGTGGGCACGTAACAAGCACCATCCGATCGTGGCCGTTTGCCAGCCTCATCTGGCACCTGTGTCGGTGGCACATAAAAACACCATCCGAGCGTGGCCGTCTGCCAGCCTCGTCTGGCACCTGTGTCGGTGGCACATAAAAACACCATCCGAGCGTGGCCATGCCAGCCTCGTCTGGCACCTGTGTTGGTGGCACATAAAAACACCATCCGAGCGTGGCCGTCTGCCAGCCTCGTCTGGCACCTGTGTGTCGGTGGCACATAAAAACACCATCCGAGCGTGGCCGTTTGTCAGCCTCGTCTGGCACCTGTGTCGGTGGCACATAAAATCACCCACTACACTCTCGGAGTGGTTGGCGTTAGGAAGGGCATCCAGCTGTAGAAACACTGCCAGATCTGACTGGACTGGTGCAGCTTTCGGGCTCCCCAGACCCCAGTTGAACCGTCCAACCCATGCTAGCATGGAAAAGGAAAGCGGACGTTTAATTAAATGATGATATGATGATTGATATATTATATAATACACACCACACACACATCTATCTATCTTCTATCAAATCTATATATATATATATATATATATATATAATATATAAAGTTAATCCAAACATGAAAAACCAATAATGCGAGGACGTGGAACAAATATGATATATTGGAACGCTCAGGAAGGAAGGTTTTATGTTTCGAGCAGAGCTCTTCGTCAGAAACATAGGAAAAGGAAAGATCCAGAGAAGGGAAGACGGAGGAAAAAAAATCGCCAACGGTACACACGCGGTCACATTTGTATACACACATCTCTCTCTCTCTTTTTATATATATATATATATATATACACATCTAAATATATATTTAATGTAGGATAAAATTTTTTCGAAAAAATTTTTATCAATGGCCAGCATATTAAAAAATACCTTTTAAAGGTTAAAATTATAAATAAGGACAAACGAAAAAATGTCTATTAAAAAAATCTAAATATATATATATATATACACATCTATATATCTATCTATCTATATATATATATATACACATCTATATATCTATCTATCTATATATACACACACACACACATTTCTATCTAAGAATCTTCTTTACCTTTGTAGCAGTTGACTATGGTGCTGCTACACCATTCATTGAGCATCTCTCCTTCATGAACCACCTGATTTACAATACAGGTGATTAGACCATACCCTACACCACCAGATATTTTAAGCATCTCAGCAGTGATTCCTGATGGGCTGGGGGGGCTTTCCCTGTTTTCATATCCTTAACTGCTTTATCTACCAAGGTACTGTTGATTCGGGTAGCTGGCCCCTCAGTTGGGTCAACATTTAGCTGACTCTCCTCCTCCCATTCATTCTCCACGTTCAGTAGCCTTTCATAATGGCTTCGCCAAGCCTCTTTCTTTGCGTAATCATTAAAAAAAGTGCACCATCATCCCTGCAGACACATTTCTCTCCTATGACATCACAATTTTCTCTCACACACTGTCTTGCAATCTGAAATACTTCAGTTCATTGGTCCTCATGGCGCTGAACATAAGCAAACTTCTCCCATGGCTAGATATATTTGTCTCCTGGCTTCTGGCTATCTGATACAGTTCCCTGCTGCCCCAAACTTCCAGGCCTTCTAGGCCTGTTTCTTTCCACAAATTGTTCCACCACAATGTTAACCATTTGTTCTACATTCAATCTTGACAGAACAATTGAGGGCAGTAACTTACCTTCAGTGCAAAGCACTGTAATTCCTCTATAATTTTCCACAATTCTCTCACAGACATACGCTTTTGTATAATGGTATTAATTATGAGATATTTCCAGTCTTTTAGTAGACAGGTTTGATGGATAAGAACCAGCTTTTCAGATTTTCAGTCTTAGGTCATACATAATTTTTGCTACATTTTCACCAACAAATTGACAGATCTCAGCGAAAATGTTCATGTTTACTGGCAGCTGTTCCATAATTGAGCTTTTTAGTGCTCACCTGTACTTCTGTGATAGGTGGGTCATTAAGGGAACAGATGCTCAGCCTGCATAGAACATTTTCAATAGGGATAGGATCTACTTTGTGATTCTCTATTTAGCAACTCTTTATAATGTTTCTTCTATTTTGAAGATAAACTTCCTGTGTCTGCCAGCAGGTCTTCTCTTAGTTCTAAGAATGGGAGAAATATCATCATAGATTTTGGTCGAAAGGTTTGCTTTGTTATGATGTGAGTATACACGTCTGGTGTAAAATGGTATTACACAAATAAATAACTGGTTGCGGTTATCGCAGAAGTATATGTTAACATAGAATGCATTCCATACTACTTGAATGTAGGTATGATACTCAGTATCCACTGTTCAACTACCGACTGTTGAACCAACATGGTCAAACTAACACCGTCAACTATCCCATTGACAGTTCACTCACTTCTTATTTATTGTGATTGGTTAGTCCACCTTCAGTCACATGGGGGTGTTCAGGATCCTCCCATAACATTTTATCAAATAATAAAGCACATTTAGCCAGTCCACTTATGCATACCTTTCCTTCTTGGGACACAAAACCGCTACTTGTGAAGACCTGTTGAGGCAAGTGAAAATCTAAAATCAAAATCAAAATCGATCAACATCAATGGAAATTGCAGCTGTGATACTAGTGCCGGTGGTATGTAAGAGAACCATCTGAATGTGGCCATTGCCAGCACTGCCCTGACTGGCCTCGTGCCGGAGGCACATAAAAAGCACCATCCGATCGTGGCTGTTGCCAGCCTCGCCTGGCCCCCTTGCCGGTGGCACGTAAAAAGCACCCACTACACTCACGGAGTGGTTGGCGTTAGGAAGAGCATCCAGCCGTAGAAACATTGCCAGATCAGCCTGGGCCTGGTGCAGCCTTCTGGTTTCCCAGATCCCAGTTGAACTGTCCAACCCATGCTAGCATGGAAAGCGGATGCTAAACGATGATGATGATTTGTGCTTTTTCACATCAGCCTACTATTTGCACGGCAGCCATCGTCAGTCTCAACCACCAGCTTTCTTGGCTTTCTTGTGTATCTCATAGAGTGTGTTCAGCTGCAGCTTTTGCACACTTGAAATTTTCAAATTTTCTTCCAGCTGAAAACGTCTTCCTTTAATATCCCTTCTCACAACATTTTACTATTTTCCTTAGAGAGCACTTTTTTTTATAACCTGATTGTTATCAAACCAGTCTGCATGCTTTGCTGGAATTGTACCAAGAATCTCAAGAGCTGTATTTTAAAGTTCATCGCTGACAACATTTCATGATGATGTGCCATTTGCTGTTGAAATTATATTTGTGTAGAATGTCTTGTACTTCTAGTGAATGTAGTTATCTATTAAACACTTCGAGAATCTGACAGTACTATGAATTTTGGCAGCTGGTTTTATTACCAAATGTAGCCTGGCTTTACTAAAACACGGCCAGTCTAACATTCAGCACCATGTAAAGAATGAATATTGCAGACATCTTGCATATTCTTCTGTGGAAATCTGGAGAGCTGGCAGGGTTCTGGATGCATCTAAGTTGTAACACAATCAGCTCTGTGTTGGAATCGCGTGCTTGACCATATGCAGGTGAAACTTGGTACGTAACTCCAAGAAAAGTCAACTTTACTGACCTCATACCTTCCCAAGCAGCTCCACAGCTCCTAGGATTTTCTAAGAAGTTTCAGGTGTGGAAGCGAGGTCAAGAATCAAAGAGCCTTAAGGGTTAATTTAGTAGGTAGGAGAACAGGCAAATTGCTAATCCCTTCAGATAGATGGCCCTGTTTGATATGTAAAAATGGTGTACTCAGTGTAAGCTATGGGCTCATGAGGTGCAGAAGTATAATAAGAGGGTTCCAAGATAAAGTAGTCTTACTAGGCATTGTACCTGCACACCTGCCACACACAAAGAATGTACAGAAAACAGACATGCTGAAATGTTGTGTATGTGTCAGTGGGGGGGAAGAGCTGTACTTAGAAATAATACATAGCTTCTGTTACCTAGGCAACCAAGTTAGTTGAGGAAGAAGAAGCTCTGAAAGCATAGTTGCTAGAACAAGATCAGGCTGGGCGAAGTTCAGAAAGCTACTACCTTTGGTGGTAACAAAAGGCCTCTCCCTCAAAGTGAAAGGCAGATTGAATGATGCCTGTGTACAAACAGCTATTCAAACGGCTTTCCTACATGACAATGAAACGTGGGCTGTGACTGCAGAGGATGTGTGAAGGCTTGAAAGAAATGAAGCCAGCATGCTCTGCTATATGGATAATGTCAGTGTGCTTGTATGACAAAGTGTAAGTGATTTAAGAGGAAAACCTGGGTATAAGAGGCATCAGATCTTGTGTGCAAGAGAGGAGACTGCACTGGTATGGTCGTGTGATGAGGACAGCTGTGTAAAGAAGTGTTAAGCTCTAATTGTGGAGGGAACTTGTGGAAGGGGTAGACCCAGGAAGACGGATGAAGAGGTGAGAAATGATCTTCAGGTGTTGAGCTTCACAGAGGAAATGACAAGGGACTGAGACTCGGGGAAATTTGCTGTGCTTGAAAAGAATCATCAAGCTAAGTAAAAATTGTGGCCATTCATACATACAAGCATGGTCTTTGTGGCCACACTCTCATCCAACAACCCATCTTCCCCAAACCCCCACCACCTGCTGCCAGTTCTTCCACTTTCCTTCTCCATGCCCTCACATACTTATCATACGCCCCTCCTCTCTCAGTCACTCCAATTCCTTTTACCAACACTTACTATTTCTAAACATTTTCTTTACACTCCGATGGAACATACTCTTCTGTCCCCTTCTGCTACTTACCCCTCACCCCCACTGTTCCCTGTTGGTAGGTCCTCTCTCTCTCTCTTTCAATTTGACTCTCTTTATTCTTTTTACTCTTTTACTGCGGCCATGCTGGAGCACCGCCTTTAATCAAGCAACTCGACCCCGGGACTTATTCTTTTGTAAGCCCAGTACTTATTCTATCGGTCTCTTTTGCCGAACTGCTAAGTAACAGGGACATAAACACACCAGCATCAGTTGTCAAGCAATGCTAGGGGGACAAACACAGACACACAAACACACACACGCATACATATATATATATACATATATACGCCGGGCTTCTTTCAGTTTCCGTCTACCAAATCCACTCACAAGGCTTTGGTCGGCCCGAATTTATAGTAGAAGACACTTGCCCAAGGTGCCACGCAGTGGGACTGAACCCGGAACCATGTGGTTGGTAAACAAACTACTTACCACACAGCCACTCCTGTGCCTATCTGACTGTCTCCCTATCTTTCTCTCTCCCACCTTCCTCTCCTTTGTCCAACTGAGGCAGCCAAGTATTTCCTCCACAATGATACAGCTACCTGCCCCTTTATCACACTCCAGCCTCTCACCAAGGACACATGACCACTTCTCTCGGTTCTTCCTCCTTTCTCAGTTAAGACATTCTTGTCTTGCAAGCCACTTGTTGAACCTGAAGATATTGGTGTCATGTAAAAATCACCCAGTACACTCTGTAAAGTGGTTAGAGTTAGGAAGGGCATCCACCTGTAGAAAATAGGCCTGTGGAGTCGAAACAAAAAACTTCGACTCTGACTCCTCTACTATTGGCACATGACTCCGACTCCTCTTTATGTGATTAAGTGATTGTGATCTACATATCTCATAAAGCATATGCATACACTTGTACTTTGAGTAGGCCTGTATCTTATAACTGGTTTATATTAAAGAATAAAGATATTATGAGTCAGAGTCAGAGTTGGTATAGTTTTACCGACTCCACAACCCTGGTAGAACAGACAATTGTCCAACTCATGCCCAGCATGGAAAACGGGTGTTAAATGATGACCACGATGATGATGAATTAAAGTTTCCGGGAAGAATAATTTCATCCCAATCAAAGAACAGATTGCAGCATGTTCTTTAGCCCTTTAGCATTCGGATTATTCTGTCAAATGTGATGCTTATTTCTTTGCATTGTTTCAAATTGACCATGAACTGTCTCATAGCTTTGAGATTTCAATGATGTGGTTGCTTATTTGTAAAATGACATTCTAGGAAATGTGTGAAAAGCCAGATCTTGTTGGTTTTGAGATAAAACAGGTAGAATATTTTGGTCAAACATAGCCGGATTAAATGCCAAAGGATTAAAGAGTCATATAAATGAGTTTTGTAGCCTCATTAGTAGCAAGTGTGGGAGTATTATACGCTTTCGACAGTTGCACTTGGAATGAAGTGAAAACCAATCTTGTGATGTTGAACTTTGCAAAGATTATGGCAACTGACTGCAGAAACATTTGGCAACATGTTGTGCTGGATATAATCCACTCTCTTAACCCTTTAATCATCCAGATTTCTTTGTTAAATGCAGTGCTTATTTATTCACATTGCTTTGAATTAACGAGGCATTATCTCATGGCTTTGAGATTTCAATTATGTGATTGTATATCTTTAGAATGACATTGTATGGTAAGTGACATAAGCCTGATCAGGCCAGTTTTAACATAAAACAAGTACAGTAGTACAGGTGCAGGAGTGGCTGTGTGGTAAGTAGCTTGTTTACCAACCACATGGTTCCGGGTTCAGTCCCACTGTGTGGCACCTTGGGCAAGTGTCTTCTACTATAGCCTCGGGTCGACCAAAGCCTTGTGAGTGGATTTGGTAGACGGAAACTGAAAGAAGCCCGTCATATATATGTATATATATATATATATATATATGTTTGTGTGTCTGTGTTTGTCCCCCCCCCCCCCAACATTGCTTGACAACCGATGCTGGTGTGTGTATGTCCCCGTAACTTAACGGTTCGGCAAAAAAGACAGATAGAATAAGTACTGGGCTTACAAAGAATAAGTCCCGGAGTTGAATTGCTCGATTAAAGGCGGTGCTCCAGCATGGCCACAGTCAAATGACTGAAACAAGTAAAAGAGTAAAAAGAGAGAGTATATTTGGGCTAGAAATGGCTGGTTTTAAGTGCTAAAAGAGTTTTAAGCAAACACAGCAGAAAAAATGCTACGGAGGAAATGTTCTTGTTGCCTTCACCTACCACTCTCTCTCTCTACAGACTATCCCCAGCTTTCATTCTCTCTCTCTCCACCCAACACCATCACCTCTACCTCTGCTACACTCCAGCCTCACCTGCCATCATTGCATTCACTCACAACCCCTTCCCCTTACCTTACATCCGCTGCCTCTTCAATGCTCTCTCTTCTCTCCTATCTCTACCTCCCTCGAACCCCTTCTTTCCCCCAGGTGGCACTCTTCTCACTGACTGCCACCCTCACCTGTTCCACTCTCTTTCTCTCTCTCCTTCATTCATGTTCCTTTCTCTTCACACTTTCCACACATTTCTACCCTCATAATATGAGATAACAATGGATACCTCCTACACAAATCCCTATACAACCATAAACACTTTCTCCTCCCTTTTCCTCACTAATACCAAACCCCAACCCTTCCTTCCTTACCCTCTCCCTTACATTCTCCCTCCCCCACTACACTGTATAGTCTGTTACACTCTCAAAGACTTTTAGTCTGTTCCTTTCCTCATACTTTGTTATCACATCCCAATCTTTTTTCTTTCTGTCACAGAGATAGCCCCCCTCCTCCCCACACACTTTAGGGCTTTTAATATTGCATTTGCAACGCCACCTTAATATTGGTGATGCCACAAAAAAAAAGCACCCAGAATGCACAGTAAAATGGTTGGTGATAGGTAGAGCATCCTGTCATAGAAACCATGTTAAAATATGAACATCGAAATAAATATCAAATGGAAATAGTGGTTGTGATACCTGTGCCAGTGGCACGCAAAAAGCACCATCCGAACGTGGCTGATGTCAGCGCCGCCGTGACTGGCTTCTGTGCCAGTGGCACGTAAAAAGCACCAACTGATCGTGGCCACTGCCAGACTCCCCTGGCACCTGTGCTGGTGGCACGTAAAAAGCACCCACTACACTCACGGAGTGGTTGGCGTTAGGAAGGGCATCCAGCTGTAGAAACATTGCCAGATAAGACTGGAGCCTGGTGCAGCCTTCTGGCTTCCCAGACCCTGGTCGAACCATCCAACCCATGCTAGCACGGATAACGGACGTTAAACGATGATGATGATGATGATGATATGGTCCCCTGACTCATCAGATCATTATCAAACTGTCCAACCCCCTTGTCACCACAGGAAATAGACATCAAAATTTGATGATATTCATATGTGTGTGTGTGTAAAATAACCAGTCATAAAAACTCAATTACCATCCCACTCAGAGCCACAAACCTAAACATCCAAAGATGATTTCAACTCAACAAAGACATTAATTATAAAGGCAAGACTAATTTTAATGCATCAAAGTCTGGTAATGGCTTAACTGGCCGAAAACTTTGAAGTCCCTGTCAACAACATCCTTGTTTAAGACTAATAAATCTGTACTCTACAAAAGTATAGAGTGACCCACCAGATTTACTGTAAAATTACTTTTGTTATTATAACTGGGCATAAAAACAAATGTTTATATATTCATCTGAGGTGCTGAAAAGTTCCTGGCTTTTGGTAAAAGAAAATAGAGGAAAATTTGTTAATTATGATTTTATTCAGCATATTCCCCTCTCAGATTCACACACTTATTGCAGTGGTCCTTCAGTTTTCCTAAGCCCTGTAAAAGAATTCGGAAGGATGGGCTTCCAACCAGGCCTTTTGCCAGGAACTGTTCAGCACCCCTTCATGTGTGTGTATATATATATATGTATAAAATATATATATAAAAATACAAAATGGGACAAGAACGCAAAACATTCAAATAGACAACACAAAAAAAACAGACGGGTCATTCGAAGCCTCTAATCTTCAGTCAAGAACTGGATCATCCTCACAATTTCGGCTGACACGAGGGGAGTGGGGGTGCTGAAAAGTTCCTGGCTTTGGGTAAAAGAAAATAGAGGAAGATCAGTTAATTATGATTTTATTCAACATCTTCCCCTTCTCAGATTCACACACTTATTGCAGCGGTCCTTCAGTTTTTCCTAAGCCCTGTAAAAGAACTCAGACGGTTGGGCTTCCACCCCCTAATAATGTACATATATATGTGAGAGTGTGAGTAAAATCGCTATCTTCTACATGCTGGCCCTTCCAAGTTCCGATGCTGTGTAAATGCACCCAGCCATAGAAACCATGCGACAACAGACAATTGGAGTCTGGGAAGCTCCATGTCAAACCGTCCAACACATGCCGGCATGGAAAGCAGATGTATGATGATGATGATGATGTGTGTGTATGTGTATGTATAATGTGTCTGTATATACATGTGTTTGTGTGTGTGTGAATGTGTCTGTATATACATGTGTGTGCGTGTGCGTGTGTGCATACGCACGCACGTACACTCATTCTCACACACACACAAATCCAAAACAGGAAAAGAATTCAATGCTAATCATTTTCATGACCCGGGCATAACAATGACGACAGATGTTCCCTAAACATATTTCACAGACTGTCAACAATTACCTGATCTATCAACTATAGATATCTGCTTACATTTAAAAATTCAACAAAAACATTTTAAACCTTACACACACATACAGAGTTGACATAAAAGATATAGAACATTCCACAACAGACAGCAACGAATGCTCTGTATCTTTTGTGTAATTTATCAATAGGAATGGGACATCTTTCTAGTAGGTTATTGTATAGAAAGATTTAAAATGAGTTTAAACTGCTGTCTACATATAATTTCCACTTTTCTTTTTTTTTTTTTTAATATTTTATTGATTTTCATTTGAAAAATACAATATACTAAACAGGCGCAAGTGTTTGCTGGTCGCCTGTGAAGCAGCTAAAAAAGGCAAAGCATATGACAATATGAATATATGTGGTTCTGAGTGCCAAAGCAAACACGACAGGTGGTGTTTTGCAGAGTGGTCGAGAATAAAGCAGTGAGATGAACGACAAGCCTAACACACTTTCTTTTGCAAAGTATTAGCGGCAGAGGTCACTCAATCGATGCATGGTGTGGCCTTTATCGCAGAATTTCAAATGTTACAGATGTAATCGGAAGATTATGTGTTTGGAGTCAATCATTGCACCTAAATTTCAGCAACACCACCAACAACATATAAAATAATAATAATAATAAAACATTGTGTACAGTGCTCAGGTGTAGTTTCGGCGGATTTCGGAAAGCATGAGGGCCTTAAAGGATGCAGTGTCATGGCAGTCAACAACTGACACAGGCAGTTTATTCCATGCTTCAGCAACTCTGAGTGTGAAAAAATGTTTCCGAAAGTCATGGGAGCTATGTTGTTTTCTGACTTTGTAGGCATGTCCATGTGTGTTAGACACATGGAGATCAAAAAAGTGTTCAGTGTTGTTGTTGGTGAGGTGGTTGATAACTTTGTAGGTGTTTACCAAGTGATGCGGCACTGAAATCTTGTAAATTATGAATGAAACAGTGATACTGTAGCTGTGACTAGGGCCTGTAACTGACACGAAACAATGTCAGGGATTAAAGTTCTGTTCTTAAGGCAATCGTATAAATAACTACTGAGGCATGAAGATAATGTAACGATAAAGTGCAGGGTAAGCACATAAAAAGAAAATTAACAACTACGACAGGTAAGTGTGTGTGTGTGTGTGTGTGTGTGTGTGTACCCTTGTCTAGGCATCATGATGGTTGTAAATGAGCATCACTGTTAAACAAGTGATGTTGTCCAGCAAAAACATGTCTAACCATGGGGTCATATTATTTCCTTGCATGGAAACAGGTAATGGTTTGTGACAGGAAGAGCATCTGCATGAAGAAAATCTGTCTTCATACAAAGCAACCAATTAGAAAACGGCAACAGTCTTAACGCAAAGTCATCATTTAATGCTATAAAAATTGCAAAAGCAATTTTTATAGCATTAACCCTTTCATTACCAACCTGGCTGAAACCGCCTCTGGCTTTGTAGTACATATGTCTTGTTTTCATAAGTTCTGAATTAAAATCTTTCCCCAAACCTTAGTCACAATTTATGTTCCTAACACTAGCTTAATGATAATTAAGTTATTTTACTAAATTCTTTATCATATTTAAAATTAATTGAAAGAAACATAAAGCATCTCAACAGAAATATGGTAACAAAAGGGTTAAAATATATAATAGAGAAACAACTTTTAACCCTTTTGTTACCAGCCCAGCTGAAACCATCTCTGGCTCTGTAGTACAAATGTCTTGTTTTCATAAGTTCTGAATTAAAATCTTTCCCCAAACCTTAGTCACAATTTATGTTCCTAAGACTAGCTGAATGATAACTAAATTATTTTACTAAATTCTTTGTTATATTTAAAATAATTGAAAGAAACACAGCACCTCAACAGAAATACAGTAATGAAAAGGGTTAAAATACACAACTCAGAAGAGTATTTGCAGACTATTTGCTGCAGATTTCATTCTCTTCTCACCTACTAATTGCCAGTTCACACAAGTAAAGGTGGTGGTGGGGAACATTTGCATGGTTAGCCATGCATATGAATCACAAGGGGTGGGAGGGTGGGGAATGCCTGTGGCATGTTGCTGAAATTCAACTGCAATTGCTTAACTCCAAAAGCATAATCTTCTAAAATATGGTTTTTAATCTTTTACTCGTTTCACTCATTGGATTGCGACCATGCTGGAGCACCACCCTGGGAAATTTAGTTGATCAAATTTGACTCCAGTACCTATTTTTAAAAAAAAACCTGTTCCTTATTCTACTAGTCTCTTATGCGGAACAGCTACCTGTTGTCAAGCAGTGGAGTGTGTGTGTGTGTGTGTGTGTGCATGTGTGCAGGAGAGGGGGGGCAAAAACACACAGTGCATGCATACACACGTGCGCGATGCCAAATTAGACTGGAACTTGGTGCAGCTCTCCAGCTTACCAGTGCCAGTCAAATCATCCAACCCATGCCAGCAAAGAAAGCGGATGTTTAATGATGTTCATGATTATATATCATCATCATCATCAGCGTTTAATGTCCACTTTCCATGCTAGACTGGGTTGGACGATTTCACTGAGGACTAGCAAACCAGATTGCTACACCAGGCTCCAATCTGATCTGGCAGAGTTTCTACAGCTGGATGCCCTTCTTAATGCCAACCACTCCAAGAGTGTAGTGGATGCTTTTACATGTCACTGGCACGAGGGCCAGTCAGGCGGTACTGGCAACGGCCATGCTCAAATGGTGTTCTTTTACGTGCCACCTGCACAGGAGCTAGTCCAGCACACTGGCAATGACCTCGCTCGAATGTTTTTTCCACGTGCCACCGGCACAGAAGCCAGTCAGATGCTCTGGCAACAATCACGCTCGGATGGTGCTCTTAGCGCTCCACTGGCACGGGTGCCAGTCATCAGATTTGATTCAATTTCGATTTCACTTGCCTCAACAGGTCTTCGCTAGCAGAGTTTAGTGTCCAATGAAGGAAAGATATGCATAAGTGGGCTGGTTACACCCCTGGCATAGGCCATGGGTTTATGGTCTCACTTGGCTTGCTGGGTCTTCTCACACACTGCATATTTCCAAAGGTCTCTTATATATATATATATATATATATACACACACACGAGTTGTGTCTATCACCCGATGAGACACATCTGCACTGTCGGGTGCTCCTGAACTAGTTGTTAAGTGTCCCGCCTATGATTAATAATAAAAATTCTCGTACATTCTATCTTACATCTTTCATTTATCATATATATATATATATATATATATATATATATATATATACATGATGGCCTCCCATAGAGTTTCTGCCAACCAAATTTCCTCCCAAGGCATTAGTTGGCCTGAAGTTATAAAAGAAGGCATCTGCCTGAGGTACCACCCATGCAGTGGGATTGAACCCAAATCGACATGGCTGCAAAGTGAACTTCGCAGCCACATAATCATGTCTGTGCCTATGACCTGCGCATTATTACAGAGTATTTGATTATATGACAAAATTATGCACCGGGCATCAGTTAACTGGACAACACAGAAAGCTTTGAAATGGTTTGGAAAAATGTTCCCATGGGTTCACAAAAGAAGTAATGATTAACAGGGAAGTGCCTTTGTTAATATAATAATTTCACTTTCATTTAACTCTGTAAACCAGGAAAGAAAATATCTCTTGCTTGTTTACTAAAAGACTAAAAAAAATAGAGATAACGTGGCAAGGTCGTCTGTAATACTGTGTTGTGCATATGAAAAAACAAGTTTTGATCAGAAAATAGAACTGTAACAATAGTGAAACTAAAACACTGATAAAACAGCAGGAAATATTATGCAAATCATCATCATCATTATTATTATTGTTATTCAACGTTTGTTTACCACATTGGTATGGGTTGGATAGTTTGGCAGGAGCTGCACCAGGATCCATGGTTTATTTTGGCTTGATGCCCTTTCTAAGTTCAACCACTTTACAAAGATTACTGGGTGCTCTTTACATGACCAGTGCCTTTTACATCATCAGTGCTTTTATGTGGCACCATCACCAGTACCTTTTACGTGGCACCATCACCAGTGCCTTTTACATGGCGCCATCACCAGTGCCTTTTACGTGGCACCATTACTAGTGCTTTTATGTGGCACCATCACCAGTACCTTTTACGTGGCACCATCACCAGTGCCTTTTACATGGCGCCATCACCAGTGCCTTTTACGTAGCACCATTACTATTGCTTTTATGTGGTACCATCACCAGTACCTTTTACGTGGCACCATCACCAGTGCCTTTTACATGGCACCATCACCAGTGCCTTTTATGTGGCACCATCACTAGTGCTTTTTATGTGGCACATTCAGCATAGTTTTTTTTTTGTATGTGATACCTACACTAGTACTTTTAATGTGACACCAGTATAAGTATTTTTCACATAACTCCAACATAGGCACTTTTTACATGGCACCTGTGCCAGTGCATTTTATGTGGCACTATCATCAGTGCTTTTCACATGGCCAGTGCTTTTTATGTGGCCAAACTGGCGGCGCATCATTTGAAACACCAAGAAATAGATTTGTGTTAGAAGAGAGCAAAAGAGTACAAAAATATAAGACATTACAGTTGTATGTTGTGAACGCAAAAGGTATTGATTTGTACATACAGAAGGAATACAAATTTTCATCCATCCATCTTCTCCACTCACTGTCCCTGGGAAGAGTCATGGCAGGGAATGTCCTCAGGCACCTCTTCCATAAGATCCTATCAGAAGCAACCATCATTACATTTTCTTGCTGGATTTCCAAGAATGACCAACTGAGATTATGGATATTATCTGACCATCTCATTCTTGGTCTCCTGCCACTTGGCTTGGATTGAGGAATCTGTCTTATGATTCTTTCTTGTAACATCCTAATCACATGTCCATAACATCAGAGCTGTGATCTCTCAATGATTTGAAAAGACAGCTCAACCTGGAGTGAGTTCACTGATCTCTGATCCATGCACCCACCCACTCAGGTAACATTACTCCCAAGGCTCATCAGAGGAACCACATTTTGGCCATTTGTATTTGTGATTCTACTCTTTCACTCATTACTCAAAATCTGTCACCACAGGTTAGTATACGGCATGAAAACCAAAAATCAAAGATAGCAAGTTCGGTGTTTCTTTTTCTTTAACCAGCTTCTCCTCTTTTGAAGACTTGTTACAGGTGTTGGCATATTACTGAGCCAACACCTGCAAGCAGCACCATGCCGTCTGCAAGTTTCAGCTGACCAATCCTACAACCAGAAATTGTGATGCCACTTCCACAACAGCTGTACATATCAATCCAATTCATAAAAATTATGGAAAAGGGAGACGAAAATACACACCCCAGCTGAAGTCCAAAACTCAGGTTGAAAGGTTTCAACATGGCACCATTTACCCCAAACACAGACACACGAAAGAGGTCAATTGTTTCCAAAAATTCCAATGAATAATTTTTGCTTTGCCAGTTATCTAAGAGTTCAACATACTTGCTGATTTGTTCATTAATATGCTGAATTGAAATTAACGAGCTTTTTATGTTATTTATGTTAAACAGCTAACGAGACATTATCAACAAGAACTTTATCCTTTTAGGATTCAGATTAGTCAAATGCAATGCTTATTTATTCACACAGTTTTGGAATGAATCATGCATTATCTCGTACCTTTGAAATTCCAATTGTTCATTTTTAGAACGACCTTGTAGGCTAGGTGCAAGTAATTGAATCAGGTGAGTTAGCATATTAACCTTTTAGTATTTAAACCAGCCATATCCAGCACAAATTTTTTATGGGCTTCATTGCTTTGATTCCCAGTTATCCAAACTGTCACACAGTATATGCAGAACTCCTGTGACCGGCAATGAATGACTTTGCTGCCAAAGTTTGTGTCACACCATTCAGACGTATTATTGAATAGTATTTCAAAAAAAAAAAAAAGCTCAGCTTCCAAGTGCCATCAGACTTCTTCTGATTTACAAAATACTCAGCAAAACACTGCATCACAATGGACACCAACAACTCCAGTTGTAGTAGCACACATCAATAAATATTTCATTGCAGCTGAATGTTTTATCAGCTCTCGTGAATTTTTGGGAGAGGCAGTTTTCATTACATTATCTAGTCACTCACTTTTAACCCTTCAGCATTCAGATTACTCTGTCAAATGTAATGTTTATTTATTCACGTTGTTTAATCTCGTAATCTTGAGATTTCAATGATCTGAATGGTTTACAATGAAATTGTTGGGTAGGTGTAAGAGGTTGGATCTAGCCTGTTTGAACATAAAACGGATTGGATATTTGGGCTACTCTGTTAAATGAAATCCTTATTTATTCACATTGTTTTGAATTAATCATGCATTATCTCATAGCTTCAAGACTTTGACAATGTGATTGTTTAGCTGTTGAAAAGTCATTGCCTGGTAGGCCAGAACTGGCCAAATTTGGCCAAACAGAATATTTAGAATATGGCCAGTTTAAATGCTAAAGGATTAACTCTTTAATATTCAGATTATCCAGTCAAATGCAATGCTTATTTATTCATTGTTTTCAATTAATTATGTATTATCTCTTAGATTTGAGATTGCGATGATGTGATTGGTTAGCTTTAGAAAGACCTTACCTAGCTGACCGGAACTGACCAGATTTGGCCAGTTTGAACATAAAACAGTTTATTTAGGATATGGCTGAGGATCAACCCTTTGATATTCAGATCATACTTGTCAAATGTAATCCTTATTTATTCACATTGTTTTGAATTAATCATACAATATCTCATAGCTTCAAGACTTTGACGATGTGATTATTTATTTTTAGAATAACATTCTAGGGTAGGTGTGAGAGGCTGGATATAGCCAGTTTGAACATAAAACAGGAATATTTTGGCCAGACATGGCTGGGGTAAATGCTAAAAGGTTAAAGCAATTAATGGTTCGTTTGCACTTCACAACCATTTTCCTCATGTTTGACTCAGTGCATCAGTTACTCTCTTTGCTCTTTTACTTGTTTTAGTCATTTGACTGTGGCCATGCTGGGGCACCGCCTTTAGTCGAGCAAATCGACCCCAGGACTTATTCTTTGTAAGTCTAGTACTTATTCTATCGGTCTCTTTTGCTGATCCGCTAAGTGACGGAGACATAAACACACCAGCATCGGTTGTCAAGCACTGCTAGGGGGACAAACACAGACACACAAACACACACACACATATATATATATATATACATATATACGACAGGCTTCTTTCAGTTTCCGCCTACCAAATCCACTCACAAGGCTTTGGTCAGCCTGAGGCCATAGTAGAAGACACTTGCCCAAGGTGCCATGCAGTGGGACTGAACCCGGAACCATGTGGCTGGTAAGCAAGCTACTTACCACACAGCCACTCCTACTTCACGTCTTTATAATTTTGTTATTTGGGGAATTTTGAAAATCTTTTCATAAATTTCCAAACGGTGACAGATTTCTCAGGCCATGTCCACATACACCATAAGCATTATAGAAATTAAGAACCAACAATGGGATTGCTTGTGTAGCAATAACCATTTTAGCCATTTTGAAATGTGGCTCGAATTGGCAATATGACGTAATGTCGTATTGCCGAAGAATTATCATTTTCATTTTTTTCCATTGGTTAATATAACTGCTCATATAAAGATTCTAGAAGTTTCGAAAAGAATATCTGTCATGGATTTCGATTCTTTTTAGTCAAGTTGAGCAGTTATAAAAACCCTGGATTTGGGAAAATATTTCAGTGTTCGTTGGTGTCACATAACTCCACGTCACTCACTCTTTTGGAGACATCGGTAATTTTTATGCCATGTCTAAGTTAATCACAAATCTATTTTGATTTGTTGGTTAATGTATTAGATAGAAAGAAGAAATTAGCTAAGGAATTTATAGTCGTTTTTCTCCACGACAAAGTTATCTTTCTTACTGTAAAAAAAATATAAAATGTTATATTTATTTAATAAAAAATAATTAAAAAGAAAAGGTTTCTCTTCACGTTTGTTTTTCAACTGAGCATAGATAAATATGCATTTCTGTAATCCTTAACTTGTGTTTTTCTTATAGCGGTTTAAAGGATACGACTAAAATATTATACATACATGTCGTTAATATAGCGTTCCATGCGTATATGTCTCTATGACGTTATAACTGTAGTTAGGGTTTTTAGGTATAATGATAACGCTTTGGTATAAGTGACGTTGAATCATTATATTCTCCCTTACTCAGAGAAAAGACAAATAAAATAATATAACCTAAGAGAAAGCTTAAGGTAGAATAAACCGAAAACCACCGTAGGAAACTTGAGTATCATTGGTTGCTCATCAAGACGAGCTACTTGGGTTTTATCACACAGGTCACAGAAACCTTGTTTGTATCAAAGCAATCTGCTGAAGTCAGTATTGAGTATTAGTTTACCATGGCTTGTTGTAGTGTCCATATATTAGTACAGGATTTGTTATGTGCCTTTAGGGTTCCTTGTGACCCAAAGAGGAGGAAACTGTGGAACATAAGAGCGAAGAGATCTAACTGGTCTTCCTCACAGACACATCATAAGTCCGTCAGGTAAGCCTCCATTTCTCATTCCAAAGAATATGATTATTTACATCTCCATTCCTACCCACTTACTTTTTAGAAAAATAATCAAGCGGCAGTAAAGATTATTTGCCAACATAATGTGGCAGTCCTGGTTAGGATGATTGTTACTGTTATTTAGTGTGTCACTTTGGAAAGTATATATTTCAAACAAGAGTTTAGTGGTGTCATCTCTGGCTGAGCAGTTATTCAGTGCACAGATATTGCTTTTGAGCTAGGTGGGGACGCAAAACTCCTTTGTTCAAAAATATAAGGACGCAGATAGTGTGTCATACAGCCAGCTGGGGACAATGTTTCTTAGGGCTAAATAACAGTAATAATCGTTCTAACCAGGACTGCAACATTATGTTGGTAAATGATCTTTACTCTAGAATACTGTTACTGAATGTCTCTAGTTCAGAGATTTAGAAATAATAATATTCTATTAATTAACAGTTTACCTATAGACTTCATAAGCGTTGGGCACTTTAAGAGAGATAATAGTACTGAATATTGACAACAAAAATAAACTGATTATTATTTTTATTAATTACTAGCAGTAATACCAATCGTTGATTGGGTAATTACTTTTACTGTTTCTTGGGCCGAGAAGCTAGAAAAATGGGTATATCATATAGAAGAATAGCTTCATTTACATTTGACGGATATTTGTCCTCATCTTGTTTGTTGTTAACACAACATTTCAGCTGATTTACCCTCCAGCCTTCATCAGGTGTCTTGGGGGAAATTTCGAACCTGGGTTCTCAGTCCTAAGCTATTTGTTGTTGTTGTTATTATTATTATTATTATTATTCAGGTCACTGCCTGGAATCGAACTTGGAATCTTGGGGTTAGTAGCCTGTGCTCTTAACCACTGAGCCAAATGCCTGTAGGCATAGTGGTTAAGAGCATAATTCCTCATCTCTTAAATATAGAACTGAAGAATAGCTTTATGGAATCCAGTTGACTGCGATGGCACTGAAAATGCTGCAGGTCAAGTGGAACATCACTGTTCATATAGAAAAAGCATTGCACGTCGTGCGTTTGTTTGGTGTTCTTTTTTGACAATCTTTTTTAGGAGACATTTTTTTGATTAGAAATATCAGTAATTAGTAGTGAAATGAAATTACAGATGCTGTGCCCTGCCAATGTTAGTGCTGAAATTCTGACGCTTTATCACAGCAATGGAAGGCAAGACAACAGTAAGTAATAGTGAAATGAAATGACAAATGCTGTGTCCTGTCAGTCAGATTTAGGTTTATTTGTCCTGTATGTGTGTATTATATAAGAGAAAAACATGTAATAAGTGAAGCAGAAAGAAGATGGATTTCATATACGAACTTCCGTTTATTGTTCAAGTTGCAATCCAGCAACTTTTATAGTTTGGCCCTGATTTTTATTAATGCTCAAGGCAAAATAAAGTGGGATAGAAAACTGTAGGGCCTTAAATTTGAATGCTAGGAATGAAGACAGTGTCACGTTTACCACAACCAGTGAGAATATTTGCCTCAATGCAGTTTGTCATAGGTTTGGGTGCAATTAGTGTTGCCTTCCTAGAACCATTCCTTTTCATTTTATGGGACAAACACACAAACGGACAGAATCTCTCTTTTATATGTATATAGATGATTGTTGTCAACTTTGCCTTTCATTTTTTTGGTGGTCGATAAATTAAGCACCAGTCAAATACTGGGGTTGAAGTAATCAACTTAGCCCCACTCCTGAAATTACTGATACCAGAATTTGGTAGATGGAAACTAAGAGAGAAACTCGGGTGCGTGTGTGTGTTTATCCCCCCCCCCACCTCACCACCACCACTTGACAATTGGTGTTGCTATATTTACGTCCCTGTAACCTAGTGGTTCAACAAAAGATACTGATAGCATGAGTATCAGACTTTAAAAATAAGTACTGGTTTGATCTGTTCAGCTCAAACATTCATTCAAGGTGGCGTCCTAGCATGGCCGCAGACAGTCCAGTCATTGAAAAAAAAAAAAGAGAAGAGAAAAGAGTAAAAGAAGGTTGTGTTCAACGGCTGGAGAGACCACATCAGAACCAGGATAATTCTATGAGCTAAGTCGTAACCTTTCTCTTCATATATCCGATGTGAACTACTCACCAAACACGGTGACTACAAAATGACAATTTCACAGAAGAAAATTAAAGAATGCTGTTTGGTTTATACCTGTGAATTAGTCATAGAACAAGCTTTCAGGTATTTTACAGAAGAGGACAACATTCCACATAATCTCACCTTTCATTCCACTCTGGTAATTCAATTTCATTTTTCTTTTGCTCTTCAGGATGGGCTCTTCCAATGGCTCCCTTTTCCTTCATCATAATTTTCAACTTCGAAACTTTGCTTTGGCTTTTGTTTCTCTACTTCACTTTTGCCTCAGTAATTCTACTGTTCCAGAAGCTCTTTTAGTTGCCTCTTTCTCTATTTTCTATTTCTTTACTACCCACAAGGGGCTAAATACAGAGTGGACAAACAAACGGATTAAGTCGATTATATCGACCCCAGTGTGTAACTGGTACTTAATTTATCGACCCCGAAAGGATGAAAGGAAAAGTCGACCTCGGCGGAATTTGAACTCAGAACGTAGCGGCAGACGAAATATGGCTACGCATTTCGCCAGGCGTGCTAACGGTTCTGCCAGCTCACCGCCTTTATTTTCTCTCTTTCTCTATTTTCATCAGTACCTGCTTTGCCCATGTTACTATTCTTGAATAGTAGAGGTCTTTCAGAAGTTGTACTGTTTTTATCCTTTTCTTTATAAAAAATGTAATCATTTCTGTAGGGGGGTTCCCTGCTCGGTCGTCATGAATGGTGCTTACAGCCATTGGAATGAGAGGAAAGGAGTGAAGGGTGGCTGTGCGCAGGATGGGAGAGGCAGCTGAAAGAGCCTCTTGTTGGCTTTGGAGCAAGAGAGAGGAGCAGTGATTTGGCCACCTCTGCTGATCCACCAATGGGAGGGTGTTACGGTTCAAAACACCCTATGAACGTTGGATACTGTCTGACAACATCAGTTGCTCCGAGCTAAAGTTCCATGCACTTTAGTGAATGGAAAAATACACCTCCTTCTTGGTGTTATTAACACACATAGGAGTGTAATCACATCTTATTTTACCTGTCCTACAATTATCATTCTAAAACTAAACGATCACATCATCAGATTCTTGAAGCCATGAGATAATGCATGATTAATTTAAAACAATGTGAATTAATGAAAATTACAGTTGACAGAGTAATATGTGAATGCTAAAGGGCCACTGGAAGCACTCCGTCTGTTACGACGATGAGGTATCCGGTTGATCCGAATCAACGGAACAGCCTGCTCGTGAAATTAACGTCTAAGTGGCTGAGCACTCCACAGACATGTGTACCCTTAACGTAGTTCTCGGGGATATTCAGCGTGACACAGAGAGTGACAAGGCCGGCCCTTTTGAAATACAGGTACAACAGAAACAGGAAGTAAGAGTGAGAGAAAGTTGTGGTGAAAGAGTACAGCAGGGATCACCACCATCCCCTGCTGGAGCCTCGTGGAGATTTAGGTGTTTTCGCTCAATAAACACTCACAACGCCCGGTCTGGGAATCGAAACCGCGATCCTATGACCACGAGTCCGCTGCCCTAACCACTGGGCCATTGCACCTCCACCAAAGGGCCATTAAGGGCAGTGAGGGTGGAGAGCATTCTTTACAACCTGACTGACTATATCAGACTAACCATCTAATTCATTCACTTCACATTGCAAAACCTTTGTTGCTTTTTAGTCAATCCTGTACTAAAGTAATCTACAAAGCTCTGATACTTCTGTTGCACCATATGTTCCCCAACAAACATTGATTAGCAAATGTTGATACTGGATAATAACCGTTAGCTTCCTATATATGACACAGAACCACACCACACAAGACAAGACTGCATCAGTTAGGCAGTCCTGAAACATGTGATATCACACAAATTGTACTAACATTGTTTACCTTCATTTCAGAGGAAGGGAGATGCTAATATAAAGGAGAAAAAAAACTAAACTATTTCTCAAACATTCATTTTCATTCTGTAGCAAAATCCCCACACGACTGGGTTTTCCACTCAAAAAAATTTTCAAACAGGATGTTAAACGTTAATCATACTAAACAACTTGCTATTCCAGTTTCTGTTGAGGAAAATATAACAAAAGGGGAGATCTGTGTGTGTGTGTGTGTGAAGGTTGAATTATATTTCATCCTTTAATTTGGAGAATTCCAAAAAAGCGATTTCTAATAAAGATTCTTCATATTTTACAGGTAGCTTACTGGCGTAAGATTTTTGCGAATATGAAAATAATGCTTGTATATATATGGTGTGTCATGAGAATTTATGGAAAGGAATCCCATAGAAACTCAACAAATTTGTTAAAAATGGAGAAGAGATGTTAGAATTTGAAAGAATTAAAATTTTAATTCTTTCAAATTTTAACATTTTCTTCTCCATTTTTAACAAATTTGTTGAGTTTCTACAGGATTCCTTTCCATAAATTCTCATAACACACACACACTATATATAATTATTTTTGAAATTGAACTAAAAAGTATTCCACACTAACTTTGTATCTCCAAGGGCCGAACAAAATTATCCAGACAAATCAACTCAAAACTTCAGTCTTTAGAAAAAAGATTCTGTTTTCCTTTTATATTGATCAGTCTTCAAGTAGAATCCATGAAGCACTGGAGTCAATGTAATTGACTAGTGCCTTCTTCCAAAATTTCAGGCACTATAATAAAAAACATTATTATTATTTACATCATCATCATCATCATCAATGTGTCTTATACTTTTGAAGAATTACCATTTGCTATTTGGTCCCCCATTTGAATGACTATCTCTTTCATCAACAATAAACTTAGTTAAGTTCTGTGTAAAAGAGAAGAGGTTGCAAAAAATAAATAAATAAAACAAACTTGCTACCTTCAGTTTGTTTTATACCTATTTCTTTACTACCCACAAGGGGCTAAACACAGAGGGGACAAACAAGGACAAACAAACGGATTTAGTTGATTACATCGACCCCAGTGCATAACTGGTACTTAATTTATCGACCCCGAAAGGATGAAAGGCAAAGTCGACCTCGGCGGAATTTGAACTCAGAAATACGGCTACACATTTCGCCCGGTGTGCTAACGTTTCTACCAGTTCGCCGTCTTGTTTTATACCTATTCCTACCTATGGTCAGGAATGTCAGGTAGTGTCTAAAAGCGTAGAGTCATGAATACAAGTAGCCAAAAAGGGGTTCTTAAGGATTTCTGGAGAAATGTTATTTAACATGATGTATAATTTGGAGATCAGGGATTTTTTTTGAGGCCAGGTTTACTACTTCTCTGCATTGAGAGGTCACAGCTTTGGCACTATAAATTTGTGACTAGAATGTCAGAGTAAAAAAAAAAAAAATGCAAGACATATTCTTCAAAGTGATTCAACCAGCAGGCGACCTAGTGGTAGACCAAGAAGGAAATGGTTGGATAATATCTATGGTCTCAGTCTTGACTGGGAATCCAGGTGGAAAATGTAATGATTGTTGCTTGTGATAAGTCCCTGTGGAGGAAGAGTCTGAGAACCCTTACCCACCAGGAATAATGGGTGGAGAAGATGATGGATAAAATTTCCTTGTAGTACTTTATGTAGAACTCTTTCTTTGAAAATGTCCTTACTATTCTCTCATTTACAGATTTTACTACCTCTTCAATCAGTTATTGTTTTAAAACTGCACAACTTAATGAATACTGACTGGTTATTTGTTGTTGTCCCACTCCCCACCCTTTTACTCACTTTCTAATTCCTCGACATCATCTACTCTTGTTCACTTCAAAACACAGGGAAATATTCAGTGCATGATAAAACAAAAAAAAATTCCTCTAGCAAGAGATGATTAGGATGATTTTTTTGGTTAATTTTAGGATGGTTTTTCTGAATATGAAGTCAGTTTTGCTCCATCACATCTAGATTTTGAGGTACAAGATACCTCCTATTGACCAAATTTCCACGCAGTATGTCAAGTGTTCCTATTTGTCTTTTAAGAATGTCTTTGATTGTTCTTTTTGTGACAACTTTGAATGGTAGAGCTGCAAAAGTAAATGTAACACATATTACACCATGTCTATTTTCAGAACACTTCCAATAAACGAGAGCTGTAAAAGTAGATATAACAATATTAGATCACGTCTACTTTTAGAACATTTTGATTTAAATACATGTTTCAAATGTTATTGTGACTTGTTGCACCAAATTGGTAATTGCTCTGTTCACTGTGGACTGATGTTTTTTTTTCTATTGTTTTTGTTTTTTTAGTCACTTCAATTTGCTTTAGTTTGCATGGCTTCAAGATGTGTATGTCGCAATGACCCACATTACTTTTGTTACATCTGTGGGGATTACACATTGAAGAATGGTAGAAGAAACATCACGCCACTCATACAAGGATTACTTCACAAGGAAACTTGGAGACCAAGATAAACGTTTTGCTCCACATATTATACATAAAGTTTGCTGTGATCTGCTTTCCTAGTCCAGTGGCAAGCTGGAGCAAATGTCATTTGCCTCTCCTCTGGCATGCTGAGAAAAACTACTGAATACTACTTTCGTATAACTTATATTAAGGGAATCAATAAGAAAACTGAAAAGTAAATGAAGTATCCAAATTTGCCATCTGCCCTAATACCACCACCGTATGAAGATGGAATTCCCCCTGTGACAAGCAATCAACCATTGAGTGAGTCAGATGATGATTCCAATGTCAAAACTGGATGTGAAGAACAAATGGATGACAAAGATTTTGAAATTCCTCATTCATACCCTAAAACAAGTCAAAAACAACTTGATCATTTTGTTCAAAACTTGGGATTTTCCAAGAATGATTCTCACTTGGCTGGAATAATGCTCTGAGAATTTGGTGTCTTAACCCAAGGAACCAAGACAACAGCATACAGGCACAGAGAAGAAATTTGTTGAATTTTTCGACACACAAGCTGAACTGGGTTTCGTTTATTGCAAGAACATTGCTAGTTTATTGATAGCACCGAGAATTTCCACTGATGTGAAGACAGATTGATGGATACTCATTGATGGCACTGTTTCCAGTTTAAAGGCAGTTCTTTTGCAAGATGAGAATGAGTATGTAGGGATTCATCATCATTTAATATCTGCCTTCCATGCTGGCAGGGGTTGGATAATTTGCCTGAAAACTGGTAAGCCAGGGGAGCTACACTCAGTTCCAATCTGGTTTACCATGGTTTCTACGGCTTGATTCCCTCCTTAACGTCAACGACACCAAGAGTGAAGTGGGTACTTTTTACATGCCACCAGCATGGATGCCATTGACGTGGCATCGGCTATGCTCTTGAATGGTGTTTTTTTTACATGCCACCAGCGTGGACGCCAGTCAACCTGCACTGGCATTGGCCACGGCTATGATTTCACTTGGTTTGACAAGTCTTCTCAAACACAGAACATCACACAACGTTTGAGGGGCGATTTTTATGTGCCAGTTAAATAACACAGGCATTGGCCATGACTATGATCTCATTTGGCTTGCCTGGTCTTCTCAAGCACAACATATCTCCACAGGTCTCGGTCACCTGCCATTGCCTCTATGAGGCCCAACATTCAAAGATCATGCTTCATGACATCATCCCATGTCTTTCTGGGTCTACCTCTTCCACAGGTTTCCTCCACCATTAGTGTGTGGCACTTCTTTACACAGTTGTCCTTGTCCATACGCATCACATGACCATACCAGCGCAGCTGTCTCTCTCGCACACCACATCTCATTCCTCTTATGCCCAGCTTTTCTCCCAGGACACTTATACTCTGTCCAGTATGCACACTGACATTACACATCCAGCAGAGCATACTAGTTTCATTTCTGACAAACCTGCGCACGTCCTCAGTGGTCACAGCCCATGTTTCACTGCTGTGTAGCATAGCTGTTTGCACACAGGCATCATACAGTCTGCCTTTCACTCTGAGAGGGAGGCCCTTTGTTGTCAGCAGAGGTAGGAACTGCCTGAACTTTGCTCACCCTATTCTTATTCTAGAAGCTACACTTTCAGAGCATTCACCCCGGCTACTGACTTGATCACTTAGGTGATGGAAGCTATCAACTACTTCTAGTCCACCCCCATCCCGCCCCAACATTCGATGGAGCCTATTTTCTGTACATTTTTAGTGTTAACTGTACCTGAGCACCTACTACACACAAAAACTATTTTCCCTGTTAACCTTCCTCTGATATTGCTGCACTTCTTATGTGTCCATAGCTTACATGTCTACTCTCCTACTTAGTAAGATTTTGGTTCTTGCTAGATTAACTCTCAGTGGGTTATTTGGAGATGTGTTCTGCTTGAGTAGGCCTGTCAAGCCAAGTAGTCATGGTCGATGCCAGTGTTGTTTAACTGACACATAAAATAGGAAATAGATGCTAATTTTCTCAATCAGGTATTACGATTTCATATGAATTGTGTCATGGTGATGTTTTTCTCACAGACGGTGCCCAACTGACCCTACTATACTGTGTAGTCAACAAAATCAAAAACAAACAATGCACATGCGTGAAATTAAAAATATAAAATGGTGACAATTTACCTATCACACCCTGTATATAACATCTGTTTTCCATACTGGCATAGACATATATATATATATATATATATAATTTTAATCCAAAAGGGGAACAAAAAAACAACAACAACAGGAACAATTACAGTATTATTATTAATAGGCGCTCAGGAGATGGAAGCAGATATATATTGATATACACACTCACACATTTGTATTCATGTTTCTTTGTGTTTGTTTCCTACCACCATTTGACAAATGAATGTATTCAGCTCAATTAACTTAGTCAGGATTGACAAAATGTTACTGAATATATATAATCCAATGGATTGTTAATTTTGTTTAGTGTTCACATTATTCTGCCAAAATTAATGCTTCTTCATCCACATTGTTTTGAACTAATCATGCATTATGTTGTAGCTATGAGGTTTTGATGAGGTAGCTGTTAATTTTTAAGATGATATTGTAAGGTTGGTGTAAGAGACCAGATCTGGCCAATTTGAACATAAAACAAGCAGAATACTTTTGGCTGGATATGGCCGGTTTAATTGCTAAAGGGTTAAAGTAAATTTGAAAGATCCCCACAAATGCAAAGACGGGGAAAGAGAGATGGAAAAAGGAAAAGAAATAAAAGTAAAAAAAAAAAAAAAAAGGAGCGGAGGGGGTAACTTAACTAAATATATTTTGTCTCCTTCGAAAGTGATGAAATTTGTTTTGATCATTGTTCTCTGTACTCAAAGTTATCTGGTGAATCATTGGAGTAGGAGTTGCTGTGTGGTAAGTAGCTTGCTTACCAACCACATGGTTCCGGGGTCAGTCCCATTGCGTGACACCTTGGGCAAGTGTCTTCTACTATAGCCCTGGGCCGACCAAAACCTTGTGAGTGGATTTGGTAGACAGAAACTGAAAGAAGCCCGTCGTATATATGTATATATATATATGTGTATGTATGTGTGTGTTTGTGTGTGTTTGTGTGTCTGTGTTTGTCCACCCCAACACTGCTTGACAACCGATGCTGGTGTGTGTTTACGTCCCCGTCACTTAGCAGTTCGGCAAAAGAGACTGATAAAACAAGTACTAGGCTTACAAAGAATAAGTCCTGGGATCGATTTGGTCGACTAAAGGTGGTGCTCCAGCATGGTCACAGTCAAATGACTGAAACAAGTAAAAGAGTATTCTGGGTCTTCTGTGTATGCAAACAGGAAGTCAGATCTGAATGTTTATTAAGGGGAGGTAATTCTGAATATTACATTTCTTAAGATTCTGCATTGCACAACATATAAGGCTTGCAAAGAATCTTTATAAAGTATTGTTATGGTAAATTAATATCCACTAAATGTCAAAGCTTATAACATTATGTATTATTATTAGTGATGGAAGCAGTATTGGTACAGAATCACACACTCACACATCTTAACATGGATATACTATAGAAAGCCACAGAGCTGTGATGTTCATCTTGAGAAAGCATTTCACATAGACATATGGAGTTAAAAAAACACACAAGTGTATAAATAGCTGATGATGGAATTGGTAAATCTGGATTTCTGAATTGTTGCATGCCATCAGTATCATCCATCAAATGCATGTTTAGACATCATATATATCATTCTACTACTACTACTACTACTACTACTAATAATAATAATAATGATAATAATAATAATAATAATAATAATAATAATAATAATAATAATGCTATTGAATAGCGTTCAAGTGTCAAAACCATAATGATATCTGAGGGGCAGCTGATGATGGAGGTATGTTAGATTGTTAGTATGGCTGTTTTTGTATATGTGGAATAGTATTATAACACATCCTTTTGATTGAATAATTTCAATCTGCTTGTGCTAATGTTTGTCCAATTGTAGGAGTGGTTGAATAGAAACATTTTATGCAGATTTTATTATGAATCTTATCAAATTTTTAATTGGGGAATTTTCACTATTTGTGTGTGTGTATACTCTTACTCTCTTTACTCTTTTACTTGTTTCAGTCATTTGACTGTGCCCATGCTGGAGCATCGCCTTTAGTCGAGCAAATCGACCCCGGGACTTATTCTTTGTAAGCCTAGTACTTATTCTATCGGACTCTTTTGCCAAACCGCTAAGTGACGGGGACGTAAACACACCAGCATCGGTTGTCAAGCAATGCTAGGGGAACAAACACAGACACACAAACATATATATATATATATACACATATATACGACAGGCTTCTTTCAGTTTCTGTCTACCAAATCCACTCACAAGGCATTGGTCGGCCCGGGGATATAGCAGAAGACACTTGCCCAAGATGCCACGCAGTGGGACTGAACCCGTAACCATGTGGTTGGTTAGCAAGCTACTTACCACAGAGCCACTCCTGCGCCTACGTTGTGTATGTTTGTTTTGTGTGTGTGCATGCATGTATGCTGTATGCATGCTATGTGTGACTGGTGTGTGCATGTTGCATGTGTGTATGTTATGTGCATGTTACATGCATGTACTGTGTGCATGCTGCATGTGTGTTGTATGCATCCTGCATACATATTGTGTTCATGTCGTGTGTGTGCATGTGCGTGTACCAACACCTACTTTTCCATGCTTGCATGGGTCAGAAAGCTGGATGCTCTTCCTGTCTCCAACACATGCACACACACTTGTTTCTCAGTAAGGTAATATTTCCTCTTGGCTGGATATGTTTATGCATGGAAATGAATGGCATCACTTGTATGACAATGCTCGCTTACAACTATCATGCAATATCAAGACAAGGTCACACACACACACACAAAACGTCTTTCAGTTTTTTCCTCTGCCAACTCCATTTACAAGGCTTTCTTCTAAAGTAGAAAGACACTTGCCAAAGGTATCACACAGAGGAACTGAACCTGAAAGCATATGGTTGGGAAGTGAAGTTCCTTCACCCCACAACCATAAATATAACAACATTAATCAATCCATCCATCCACCCACCCATCCGTCTTCTCTGCCTACAATTCTTGGGAGTGTTGTAGAGGTAGTGTCCTCAGGCACCTCCTCCTCCACAGGGTCCAACCTGAAGCAATCGTCATTTGACTTTCTGCTTGAATTACCAAGTGTGATCAACTGAGACGAAGAATATCATCCAGTCATCTTGTTCTTGGTCTATACCTACGTCTCTTGTTAGCTATCTCAGCTTGAAGAATTTGTCTCATGATTCTTTCCTAAGACATTCTAATCAAGTCTGTAGTTCAAGTGCCGAGACCTCTCAATGCAGAGCTGCTCTGAATATTTTTTTATTATTAAGATGCTGCAATACATGTTGAAAGACAATACACAGCTTTCGAATCATCTACGATGAGATTAAATCAATTTACCATAAAAACCCATGTAAATTGCGCACCTGTGTAATTTACACAGGTGATTTTCAGGATAAAAATTGTTAAAAAAATCTTCTAATCATGAAAAAATTTGCACCCAAAAGTTTTCAGAATTGCCAGTCTGGCCAGAGAGAAAAGGTTTTCAATTTAGCTGTCATTTAACATAATTTCACTTACTTATTAATAAGATTTTATTAAATTTTCATTAACTAAAAGTAATTTCTGTTTAACAGGTATCACATTAAAAGCTATCAAATTGCGAAGTGTTTGTGCTGTCTATATAAATAAAATCGGTTTTTGCAGGACTGACTTGTGTCAGTCTGTTTTACTTGCTCAATACACCCTCCTTCTCCTCCCTTATGAGACTGACTATGTCAGTCTGCTTTAGCCACTCAGTCAGTATACCCTCCTCCTCCCTCGATGTTAGCGTTCCAATAATAATAAAAATAAATAAATGAAAAATATGACGCTGACTGCGCGTGTGTGTGTGTGTGTTTGCATGCATGTAACCGTATGAGATTGTGTGCGTTTGTATGTGCATGTAAGTAACTGTACGAGACTGTGTATGTGTGTGCATGCACGCACGCATGTACCTGTATCAGACTGTGTTTGTGTGTCTCTGGTCTCTGCATAACCAGAAATAACCAAAGTATTATTTAACAAACCGTGAGCATTTATATATGACTAGCAGTATCGCCCGGCGTTGCTCGAGTTTGTAAGGGAAATAACTATATAAGCATTTTTAGAGATGTAAAGTATAATAGCCATCTCAATATGGCTAACCACAAAGGGGGGGGGTTACTGTAGCTTTTTACGTTCTGAGATTTAATAATACATTTTTAGAGAGTTATTTCCCTTATATAATAGCAACAAAATGCATTAAAAATGGGAAAAAATTATGGTAAATTTTTTTTAAAATCGTAGACTCACCGTAGACGCGCGCTAATACCCAGAAGGGTTCGATATGAATCACGACTATAAGATACCTGGTTTTGGTTAAACTGCACCGCAAAATGTGGGAGTAGTTAGGAATTTAAATCGTAGGAGACAGACAGCACACAACCTCACTTTTATATATAAAGATATAATGATGGAAATTGTTGTATACTGTGTTCAGATGCACTACAAATTAAAAAAAAAAACAAAAAAAGGCCATCAGATTTACTGTAGGGCAGATTTCAAGAAGTTTTGAAGGATGTAGTGTCTCGACAGCTAACAACTGATGCAGGTAGTTTATTCCATACTTTAGCAATTCTGAGCATGAAAAATGTTTCCAAGAGTCATGAGTGCTGTGTTGTTTTTTGATTTTATAAGCATGTCTGCAAGTGTTTGTCATATGGAATTCAAAAAGGTGCCCAAGGTTGTTGATAATCTTGTTTATAATAAACTTTATTTCACACTTCTTCCTCACAAGAGATTATGCCCGATCTTTAGCTTACTACTGGCATGTCTTCTCAAACCATGATTACGGGGAAAAGTTTTCGATAAGAATTATCAACAAAAACAAAGCTGATAAATATGCACAGGTGTTGCAAATTAAGTTTAATTACCAATAAACATCAGCTTGGATGACACTTTGTTCAACTGAGTAAAATATGGCCTGGCCCATGATTACCAGCGTGTATGTTCAAAAAGTAGTGAACCATTTAATGGTTTTAGTAAATTTATACAAATCCCACCACACACACACACGACAGGCTTCTACTCAGTTTCTGTCAACCAAATTCACTCACAAGACATTAGTTGGCCCAAGGTTATAATAGAAGATACTTGCCTTGGTGCTGTACATCGGGACTGAACCTGAGACCATGTAGTTGCAAAGCAAGCTTATCAACACAGCCATGCTAATGCCTTAGTATCTACAGACTCTATATGGAGCATCATAAACCTGCTCCAGGATACCTTTGACCTCTTGTAGAGCTGTATCTATCTAAGCGCATGCATGGCTGCGTGGTAAGGAGCCTGCTTCCCAACCATATCGCTCTGGGTTCAGCCCTACTGCATGACACCTTGGGCAAATGTTTTCTACAATAGCCTTGAGCTAACAAAATCCTTGTGAGTGAATTTAGCTGGAAACTGAAAGAAGCCCATCGTGTGTGTATATATATATATATATATAGGCGCAGGAGTGGCTGTGTGGTAAGTAGCTTGCTAACCAACCACATGGTTCCGGGTTCAGTCTCACTGTGTGGCATCTTGGGCAAGTGTCTTCTGCTATAGCCCCGGGCCGACCAATGCCTTGTGAGTGGATTTGGTAGATGGAAACTGAAAGAAGCCTGTCATATATATGTATATATATATAAGTGTGTGTGTATATGTTTGTGTGTCTGTGATTGTCCCCCTAGCATTGCTTGACAACCGATGCTGGTGTGTTTACATCCCCGTCACTTAGCGGTTCAGCTAAAGAGACCGATAGAATAAGTACTGGGCTTACAAAGAATAAGTCTCGGGGTCGATTTGCTCCACTAAAGGTGGTACTCCAGCATGGCCGCAGTCAAATGACTGAAACAAGTAAAAGAGTAAAGAGTAATAATGAAGTGGAGATTGGCAATTTATTCTCATCCAAAACTTTTTAATAAAAACATTTCGTACAGTATATATAACAATGAGCAACATATGTTTCTACTGCAGCAACTGCACATTGCTCTGTATGCAGTGATGCATCCTAGTTGCTTCAATTTCATCAAAGGTCCATCACTTACGATATTTGTAAAGTGAACTAATTCAAACAAGCTTCCCGCATTGGTATTCAGTCGAAGGTTATATTTTCAAATCAAATTGAATTCTGGTCTTATAATCACCTCTGTAAGTATTACATATTTCTTTACTACCCACAAGGGGCTAAACACAGAGGGGACAAACAAGGACAGATAAACGGATTAAGTCGATCACATCGACCCCAGTGCATAACTGGTACTTAATTTATCGATCCCGAAAGGATGAAAGGCAAAGTCGACCCCGGCGGAATTTGAACTCAGAACGTAGCGGCAGATGAAATATGGCTACGCATTTTGCTCAGCGTGCTAACATTTCTGCCAGCTCACTTATAAGTATTACAGTTGAATCATGGTTTATAAAATGGTCATTCATATTACAATCAATTATAGCAGTAATTCACTTATGTTTGGGTTTCACAACCCTCTGTGTTTGTTTTCATTCGGTTTCCTTGTATGTCTCCACTGTCCTGTTTTTGTTCCCAACTTTAACCCTCAATAAATGCTAAATATTATCTTAGAATTTATGGGAGCAACTGTCCTTGAAAACTCATATTGTCGTTGAATGCTCGAAATGAGGAGTAGATAGACAGTCGACAACTGATGAAGAGTCCTTTCTCTGTGTTTACTTGTCCTGTTTTCCATTTTCTCTCTTGCTGTTTGCATATTTAACTCATTTTGTTTTTGTATTTCATGTTGTTTACACAGTTGGTGATGTCCTGAACCCATATATGCATACACACACACACCCACACATACGAGTTCCTTTCATGTGTTGGGCCTCATGGAGGCATGACCGAGACCTTTGGCATTATGTCATGCTTGAGATGAAGACCCATCAAGCTGAGCAAAATCACAGTCGTGGCAGATACTGGTGTCACACAAAAGCACTCATTACACTCTCAGAGTGGTTGGCATTAGGAAGGGCATCCAACCATAAAAAACCATGCCAAATCAGACTGGATCATGGCACAGCCTTCCAGCTTACCAACCCTGGTCAAACCGTCCAACTCATGGACAACAAATGTTAAATGATGATGATGATGATGATGTATGTATATATCTATGCGTGTGTCTTTGCCCTCCCATCACCACTTGATAATCGGTAATAGTTTGTTTACATCCCTGTAACTTAGCAGTTTGGCAAAAGAGACCAACATAATAAGTATTAAACTATAAAAAAACCAAGTTCTGGTGTTGAATTGTTCAACTAAAATCCTTTAAGGTGGTGCCCCAGCATGGCCACAGTCAAATGACTGAAACGAGTAAAAGAGAAAAAGAAAGAAACAAGATAGAATTATAACAGACACTTAGGTTCTTTCTAAACCACATACCAAATAGATTCAATTCTTTGAAAATTGAGTTTCTAAGTGTGCATTTCCCCTCAATCGGAGTAGGCTGTAAAATATGGCAATTCTATTAAGTGTTTAGCATTCAAATTACCCCGTCAAACGTAATACTTATTTATTCACACTTCTTTGAATTAATTACGCATTACCCCATAATTTGAAGATTTCAATGATGTAATTGTTTATACTTAGAAAGACATTGTAGGGTTGGTGAGAGAGCTTGTATCTGGCCAGTTTGAACATAAAATAGGTAGAATATTTGGGCCAGATGTGGCTTTCTTAAATGCTAAAGGACCAAATATGCTATTAAACAGGCAGCTGTTACTCATGCTGGTCTGTCTGTTACTACTGAAACAGAAACTACTGATGAAATTATTTCTGCAACATTTTCAGAAGATAGAAGGTCAATGACATCTTTCTGAAAGTCCTCACTTAAATCATTCCAAAAAGTCTCTTGCCACACAGTCAAAAACAGGACTTAGGTTAATTATGGATTCTATAAGGAATCGAAAGCATTTCTTATGAAACATTTTAACCCTTTCGTTACCAACCCGGCTGAAACCACTTCTCGCTCTGTAGTACAAATGTCTTGTTTTCGTAAGTTTTTAATTAAAATCTTCCACCAAACCTTAGTCACAATTTATGTTCCTAAAACTAGCTTAATGACAACTAAATTATTTTACTAAATTGCTTGTTATATTTAAAATTAATTGAAAGAAACACAGAGCATCTCAACAGAAATATGGTAACAAAAGGATTAATAAATGATTAATTTAACCCTTTTGATACCAACTCGTTTGAAACTACCTCTGGCTCTGTACTGTAAATGTGTTGTTTTCATAAATTCTGAATTAAAATCTTCCACCAAACCTTAGTCACAAATTATGTTCCTAAATGACAACTAAGTTATTTTACTAAGTTCTTTGTTATCTTTAAAATCAGTTGAAAGAACATCTCAACAGAAATATGGTAACAAAGGGGTTAAAATATATAATAGAGAAACAATTTTTTAACCCTTTTGATACCAACCTAGCTGAAACTGGCTCTGTGTACAAATGCCTTGTTTTCATAAGTTCTGAATTAAAATCTTCCACCAAACCTTAATCACAATTTATGTTCCTAACATTAGCTTAATGATAACTAAGTTATTTTATTAAATTCTTTGTTATATTTAAAATTAATTGAAAGAAACACAGAGCATCTCAAAATAAATATGGTAACAAAAGGGTTAAAATATATAATAGGGAAACAATTTTTTAACCCTTTTGATACCAACCTGGCTGAAACCAGCTCTGGCTCTGAGTACAAATGTCTTGCTTTCATAAATTTTGAATTAAAATCTTCCACCAAACCTTGGTCACAATTTATGTTCCTAACACTAGCTTAATGATAACTAAATTATTTTACTAAATTCTTTGTTATATTTAAAATTAATTGAAAGAAACACAGAGCATCTCAAAATAAATATGGTAACAAAAGGGTTAAAATATATAATAGGGAAACAATTTTTTAACCCTTTTGATACCAACCTGGCTGAAACCAGCTCTGGCTCTGAGTACAAATGTCTTGCTTTCATAAATTTTGAATTAAAATCTTCCACCAAACCTTGGTCACAATTTATGTTCCTAACACTAGCTTAATGATAACTAAATTATTTTACTAAATTCTTTGTTATATTTAAAATTAATTGAAAGAAACACAGAGCATCTCAAAATAAATATGGTAACAAAAGGGTTAATTAAGTGGAAGATCAAAGGTCCAGTTTACTCATGTCTGAGGGGGAAACAAAAATTGAAAATTGATAAAACCCAATATTTGAAAACTTCACCCTCTCAGATCTGGGCCCCTGTATCTAGTTTTACCCTCCACCTTGGTTCCCAAGCAAATAAATAAATAAATATTTGCATATACGGCTCAAGAGTAAGCAAGCTAATGGGCAGAATCAGAAAAAAATTCAGGAGAATAACAATAATAGGCCTATCTCCTCTCGACTACCATATTTGTTCCCCTGAATCACTACTTTCCTCATCACTTTCACCAGTTTGATTGTCCAAATTACTCATTTCTGGTGCAAGTGCAAACTCTCCATTTGAAGAGTAAACATCATCATTGATTTTATGACCAGTAAAGGGTCTAAACCAGGCCTTGCCAACTCAATTTACGCTGTGGGCCACTTTAAATCACAGAAAGTATTTTTGAGGGCCACTTGTATACTTAATGCACTAACAGCCAATTAAATTATAGAATCAAGAATTTTTCATACTCTTCATTCACTTGAAATTATAAAAGTACAGGCCTTTGCTTTATTGCCACTTATAAATTTTAAATTCATTTTGAAACAAATGTTTTACACAAACAATTTTATTTTGAAATCAAACAGAAAGTATCAAGCTGGCCACAAGATAAAAGTCTGTGGGCCGCATGCAACCCATGGGCCTCGGGTAGGCCAGCCCTGGTCTAGGCCTTGCACATTTACAAGACAACACACTGGGATCATCTTATGTTCGTTTCATCATAAAATCGTTTTTGTTTTTTTTTTAGTTAAAAACAAAAGTAAACAACAGCTGGGGGGGGGGTCGCCATTAACTATGAGTTATAAACACACTTGACTATGAAGCTGTAATGTGATCAGTTGCCTAATTTTAGTATTTCATCTTCTTTTTCTAAATGTGTTGTTCATTACGTTTAAGTTATACTGCTACAGCGAGGCGAACACAGCATTACAGGGTTAACTTTGTCCCTTTCCCATACACTACAAGCTTAAGGCTGGTTCAGAATCTTTTGGCCAGGGGCTCAATTCTGATCTATGTATGCTGTGATTTGCAACGTGGTCTGATCAATAAGTATCCGGACTCTTGCCATAGTAACGAAGCTAATAGGAGGTCATGTTACTCAATGAAATGCATAAAAACAATATGGTAATTGCTACATAGGCACAGATGTGACTGTGTGGTAAGAAGCTTGCTTCCCAACCACATGGTTCTGGATTCAGTTCCACTACAGGGTACCTTGGACAAGTGTCTTCTACAACAACCACGGACCAATCAAAGCCTTGTGAGTAGATATGATAGACAGAAACTGAAAGAAGCCAATGCATGAGTGTGTGTGCGCATGTGAGAAAGTGTGAGTGTGTGCACTTTTGTGTTTCTCCGTCACCACTACTTGACAGCGGGTGTTAGTTTGTTTACATCCCCCCCATAACATAGAGAGACAACAAAAGAGACTAATAGAATAAGTATCAGCTTCAAAAGTAAAAGTACTGGGGGTCAATTCATTCAACTAAAACCCTTCAAGTGGATGCACCTTTATGGTTGCAGCCCAATGATTGAAGCAAGTTAAAGATAAAATGAAAAATAGAAAAGACATGCAGTGACCAAGGAGGCACTGTACAAAAAGGTTCTCATTTCCAAGAGAAACTTGGACTGGATCAACATTCTTCTCTTGTGGTTTTTTTTTAAAACTTGGTACTGTTTGTTTGCAATGCCAAGTATGTGACTGAAACAGCTAGTGGAGTGGAATCAGAACTTTTGGAGAATAATCCCAATTAAGCTCATGCCAACTCAGTGTTGGATTAACTGTTAAGCAAAATAAGCTTGTACTTAGGGCACCAAGGAAGGTGGTGGGAGGCAACCACAGAAATGGTAAATAGTTTACAGCACAAAAGAAATCACTTTAAACTTGCTAAAGTAATATTCAAAGTGTTTTATATGAGTGGAAATATAATTTCTAAGTGTTCATGATGTCATAGTAAGGATCTGATCAAAGGCTTCGTGATTAAAAAGAAAGTAGAAAACTTTCCAAACATAAATAAAATGGAAGTATACAAAAATAAACATTTTCCATCTTACTGTTAGTTTTGTTTTTCATTTTGAAGAATAAAAATTTTATTTTACGGTTTCTTATTGCTTATATTTTAAATTACATCTGTATGGGGGCACAAAAATCTTTTTAAGTGCTTAGAGTCTCTTCGGGTCTTAATCTAGCCAGTACGTCAAATTTATAAATGGCAGGGGAATAGCATTTTGTACAAAGCATTTTGCTCATTGTGGATGAAGTGATATGAAAGCATCTCAGCTGCTCACAACACAAGGCTAGTCCAAACTGAAGAGGTAAACAGGAAACAAAAATCAATAAATAAATTAAAACCACTCAACTCCCTTTGGCACCTACATCTTATAACCCTAATTGAATCTCAAAGATTCCCAAATGTGCACTACTTTGTAGGTAAACAAGAATTTATAAGCTGTTTGGAGTATTATGTGCACAATATGATGTGCAAATCATGGAAGCAACATCTGACAAACGAAGAGCTTTATGTTAATATCCTACGGGTGTGCCTGTGTGGTAAGAAGCTTGCTTTCCAACTACATGGTTCTGGGTTCAGTCCTATTGTGTGACACCTTGGGTAAGTGTCTTCTACTATAGCCTCAGGCTGACCAAAGCCTTGCGAGTGGATTTGGTAGACAGAAACTGAAAGAACAGTGTTGTATATACATATATGTGTGTGTGTGTGTGTATCTGTGTTTGTCCCCCCACCATTGCTTGACAACCGATGCTGGTGTGTTTAAGTACCCGTGACTTAGCAGTTCGGCAAAAGACACTGACAGAATAAGTACTAGGCTTACAAAGAATAAGTACAGGGGGTCGATTTCTTTGCCAAAAAAACCCTTTGAGGTGGTGCTCCAGCATGGTCGTAGTCAAATGACTGAAACGTGTAAAAGAATATCAACATTCATTCAAGAGCAGCAGACAAGAGGCGCTGGTCACTGTTATCAAAATGAAGATGAATAAATGAGTGAGCCTCTTATGTGACTCATGAGTTTTGGGGTCTCTCGTGTCATCAGAAAAACTCAGATTGATATACGTTGGTCAACTCTTTCATGATGTCGAGTTACAAAGAGAATACCTCAAAAATGTCATATAAGACAGGAACACTTGAAGAGAAACAGTGGTTTTGGTCCAGGCAGTCTGCCCCAAAATGATATAATGAGAGATATGAATATCTAAATTGGTTAAATAGTAATTTTAATAATTACTCTGTCTGGCCCCGTGTCGGTGGCACGTAAAAGCACCATCCGTTCGTGTCCGTTGCCAGCATCGCCTGGCCCCGTGCCGGTGACACGTAAAAGCACCATCCGTTCGTGGCCGTTCGCCAGCTCTGTCTGGCACCTGTGCAGGTGGCACGTAAAAAACACCCACTACACTCGCGGAGTGGTTGGCGTTAGGAAGGGCATCCAGCCGTAGAAACACTGCCAGATCTGACTGGGCCTGACGAAGCCTTCCAGCTTCACAGACCCCAGTTGACCCGTCCAACCCATGCTAGCATGGAAAGCGGACGCTAAATGATGATGATGATGAATAAGTTGCATTTGTGATTTTGTTTTTATTAGTCACATCATATCACTACTCCAATTAATAATCAATGTGAACTTGAAAACTAGTAGGTTTAATGACCATTTCCTGATGTGGAGCACGATGGCATCTGGGATGGCACTTGTTGCTTACAAACATCCTAGACTCAATCTAGAAGCCACCCATTTGACTAATCAACGAGGATTCATCTAGTCATGACACAAATACATCTGATCACATATTCAGAGTTCTCCCTCTCTCTACCCCACTTCCTCTATTCTAGCACAATTACAAGATACTTAGCAACTCAAAACTCGTTAGTTCCTTACCATCTTCGTCCATTTTCATTAGTTAGAATAAAAAATAAAGTCCATACATTTAACCCTTTAGCATTCAGGTTTTTCTCTCAAATGTAATACTTATTCATTCACACTGGTTTAAATTAATTATGCATTATCTTGTGGCTTCAAGATTTTCATGATGACATTGTGACGTCGGTGTGAGAACCAAAATCTGGCTGATTTGAGTATAAAACAAGAAAAATATTTCAACCGGATATGGCCGGTTTAAATGATGAAGTGTTAATATTTTAACATACTTAATAACTGTTGAATAAAGAATGTATGATATTTGTTTGCAATACCAAGTATGTAAGTCAAGCAGTTGGTGGAATTGGAAGAACTTCAGAAGTTTGATCCCAATTAAGCTCACGTCAACTCAGTGCTGGATTAACCATTAAGTAAAATAAGCATGTGCTTACGGTATCAAGGGAAGGTGGTTGGACATCAGAGAAATGGTAAATGGTTTACAGCACAAAAGAAATTACTTTAAAATATACACATGTAGTAACCATTTATTAAATAGACAGGGAAAATGTTACAAGAGCTTCTTATGTCCCTTCCATCTTCTGGAACAGTATCAGTATGAAAGCAAACAACATAACTTCTCTTTCAAATAGATTAAAGGACACTGTCTTCTTTTATCATTTACTCATTTCAGTTAATGGATCATGGCCAAGCTTGAAGGGTTTAAGATGAACAGATCAACTCCAGTACAGTAAGTTACAATGACATAAGATGTTACAATTATGGGTATTTGAAGCGAACTGGATATTTTGGTATTAGGTGGTTTTATTGTAGGTATAATTTAGGTGTGGGATATATGTGCGGTTAAGTTAGAAGATGGCAAGGATTGTTGTGAAATATGATATGGCACTCTAAGGATCACACTAGGTTTAAGTGATAACAAACTTTATTGCTTTATTGTATTTAACAATGACCTCTGCTACAAGAGTTCACCTGAGTAAAATAAGAATCAGAGGAAGTCCATAAGGAAAAACAGGTTGAGAAACCTGACTGTATTATACATTTACATATCAAACCCTGAGTATCAAAACTACTTCCTTCAATACTATCTCGTCCCCTCAGCTGAGGGATCTTGTCTTGTACTGGTTCCACATACATACATACATACATACATATATATATATACATAATGATCTTCTATAGTGGGATTGAACCTGCAACCACATGGTTGCAAAGTGAGTTTCCTGATTAGACTTTATCTTTAGAACTAGAAAATACTTTAAGCTCAGCTTAAGTTGCTCACCTTCAACAAGAGCTACTAAGGAGCAGCACTGCTTCTATAAATCAGAGATGGTGTTGCTACTCACAAACATCCAGAACCGTGTTCACATGTAGAGGCACCAACCCAAAAGATTAACAACAACTCACCAATACACAATATGATCCTCACTGATCCACACATTCACCGAATCCTTTCCTCTGACAATTCTACCCCTCCAACAATAGACTCTGCCACCGCTTACATCTGCTTAACACGATTCTCCCTCCTCTTCCTCTTGTCACTCACTCTCACTGTGTCACACACCTTTTCACTCTTGCACTACTACCTCCTGCTTTTCCAGTCATTCTCCAGATTGCTATCTCCCTGTAATTATTTCCTTGCCCTGTTGTTCTAGCAGACAGTTACAAATGCACAAGCCGGATCATCATCATCATCACCATCATCATCATCATTGTTGTCGTGTAATGCTGGCTTTCCATGCCAGTATGGGTTGGATGGTATGACAGGAGCTGCTGTGCCAGAGGACTGCACAAGGCTCCAATGCTGCCCACTACGGCATGGTTTCTGTGGTTAGATGCCATTCCTAATGCTAACCACTTTACAATATATACAGAGTACAAAGGCGGCGAGCTGGCAGAAACGTTAGCACGCCGGGCGAAATGCTTAGCCGTATTTCATCTGCCGTTACGTTCCGAGTTCAAATTCCGCCGAGGTCGACTTTGCCTTTCATCCTTTCGGGGTTGATAAATTAAGTACCAGTTATGCACTGGGGTAGATGTAATCGACTTAATCCCTTTGTTTGTCCTTGTTTGTCCCCTCTGTGTTTAGCCCCTTGTGGGTAGTAAAGAAATATAAATATATACAGAATACATTATGCTATGGAACCAGTACTAGTGAGGTCACCAAGTAACTTACAAGACAAGATCTCTCAGCTGAGGGGAGAAGATAGTATTGAGGGAAGTAGTTTTAATACTCGGGGGAGGGGGTTGACATATAAATGTATGATACAGTCAGGTTTCTCAACCAGTTTTTGCTTAAGGACCTCCTCCAATTCAAATTTTACTCAGGTGGACTCTCACAGAAATTTGATGTCTAAAAAAAATCCCATAATATTTTTATAATTAAATGTTATTTGGAATTCTGTAAACATAATTGTCAAAATATTTTGTGTATTGTACAAGAATAACTAATTTATTGCAGATAAATTTTAACAACACGGGTCATATGGACCCTTGTTGAAAACCACTGCACTAAAGGGACAAGAATAGTTGCCTTGCTGTGTGCACCATCAAAGTGCATGAAGGGGAATATAAGAGAAGTGATAAGGGTGGGTAAATGATATCTTCTGCCTTAGATAACCTTCAATGACCATGAGTCTTACCCCAACTCATACTGCTATAGACTAAGGTATTAAAAAAATATATAGGTGCATGCATGGCTGTGTGGTAAGAAGCTTGCTTCCCAACCATATGGTTCCAGGTTCAGTCCCAATGCATGGCCACTTGGGCAAGTGTCTTCTACCATAGCCTCATGCCCACCAAAGCCTTGTGAGTAGATTTGGTACATGGAAACCGAGAGAAGCTCATCTTGTGTGTGTGTGTGTGTGTATATATATATGCACAGGTGTGGTTATGTGGTAAGAAGCTTGCTTCCCAACCAGATAGTTCCAGGTTCAATCCCACTACATGGCACCTTGGGCAAGTATCTTCTACTATAGCCTCAGGTTGACCAAAGCTTTGTGAGTAGAGTTAATAGACAGAAACTGAAAGAAGCTTGCTGTGTGCGCGTGTGTGTGTGTGTATATATATATATGTATATATCTATGTGTGTGGTCTTTGTGTTTGTAACTTAGCAGTTCAGCAAAGAGACCAATAGAATAAGTACTAGGCTTAAAAATAAGTCCTGGAGTTGACTTGTTCAACAAAAACCACTTCAATGTGGTACTCCAGCATGGCCACAGTCAAATGACCGAAACAAGTAAAAGAATAAAAGAATAACAAGACCACTCAGAGTGCACAAACCTCTGCCAAGGGAACACCAATGTCCTCTCAACGATTAGCCAGAGATGATTTTTAAGACGAGAATATCTGAAATAAACATGACTACTCACACAAACGAGAATGCTGAAAATGAACCTGGCTGCTCTCAAAAATTAAGTAAAAAAAAAGAAAAAACAAAGAAATAATCCAGAATCCTTGTCCAGTACTAGATCAGTCCCCAAATCTAATTGGTTTGTGCCAGTCACGAGGCCAAACATCCCTGTTTCATCTGAATCCATCCAGCAGTTCTTAAGATATCTTGTCCACAGACAAACAAACATGACTGAAAACAATACCTCCGCCTTCGCCAAGGCAGAGATAATAAACAAATGAATTCTGTTGATTTACTGTTCTGTTGGTATCTTTTGTTATATTCCTCATAAAAAGAATATCAGAATAGGTTAGAGTGAATTTTAACCCTTTTCGATATCAATCTGGCTGAAACTGCCTCTGGCTCTGTAGTACCATTGTCTTGTTTTCATAAGTTTTGAATTAAAATCCTCCACCAAACTTTAGTCACAATTTATGTTCTTAACAGTAGCTTAATGATAATGAAGTTATTTTACTAAATTCTTTGTTATATTTAAAATTAATTGAAAGAAACAAAGAGCATCTCAACAGAAATATGGTAACAAAAGGGCTAAAATATATAATAGAGAAACAATTCTTAACCCTTTCGTTACCAACCTGCCTGAAACCGCCTCTGGCTCTGTAGTACCATGGTCTTCTTTTCATAAGTTTTGAATTAAAATCTTCCACCAAACATTAGTCACAATTTATGTTCCTAACACTAGCTGAATCATAACTAAGTTATTTTGCTAAATTCTTTGTTATATTTCAAATTAATTGAAAGAAACACAGAACATCTCAACAGAAATATGGTAACAAAAGGGTTAAAACTGGTTGAATATTTAACCCTTTAGCATTCAAATTATTCTGTCAAATGTAATACTTTGTTTATTCATATTGTTTTCAATCAGTCATGCATTATCTTGTAGCTTTGAGTTTCCAAGCACGTGATTGTATACTTTTAGAATGATATTGTAGGGTAGGTGTGAGCGGCTGGATTTGGCTAGTTTGATAACTGCATTATCTGGATTTGGCTAGTTTGATAATAAAGCCGGTAGAATATTTTGGCCGGATATGGTCAGTTTAAATGCTTAAAGGTTAAACCAGCCATATCAGGCTCAAATGTTGTACCTTGCAATATGTTTAAATAGTCCAGATGCAGCCTGTCACACCTCCCATACAATGCCATTCTAAAAACATAAACAATCACATCATCTAAATCCCAAAGCTACAAGATAAAGCATGATTAATTCAAGACAATGTCAATAAATAAGCATTACATTTGACAGAATAAGGTGAATGTTAAACGGTTAAAGCGGTAAATTCTGTTTTTAATAAGTTATAATTAAAACATATTGATTTATTGCACAATGCCACTTGTAAAAATTGATGACTAATCTGAACAAAGTCTCTTTAGCACTAATACAAATCAGTCAACAATCAAGGTTAGTAGAGTTTCTTAATGTAACACTGTTGTGTCTTTCTCTCTCTATGCCTTTCTCCCTCCTTCCTTCCATGCACCATCACACCTACAGCTGTTTGTCTGCATTCACCATCCACATCCTTTCAACCTCAATCCCTTCCCACTGACAGTCACAACTTAGGGATTCCAAGACGGCTGAGTCTATGGTGCCCTGCTGTTTATACTACCAGCAGCTTGCACTACCCTGGGCAGTAGAAGTAGGTGTGCATGGATGGGACGATAGAATAGGATCAATATCATATTGTGTCATATCTATTTTCCTTTTTTGTAGGACAAAGAATATTTTCTCAGTTTTTGATTACGACAGTTTTCTAATATATATTAAAACAACACATTAAGTGTTATTCATAAAAAAATCCCCAGCAGAAATAGTACTAAAAATCAAAAATATGTTGCTGCTACAATAAGCATAAAAAAAACCCAACTCCAAATTTATGTCATTTAAATGCTGAAAGGACTTCTGAATTACTCTTTATATCCAATGACAGGACACAAGTCTTTTGGAATATAGAGTGAACAGCTGTTGCAAATGGCCAGCACTGGTTATAAATTACATACATGATAATAGATATTTTGGATTTATGTTTATGTCATCCAAAGCAAACCAGAAACATATGTCTCAGTGTGTGTGTGTGTGTGTGTTGGAAGGGTGAGGGTGGTTGCTATCCTAGTCTTTTGATACGAGATATAACACCAAGTTTACATCATTTTTAAATACGTAACTGTTAAGGCTAGGTGAAAAAGTTGGATTTTGATTGTGTAGTAAACCAAATGTAGAGGTGACGGAAAAGGGGTTTATGGTTGAGATGAATGCATTTTAACAGGGGAGGTGGGCATCAAACAGCATACTTTCTCAGGGTGTAAGGCTGTCTCTCAATAACTAGTGTTCATTCAACCACAACTTCATAATATTTATTTCTTTACTACCCACAAGGGGCTAAACATAGAGGGGACAGACAAGGACAGAGAAAGGGATTAAGTCGATTACATCGACCCCAGTGTGTAACTAATACTTTATTTATCGACCCCGAAAGGATGAAAGGGAAAGTCGACCTCGGCGGAATTTTAACTCAGAACGTAACGACAGACGAAATACCGCTAAGCATTTCACCCGGTGTGCTAACGATTCTGCCAGCTCGCCGCCTAATAATATTAACCAAATTAGAGATAAACTTCTTCCAAGAGGGAACACCAGTTTATCACAGAGAGTTTGGTAGTCATTCTGCATGGACAGCTGAGTGGATGGAATGAAGCAATGTAGAATTTAAGAACCCAGAATAAGATGAACACCTGCAGAGCATCATTGTTGTTGCCATTGCTGCTATCATTGTCATCATCATTTTAACATCCACTTTTTCCATGCCTGCATGGGTTGGATGGAGTTGAAGCAAATTTTCTACAGTCAGATGCCTCACCAGTTACAAACCCTCCTGATGGCCAGACAGGTTCTAGTAGAATGTTGGAAATGAATTACACTTCTTGTATGACTCACAATCATTTTACAGCTATCATACAATGTCAAGACAAAGAGACACAAACACACACACGCATATATATATCTACACACACACACGAGCTTCTTTCAGTTTCCTCCAACCAAATCCACTCATCTATTTGCAAGACTTTAGCTGCCTAAGGTGCCATACAGAGAGACTGAGCGCAGAACAAATTGGTTGTGAAACAAACCACTTATTAATCATAACGACACCTGCTGCACCTATATGGATACACTTTTCAAATAAAGACTTCAAGAGTTTTTACAAAGAAACTTTATCTTCTCATCAATTCCACCTCTTCTTCAAATGAAGTATGATTATAACATACATACAGGTGTGGCTGTGAGGTAAGATGCTTGATTCCCAACCATATGGTCCCTCGTTTAGTCCCACTGCATGGCACCTTGGGCAAATGTCTTCTACTATAGCCTCAGGCCAACCAGAGCCTTGTGAGTGGATCTGGTAGACAGAAACTGAGAGAAGCCCATCATATATATTACTCTTTTACTTGTTTCAGTCATTTGACTGCGGCCATGCTGGAGCACCGCCTTTAATCAAGCAACTCGACCCCAGGACTTATTCTTTTGTAAGCCCAGTACTTATTCTATCGGTCTCTTTTGCCAAACCGCTAAGTAACAGGGACATAAACACACCAGCATCGGTTATCAAGCAATGCTAGGTGGACAAACACAGACACACAAACACACATATATATATATATATATATATACACATATATACGACGGGCTTCTTTCAGTTTCCATCTACCAAATCCACTCACAAGGCTTTACAAAATAAGGGCAAAAGAAAAATTCTATTGCCAAATATGCCGAAAAAAAGACAAAATTGTCAATAACCAGTTATTGACAAGTTACAGAGATGTCAACACACCAATATCGGTTGTCAAGTGATGGAGCAGGGAGAAACATAGACACACACACACACACACACACAAATGTATGTGTATATATATATATATACATATATTGGCGTTAGGAAGGGCATCCAGCCGTAGAAACACTGCCAGATTTGACTGGGCCTGATGAAGCCGTCTGGCTTCACAGACCCCAGTAGAACCGTCCAAGCCATGCTAGCATGGAAAACGGACGCTAAACGACGATGATGATGATATAACTAATGTAGGATAAAATTTTTTCAGGAACAAAATTTTATCAATGCCCAGCATATCAAAAAATACATTTAAAGGTCAAATTCATAAATAATTTACAAAATAAGGGCAAAAGAAAAATTCTATTGCCAAATATGCCAAAAAAAAAAGACAAAATTGTCAATAACCATTATAATTTGTGCGTAAATTATAATGGCTATTGACAATTTTGTCTTTTTTTTCGGCATATTTGGCATTAGAACTTTTCTTTTGCCCTTATTTTGTAAATTATATATATATATATATATATATACATGATGGGCTTCT
>NC_043016.1:10569082-10596582 GCF_006345805.1 Octopus sinensis | reverse complement strand
TGGTGCTTTTTACGTGCCATTGGCACAGAACCAGTCAAGGCAGCGCTGGCACAGGCCACGTTCGGATGGTGCTTTTTATGTGCCACATTCTTTACACCGTGTTCGTGTCAAATGATACTACAGCCTTCTGTGTAGAGTCGCATTAGATGGAATATCTTTCTAAAGAAGTTCACCCAAAACTAGTTATGTTTTTGCTTGTTAAAGAAATTTTCCTTTAAGTTTTGCAATAAGCCTTGAACACTTTTGTGATCTGCAGCACACTGAATTAGGTGCTAAAAGTGTTATTTGTGACAAAAATATCATCTTCTACGGTTTTGTTGAACAAGAAATCCATCTTAAAACTAAAACCATTTTGAAATAGATAGGTACAAGCATTGCTTTTTTTTATGGCAACGAAAAATAGATGCACGGATATCTTGCAATGAGTTTTGTAAAAATATCCTGGGCAATTCCTGATTTACCTCATATAATATTGCAACGTATGAGGGAGCTTGCAGTATAGTGACTGGAAAACACCTGCTTTATGCTGAACAAGAAAAATTACTCTGTTCTTGAGAAAAAGGGAGGAAAACATAAAAGCGGACTGTCCCGCTAACTCAAAAGCAATAGTAGTAGTAGTAGTAACAAAACATGTCAATGATTAAAAAAAAAAAAATCCTTTTTTTTTATATATAACTAACAGTATCGCCCGGCGTTGCTCGGGTTTGTAAGGGAAATAACTATATAAGCATTTTTAGAGAGTTATAGCAAAAAAATGCATTAAAAATGGAAAAAATATGATGGTAAATTTTTTTTAAATCGTTGACTCATCGTAGACATTTTTAGAGAGTTACTTCCCTTAAAAAAAAATGCATGAAAATGGAAAAAAATGATGGTAAATAATTTTTAAAATCGTAGACTCATCGTAGACGCGCGCTAATACCCAGAAGGGCTCGATGTGAATCACGACTATAAGATACCCGGTTTTGGTTAAACTGCACCGCAAAATGTGGGAGTAGTTAGGAATCTAAATCGAAGTTTTATATATAAAGATAGATTGTCATTATCATCCTCTTCATCACACACACACACATACAGAGTTTGTTTATCATCATAACTATCAATATATTTTATAATCTGCTCTAAACTTTCCATTCATTAGAGGCAGATGTATCTCTCAAATCTTGCTGACTATGACGTGTTATCACAGCACTCAAGTAAGACACCATTGCAGTGCTGTCTATGTTGTTTGTATTGTCTTTGCCAGTGAAACCCAACCTTGAATTTCAATAGTTTTCATCCTGTTTGTTTAGAAAGTTAAGAACATATTAATTATCTGAGCCTCTCTTGCTCTCTCTCTCTCATTTTCTTTCTCTTTTCCCATTTGTGTTCAGTTGTTGCTGCGTATACCTAATGCTTAACACATACTACCATAGCATTCAGTTCTACGCTAAGTGTTACATATGTGAAAACAATTTTCTCAAATATTTATCTTAGGCATAGGAGTGGCTGTGTGGTAAGTAGCTTGCTTACCAACCACATGGTTACGGGTTCAGTCCCACTGCGTGGCACCTTGGGCAAGTGTCTTCTACTATAGCCTCGGGCTGACCAAAGCCTTGTGAGTGGATTTGGTAGACGGAAACTGAAAGAAGCCATTGTATATATATATATATATATATATATATATATATATATATATATATATATATCTGTGTGTGTGTGTATGTGTGTGTGTATGTTTGTGTTTGCCCCCCCCCCCCCCCATCGCTTGAAAAGTGATGTCGGTGTGTTTATGTCCCCGTAACTTAGCAGTTCGGCATAAGAGCCTGATAGAATAAGTACTTGGCTTACAAAGAAGAAATCCTGGGGTCGATTTGCTCGACTAAAGGCGATGCCCCAGCATGGCCATGGTCAAATGACTGAAACAAGTAAAAGAGTTATGTTTAGAAAGCTTACAATATCGTTCATGTACATCTAGGTGTGCTTAACACAACGGTCAAGCTCGAACCTAGACTAAGTCAACCATTTTGCCCCACAGACAAACTTATTTCAGCCGATGATGAGAACCTTTAATCTGGTGATTCCGCTGTTTACATCGATCAGTTTATATCTAGCTTATGCCAGTGTTTTATTTTAATTCTCACATTTCTCATTCACAAATGTTTTAACAGTATCAACATGGCACACAAAAATGGAAAAACATGCCATGCTTGTGACTAACTACCAAGCACAGTGATTCACAGATCACCGATTCCTTGAATGCATTTGAGTCCTTTGTGTTCATCATCAACATCGTCGTTTAACATCTGCTTTCCATGCTGACATGGGTTAGATGGTTTGACGGAGGACTGGCAAAGCCAGGAAGCAGCACCAGGCTCCAGTCTGACCTGGCAAAGTTTCTACAGCTGGATACCCTTCCTAACACCAACCACTTTTAGAGTGTAGTGAGTGCTTTTTACGTGTCAGCAGTATGGGGGCACTCGGAAATACTACACTCAAATGGTGCTTTTTACACATCACCAGCACAGGAGCCAGTCAGGCTGCACTGCCAACAACCACACTCAAATGGTGCTTTTTACATGCCACCGACACAGGAGCTTGTCAGGCGGCACTGGGTCAGGAAAAAGCTGGAAGCTTCTGACAGAGTGGATTCATCCATGGTCGAGAGAAATAAACATTAGCAATGATCAGACATTACCAGAACAGCTGAGTTTGCTTGGCATGTCCAGGAAATGAGCAACCACAGTCCAGATAGGTTGAATAGCTTAAAAGGTAGCAGTAGCAGTGTCAAGTCTCAGTCACATGGTGCACGAGGACACTCTTATATAATGAGGACACACAAGAGAATTGTGCAATCGTGTGACTACCCTACTGACCAGTAAAACCTAGACTGATTCATCTGAGACATTACTGGGGAGAGGATGGAATGGTTGGCAACACCATGATATCAAAAACTTGTTGAGAGTTGCCTTCATGAGTTTCAGGGGTAGCATGGATGAGAACTGAGTTTGATCCTGGTATGCACCAGTGCTGTCACTGTTCAATAACCCATTTCTTAACGTATAAACAAAACATGCTATTGATATAAGTGTGCTTACACAGAAAAAAATTTAATCATACGTACACGCATTCAAAAATATTACACACACATTATTGTTTTAAAGAATATTTTCTCATGCCTGCATGGGACAAAATTCATTCAGGCAGATTTTCTATGGCTAAATACCTTTCCTATCACTGACCCTCACCTACTTCCATAGTGGAGGCACATGGCCAAGAGGTTAGAGCAGCGGACTCGCGGTTGAGGGATCGCTGGTTCGAATCTCATACTGGGCGATATGTGTGTGTTTATGAGCGAAACATCTAAGCTCCATGTGGCTCCGGCAGAAGGTAATGGCGAATTTCTGCTGACTCTTTCGCCACAACTTTCTCTCACTCTTTCCTCCTGCATCTTGCAGCTAACCTGCAACGGACCGGCGTCCCATCCAGGTGGGGAACCTATACGCCAAGGAAACCGGCCCTTATGAGCCATGCATGGCTCGAGAAGGAACAAACAAACAAACCTACTTCCATGCAATATAATACAAGATGCATTCCAGAACTTTTTAAGCTTCTGTTTTTTTCTTTTAGAGAGGCAGTTATAAATGCCCTAGGTTATTGTAATTTTTGTATAATGTTACTGCCCATCTAATAAGCTGACCTGCCAACTTTTGTTCTTCTAGATTGAAGGGGACCACTGCAACAGCACTTTGAACACACACTATTAAACATTACTTGTCACAACAGACTAATTTGCAGAGTGCAGTTGGGATTTTTGGAAGCTTGCAATTTGCAATGCAATAAAGATTTATGCTAACCCTTTCATTACTGTATTTATTTTGAGATGCACTGTGTTTCTTTCAATTACTTTAAATATAACAAAGAATTTAGTAAACTTAATTATCATTAAGCTAGTGTTAGGAACATAAATTATGACTAAGGTTTGGTGGAGGATTTTAATTCAAAATTTTTGAAAACAAAACATTTGTACTACAGAGCCAGAGGCAGTTTCAAGCGGGTTGTTATCTAAACGGTTCAGAATTGTTTCTCTGTTATATATTTTAACCCTTTTGTTACCATATTTCTGTTGAGATGCTCTGTGTTTCATTCAATTAATTTTAAATATAAAAAAGAAATTAGTAAAATAACTTAGTTATCATTCAGTTAGTGTTGGGAACATAAATTGTGACTAAGGTTTGGTGGAGGATTTTAATTAAAAACTTATGAAAACAAAACATTTGTACTACAGAGCCAGAAGCGGTTTCAGCCGGATTGGTATTGAAATGGTTAAACTGGGCAAAATGCCACAGTAACTTATGAAATGTTCCAAACTGCTTATGGAATGACTTTTTCACTGGCACAAGAGGTTGAAGAATGCTAGAGAAGAGTTGAGAGGCAATGAGAGGTCTAGGAGGGAGAGGAAGGTCTGACAATCAGAGATAGTTGAGAAAATGCACAACTTTCTGGAAGAAGACAGTTCTGTGTGTCTATAAAGACAATAAGCATACAGTTTCGGAGTTGGTGTGGCAACTGTACGCGGAATTATTCATGAAGATCTAAACATGCAGAGAATTAGTGCCTAGTTTGTTTCCAGGGTTCTCTGTGACAAGCATCCTGGTAACCAGATACTTAACAAAACTGTCCCTCACCTTCCCTGCCATTCAGACCACACTCCCTGTAACTTTTGGTTATTTTCCAGGCTGAAGGAGATTAAGGAAGCTGTGATAGGAATCATGGAGCTTAAACAACGTGTATATTGAAGTGAACTACCAACAAGTTTATCATATCAGACTAAAATAAACTCAGCCTCTCCCATGAAAAAGAAAGAGAAACCAGGGCAGTCAAAAATATAAAATTGAACCCTCAGGTTATCTACCAATTTGCAAAATAATCTGTCTCTGTGCTACAAGATAGGGACGCTATTTGAAGAAAATGGCTCACTGACTGCAGACCCCAATTAGTAAAGAAAGAAACGTTAAATAAACAATCCCAAAGTGTTTTCATTTTCCCACTGAGAGATATGCAAATAAGCAAGCTTGATGATTCTTTAACACCACAAATCCACAGAGGGGAGGGGCATCAACATAAAAAAGCCCATTGATGACCTCGGTAATGGGTCCTGGTGGCTTTTCCAGTTATTCTGTTAAGAACAAGAAAGTTCTCACAGGGCCACTGCAAAACTCTTCCTCCATTTTCTGGTCTGCAAAAAACTTTGCAAAGTATTAAAAGAAGGTATAATATGCCTTATAAAGAAGAAGCAGAGCAGATGCTATCTCTTTGACTTCCCATGTGAACAAGGTAATGGAATAGATTGTTGTGGAGGCGCAATGGCCCAGTGGTTAGGGCAGCGGACTCGCGGTCGTAGGTTGTAGGATCGCAGTTTCGATTCCCAGACCGGGCGCTGTGAGTGTTTATTGAGCGAAAATACCTAAAAGCTCCACGAGGCTCCGGCAGGGGGTGGTGGTGATCCCTGCTGTACCCTTTCACCACAACTTTCACTCACTCTTACTTCCTGTTTCTGTTGTACCTGTATTTCAAAGGGCCGGCCTTGTCACTCTCTGTGTCACGCTGAATATCCCCGAGAACTACGTTAAGGGTACACGTGTCTGTGGAGTGCTCAGCCACTTACATGTTAATTTCACGAGCAGGCTGTTCCGTTGATTCGGATCAACCGGAACCCTCGTCGTCGTAACCGACGGAGTGCTTCCATCCATGGAACAGATTGTCAGAAGGAAGCTGATCATGCTCCTGGAAGAAAATGACACCCTCACTAACATGCAATGGCTTCTGCCCAGAGAGGAGCCACCTTATCACAGCTACTACAGCATTATGAGTGGGTGGTACTTTAACAACAGTTCAACCATTTACATATAGATATGATTATATCTTGATTTTGTCAAGGCCTTCGATAAGGTTATCAATGTAATGATATGTCACAAACAATTTGACTTTGGAATAACTGGAAAACTACAGGAATAGCTGCATGACTTTTCAAAAGATAAGAGTCAGACAGTTACAGCCAATGGAGCTCTTTCTGGGGAGACAACAATTCTAAATGGAGTCCCTCAGGGAACTATACTGGGACCGCTACTGTTTTTGGTGGCTCTCTCGGACAAGCCGTCAATCAAACTATCTACTATGCTCACCAGCTATGCCGATGATACAAATGTATTACAAGCAGTCAAGAACCCTAATGACACCTAAAACTGCAGAAAGATTTGAACATCCAACCCATGCCAGCATGGAAAACAGATGTTGAATGGTGATGATAATGATAATTTCATATATATATATATGTCACAATCGAGAAGGTGAATCATAATGACCTTTACGTGCGTACAGTTTGCGACAGACCACGCCTTTCTTTTGCTGGGCTCAAATCTCATTTGCAAACCCATGGAAAACAAACCTCCACCAATTATTCTACCAGTATATTATCTGTGCACATCTTTCTATGCAGTGTATGCCAGAAGGTCTGCAAATCTAACAGAGGCCTCAAAAGACATTTCAAGATCCATAAAGATCAGAACTTAACTGCAGCTTTTGGTGGTCCAAATCGAATATGCAATCTATGTGGGTGTCTTTTCAAAACATTGTTTAGTTTAAAAGCCTCATCAGACGCCATGCTGGATATAAGATGTAGGTACAGGAGATAAGGGGTAGACAACCACCATATATATATATAATTATTATTTGAGGGAATAAAATCCAAACTTACAAGGAAAAAGAATTCAATTTAGAAATACTAAATCAAATTCCACACAATATAATATATATATGAAATATTAGAAAAAAAACACCTTTTATCAATTCAAAAGGAATAATTATATGTAATTTTCTAGATGGTGTAATTTAATTATTTATTTTGAATTGATAAAAGGTGGGGTTTTTTTCTAATATTTTATATACATATATATAAATATATATACATTTGAGGTATCAAATTACTGGACCAGTTTATGAATGTCACTGAAAGAGCCATAGCCCAAATAATTAGAAATAAAGTAAATCTAGATTAGATGTAGTTTGGCAAGTGCAGGGGAAGTATTTGACAAAATGTAAACCACAATACTTAGCATTCATCGATCTGGAGAACTTGGTGTCTGTCACTTCTGAAATTGTGTGAGAACCTTGCTTGGCGATGGGAAAATATCTTGCCTGGGAATAGGTAAGGGTTGGTGATAGGAAGAGCATCTGGCCCTAGAAAATCTCAACAAAATTCTGTCAGCTCAGGTCAGAATGGAAAAAGTGCATGCTAAAACAATGACACATGCAAAAACTAAAATCACTGTCAATTTTTTCCTCATACAAGTTGATACGTATTCACTTGAAAGTATTTGGTAATCCTGCTGTTTAATGTTAAATTGTTTGCATATATAACTTAAGAACAAACATACATACACACACACATATACATACACACATATACACACATACACAAACATAGAAACATATACATACACACACATTCAAACATATGCATATACACAAAAACACATATATATACACAAACACACATACATACACAGAAACACACATACTTACACACAAACACATACATATATATACACTAACACATATAATCATATACACAAACATATATACATACATACACACAAACATATGCATACAAACACACACATATATATACATACACACACACACATATATATACATACACACACATATATATACATACACACACATATATATACATACACACACATATATATGTACATACTTACACATGTACATACAAACATAAACATACACACACAAACACACATTATATACTATAAACATATATACATGCATAAACACACATACACACGATAGCTGTGACTTGATTGTCCTCTTAAAAACGAACAGCACAGATAAGGCTTTTTAATCCCGTAAGAGTGTTATACACTTTTGTACAGATGTAGCAATGATGGGCACCTCTTGCAGTAGGTGTTACATTATTGCTTTGGTAAATCTTCATATATTTCTATCTGCCTCATGATTCACACTTTTTCCCCACTCTCCCTGCAAGGTGAAATGCCATATAATGCATACAACTTCCCTCTGTGTATGTGGCTTCTATGACAACTTCTAATGTCTACCTTACTTAGACACACATGCCACCCTGGTTAGATCCTAAATCAGGTGTGTGCCAACATACACAGGTAAATTAACAGCAAAATCCTTACAAGCAACTCTTGCGAGTACTCTGTGCTCCATGATGAACAATTTAGAATCAGGTTTTCCTCTTCCATTTTCCAAGATTTTGACTTTCTCCAGTGTAGTTCTTATAACCAAATTTCAGTTTTTGTGCTGGTCTTTTATAAGGGGTTAACTCTACATACAGAAATTGCTTGGGGATCTGATTGTCTTCCAGCCAGAACGTATAACTACTCCATCATAACTGGTGCTGACGAACTAGAAACTTTTTACTAGTAAACTGACAGTGTTCAGGCTTCAGTGTTGCTACTTACGTATATTTGTCATGGGATACCCAGTATACAGCAGAGACACAGCGGGCGAAATCACTCCAGTCTTGCCATATGTCTCAACTAATAATAATAACAATAATAATAATAATAATAATAATAATAATAATGATGATGATGAAATTATTGTATACAGTGCTCGGGTGCACCACAACTAGTCAAAAGTGCGTATTAAGCATATGCAGTAATGTACAAATGTCTGGAAAGCGAACAATGTATGAGTCAGATACATGCTTGCGTGTGTATGGAGGGGAGAAAATCAGGTGTAGTGTTGGCAAATCTCAGAAAGCATGGAAGTTTTGAAGGATGCATAACTGGCTTGATTTGGTGAGAATTTTCATCATCAAGACTATTTGTCAGGTTCACAATAGGCACAGGAGTGGCTGTGTGGTAAGTAGCTTGTTTACCAACCACATGGTTCCGGGTTCAGTCCCACTGCGTGGCATCTTGGGCAAGTGTCTTCTACTATAACCTCGGGCCAACCAAAGCCTTGTGAGTGGATTTGGTAGACGGAAACTGAAAGAAGCCCGTCGTATATATGTATATATATATATATATATATATATATATATATAATATTAATTCGAGACAAAACCACTATTTTGCAAAACAAACAAGGAAAGACTTAATCAATACATAAAAATTTTTTTTTTGTTTTTTGTTTTTGTTTTTTTTTGTTTTTTTGTTTTTTGTACATCTTTACATATGAGAACTTTAATAATAGGTTTATTTATATTCAATTGTTTATAGGGTTTATTTCAGATTATATATTGATTATATATAGATTATATATAGATTATATATATTTATATTTTTCATTGATAATTTTATTATTTTAAACTTATATTTTAATATATTGATATTTTAGATCGAATATCCACCTGACAAATGTCATTGAAGACATGAAACGATTGTAGTGGCGGTTTATTTCTTTATATTAAAAATTTTTATGTATTGATTAAGTCTTTCCTTGTTTGTTTTGCAAAATAGTGGTTTTGTCTCGAATTAATATTATATAATATTTTACTATAAAATTGAATTTAATCCTAAATCTGATTTTTCCCTGTAAATTTGGATTTATTCCCTAATATTATTATTATTTATATATATATATATATATATATATATATATGCGTGTGTGTGTTTGTGTGTCTGTGTTTGTCCCCCTAGCATTGCTTGACAACCGATGCTGGTGTGTTTATGTCCCCGTTACTTAGCGGTTCGGCAAAAGAGACCGATAGAATAAGTACTGGGCTTACAAAAGAATAAGTCCCGGGGTCGAGTTGCTCGATTAAAGGTGGTGCTCCAGCATGGCAGCAGTCAAATGACTGAAACAAGTAAAAGAGTAAAAGAGAGTTGATGATGAAATTATTGTATACAGTGCTTGGGTGCACCACAACTTGTCAAAAGTGCATATTAAGCATATGCAGTAATGTACAAATGTCTGGAAAGTGAACATTGTATGAGTCAGATACATGCTTGTGTGTGTATGGAGGGGAGAAAATCAGATGTAGTGTTAGCAAATCACAGGAAGCACGGAAGTTTTGAAGGACGCCTGCTCCGACAACTAACAACTGATTCTGGCAGTTTGTTCCATGATTCAGCAACTCTTAGCGTGAAAACATCTTTTCACGCTAAGACAATACAAAAGTATTGCTGACTTTCAACTTTGTCTCAACTGAAATTCAATGCAATCCAATTTTCCGAATGCATCACTGGCTTCATTTGGTGAGAGATTTCATCATCAAGGCTATTTGTCATGTTCACAATAGGCGTAGGAGTGGCTGTATGGTAAGTAGCTTGTTTACCAACCACATGGTTCCAGGTTCAGTTCCACTGCGTGGCACCTTGGGCAAGTGTCTTCTACTATAGCCTCGGGCCGACCAAAGCCTTGTGAGTGGATTTGGTAGACGGAAACTGAAAGAAGCCTGTCGTATATATGTATATATATATATATATATGCGTGCGTGTGTTTGTGTGTCTGTGTTTGTCCCACTAGCATTGCTTGACAACCGATGCTGGTGTGTTTATGCCCCTGTTACTTAGCGGTTCGGCAAAAGAGACCGGTAGAATAAGTACTGGGCTTACAAAAGAATAAGTCCCGGGCTCGAGTTGCTCGATTAAAGATGGTGCTCCAGCATGGCCGCAGTCAAATGACTGAAACAAGTAAAAGAAAAGAATAAAAGAAAGAATTCTGCCTCAAAATGCAATTTCTGTCCACACACAAAGATGTTTGGCCTCGAGTTAAGTTGTACCTGGTGCAGGTTGATATATTAGGACTCTCTTTTACAGGGTGGTCGCTAGACCCAATGAGACGCATGCTGTCGAAGAATACACAAGATGCTGCCCACCACTCTGGGAAAGACCAGCAAGATCACAGTTGTCAAAATATAGGAATTTGCATATTAGTGATGAAAAAAGCTTTGATTCGACAACAAACCATTTTATGTGCAACGTTCTACCTATTGTTTGGTTTCTGGTGTAGACCTCATGTAAGCAACCCTCAAAAACCATTAAGAAAACCATAGCAAAGTACAATATGATCAGAGATGGTGCTGGTATACCTCCCTTTTTCACCTGTCTTTTTCACCTGTCAAAATGCAGTGTACAGTTGGCCCTGTGCAAAAACGGACTCTGGAAGGCAGATTTCCCAGATCTTTACTTATTGTCACTGTAAGCACAAGCATGGCAGTGTGGTACAGAAGACTGCTTTCCTTTAACTATGTGGTCTTGGGTTTGGTCCCACTGCATGGCATCTTGGGCACATAAAACTAAAATGCAGGTCAACTAAAATATTGTGAATGGATTTGGTAGACGGAAACTGAAAGAAGCCTGTCTAGTGTATAAATATATGTGTGTGCACGGGTCTGTGCGTGGGCAAGTATGTGTGTGTGGTCTAGGCATCAAGTGATGATTGTAAATGAGCTTCATTGTTATTCAAGCAACAATGTTCCTTTCTAATATTCTGGGAGAACATTTCTGGCCAGGGGGGAAATATTATTTGCTTGGAAACAGGTGAGGGTTGGTGACAGGAAGGGCATCCAGCCGTAGAAAATTCTGCTTCAAAAATTTCTATATCACCCATGCAAGAATGGGAAAAGAGGTGGGAAACAAAGGCAAACACACAGACACACACACACACACAGATGTATATACATACCAATCTAGATAAATAAGTAAATAAATATTAAGTAATATATACATACAAATACACAAATATGAAACAGGTTCCTTGCCATTTCCATCCATCAAATCCATTCACACGCCTTTGATTAGCGTGTGGCTATAGTAGTGACACTTGGCCAAGGTACTACACAGTAGGACTGAACCCAGAACCATATGATTGGAAAAGCAAACTTTTCACCACACAGTCACACTTATGTCTACATATATATATATATAAAATAGTAATGCAATACGAGAGTATTGCTTTCCAGTAAAGAATAGCCCGTGAGGGAAAATTATACATAGAAGTAAATATATGGCACAACGAAGTACCGATATTTACTGGAAATAGCGAACGTAATAATACGACGCTAATGTATAGCTTCACCGCGTATGTACTAACAAAAATGCGTGAGTGCAACAAACTTGAAAAAAATTGTCTTACCTCCAGGGAGAACATCTGAAAGATGAAACACCTAGAAAGGGATAACCTTTAGGGGTGTTTCATCTTTCAGATGTTCTCCCTGGAGGTAAGACAATTTTTTTCAAGTTTGTTGCACTCACGCATTTTTGCTAGTACATACGCGGTGAAGCTATACATTAGCGTCGTATTATTACGTTCGCTATTTTCCAGTAAATATCGGTACTTCGTTGTGCCATATATTTACTTCTATGTATATGTGTATATATATATATATATATATGGTAAAGCAAATCTTTACTGAACCCTATTTATTAAGTATATATATATATAATATATATATATATATATATATTTACACACACACACACGCATTCATATACATACATAAACAAACATATACATATAAATACATATATATGCTTATGCCCACACACACACACACACACGCAATTGCATATTTGTACATACACATATGCTTCCACACACATGGATGAGATGAAGTCGAGAGAGGAGTGCAAGTGGGTGGGTTTGTAGAAACAAGTGAATTCTAAGGAAGGATAGTAGATGAAGAAGATCATGAATAAGTTGAGCTGTTCAAGAATGGGACATCTGGTACTGATATAATAATCCTTTCTAATAAAGGCACAAGGCCTAAAATTGGGGGGGGGGGTAAATTATTAGACCCCCGTGTTTCACTGGTACTTAATTTATCAACGCCAAAAGGACGAAAGGCGAAGTCAACCTTGGTGGGATTTGAACTCAGAACATCAAGGTAAACAAAATGCTGCTAAGCATTTCACCTGGCGTGCTAATGATTCTGCCAAGTGGTAAATTTGGGCCATATTTTAGTTATGTTATATTCCTTTAAATTGTTAGAAATAGCTAAACAATCAACTGTGTACAAGCTTATGTCCGAAGAGTGAGAGCCAAATTTTAGCTTACTTATCCCTTCCGTTACCAACCCGGCTGAAACCGACTCTGGCTCTGAGTACAAATGACTTGTTTTCATAAGTTTTGAATTAAATTCTTCCACCAAACCTTAGTCACAATTTATGTTCCTAACACTAGCTGAATGATAACTAAGTTATTTTACTAAATTCTTTGTTATATTTAAAGTAATTGAAAGAAACACACAACATCTCAACAGAAATATGGTAACAAAAGGGTTAAAATATATAATAGAGAATTCTTAACCCTTTTGATACCAACCTACCTGAAACCACCTCTGGCTCTGTAGTACAAATGTCTTGTTTTCATAAGTTTTGAATTAAAATCTTCCACCAAACCTTAGTCACAATTTATGTTCCCAACACTAGCTGAATGATAACTAAGTTATTTTACTAAATTCTTTGTTATATTTAAAATAATTGAAAGAAACACAAAGTATCTCAAAATAAATACGGTAACGAAAGGGTTAAGACAAACGATTCAAACAGAACTCAAACCTCTGTTCCATCAGAGTAACCCATCATGACATCAAATGAATTGTTAATATCGTTCATCCATTTTGGGCAGTGAGCTGGCAGAATTGCTACCATGAAAGATAAAAAAAAGTGCTTAGCAGTATTTCTTCCAACTTTACACTCCGAGTTGAAATACCACCAGGGTAGACTTTGCCTTTCACCCTTTTTGAGATTGATAAAATAAGTACCAGTTGAACATTAGGGTTGATGTAATCAACTTACCCCCTACCCCCACTCAGCACCAAACTCACAGATCTTGTACCAAAGTTTGAAACCAATATCATTCTCCCATGTAGAGTTGCTGCTGAAATGCAGAGATTTCCTGGAAATGTGGTTGCGTTTTGACAACTCTATCATCTATATTACAATATATCTTTTAAGATTCTTGGCTTATGGTGAGAAGGATGATTTAAAGTAAATGATAGCAGTTCTTAATATCATTTAAGTAGTTAGCTACTGGTTTAGCAATGTCAAGAAAACATCATCATTATCATCATCTTCATCATCGTCATTCAATGTTCATTTTCCATGCTAGTATGTGTTGGATAGGTTACCATGATTCCTATCTGTTTTATCGAGAGCTCCTGATTTCATAGACTAGTGCTCATACGTCATTTTGAGATTTGTTTTGATGGGTGAATGCTCATCCAGCCACTAACCACTTTACAGAGTGCACTGGAAGCATTTTCTCATGGGACCAGCACTAGGTAGGTTGTTAATTTCTAAGCAAGATAGGGCAAAAAGAAAATACTTCACAACAGTATGCTTTCTCTATTTGTTTGCCATCCACATAACAGTGTGTACTATGTTTGTTTGGTTTTTTTTCTTTTGGCTTTTTTGGCACCAACATTAGGGAGGTTGTCAAATTTTCGGCTACACAAGATGAAAAGTCTTTCAACTACACTTTACTTCTGCTCATTCACTGATCAATCCAGAGAACGTGCAAGGGAAGTTAGGTGGTGATGGTGGTGGGGAGTTTTTAGCTAAGCATCAGCATATAATAAGGGGTGTTTTGTACATTATAAATACAGATAGTACTAAACAACCTAAGGTATGTACTGTTGCTCAGATAATGTGATTGAGGAGAGGAACAGCAGAAGGTCAGAAATGAGTGGGTGAAAGGAGAAAGAGTACAATAAGAGACACGGGGAAGGAGAGAGGTGGAGAAAGTCAAGAGTAGGTGATGGACAACAAAACAGGAGTGGCACAAAGACAGTAACAGATGTCAGTATACATAGGGTCAAGAAGAGAGTATTGAGTACAGAGAGTCCGATGCAGACTATTATAAGCCTAGTGAAGGGGGAGGAGGGTAGCAGAGTGATGAAGATACGTTTGTGAACATACATGGATGGCTTAGTGGTTAAGGTATTGCATTCACGATTGTGAGATCGTGGGTTTAATTCCCAGACTGGGCGTTGTGTTGTGTTCTTGAGTAAAGTACTTCATTTCACGTTGCTCTGTGATCATTTAGTCATCTGACATATGGCACATGGTGCACCTGTACAGGTAATGTCAATCTGATGGAAGGACTGAGCTTATGTCTACACAAACATTTGATCACTATAAACAAATCACCTGTGCGGTTGTTCGGTAAGAAATTGTTGACCTCTCATATATTGCCTAACAATGAGGGAATTCATCACACACACACACACACATCTTACAGGGTGCGATGGGTAAATTGTTGTCATTTTATATTTTTACTTTCACTCATGCACATTGTTTTTGATTTTGTTGACTATACAGTATAGTAGGGTCAGTTGGGCACCATCTGTGAGAAAAGCAGCACCATGATGCAATTCACTCTTCCAGAAATTTGGAAACAACATGCTGTACTGCTTGGCATTCATGCCGGAAGCTCCAGTACAAACAGATGGTGAACACACAGAACAACCATTGGCTTGCTTCGTCCCCAAAACATGTACCAAGAGTGATGAAAATCAAACATCCAGTCAACACCATGGTGTTTCAAGTGATCACTAGTGCATAACTTTCATTTTGTTTAAAACTTCATCTTCTAATGTTTACTTTCATTTTATGATACCTTGCTTATGCACAAAATGCTTAGCTTCCAAATTCTAATTGGTTTAATATGGTAAAATTTTAAACCTCTGTAACATTTTTCTTAAATCATTCTGGAATAAATCAATCGCAAACTCAGATTTATCATGAAAAAGTACATCCATACACCAAATTAAAAAATTTGCATGTAATTTTAAAATTTTACAATCTGTAGCAGCAACAGAAAAGACCTCTCTCTCTCTCTCTCTCTCCCTATTTGTCTATCTCTTTCATTTTCTCATGGAAACTTTTCTCATTCTCTATAAAAGTATATTGTTTGATGTGTGTATGCATGTGTGTAAGGAATTGCATTAGGATGAGAGAGTAATTTAAAAATGGTATGTAAAAGATAATTTATTTTAAAAGCATACTTTTCTTTTAATAAATATGTTTTTTTTTACAGACGCACACACACACACACACAAACTCACCTGATGCAGGGTGGTGTTGAAGATATAAATAATAAATTTCTTGTTGTTTAAGGGGAAAAAATATTGAAAAACACCACTACATGTCAGAATGTCAACAAAAAAAAAACGAAGAAAACAACTGGTGGTCGTGGGATGTGCTAGAAACAACAGCTAAATGCCCCTTAAATCACCTTTACGTCTGAAAATTATTTTGAAATTATAAACACACACAAACTGTAGATTTGGCTTGTGCATATTTTAAAACTATGATTTTAAAAAAAATTTTGAAAAAAAGCCAAAGTTTTAGGATCTATGAAATTTTTAAAATTTCTAAATTTACGTATTCACTTTGAAAGATTCCTGATGTGAGATCATGTGTTGAAACGGATATATTTCAGGGTGGTCATTTCTTTTATTTTGTTTTTTGTTCTTAAATTACGTTTCATTTTCTGTTTGAAAAAGAAGAGATTATAATGGTGATCACTTATTTCCCAATTTCTTCTTTTATTTTTTTAACTTATATCATCTTAAGTGTTTAGGAGTGGCTGTGTGGTAAGTAGCTTGCTAACCAACCACATGGTTCCGGGTTCAGTCCCACTGCGTGGCATCTTGGGCAAGTGTCTTCTGTTATAGCCCCAGGCCGACCAATGCCTTGTGAGTGGATTTGGTAGACGGAAACTGAAAGAAGCCTGTCGTATATATGTATATATATATATGTATATGTATGTGTTTGTGTGTCTGTGTTTGTACCCCTAGCATTGCTTGACAACCGATGCTGGTGTGTTTACGTCCCCGTCACTTAGCGGTTTGGCAAAAGAGACCGATAGAATAAGTACTGGGCTTATAAAGAATAAGTCCCAGGGTCAAGTTGCTCAACTAAAGGCGGTGCTCCAGCTTGGCCGCAGTCAAATGACTGAAAACATGTAGAAGAGTATATTAAAATTAGTACAAAGTGGGGGAGGGGGATGAAAAACAGCGTAAATTTCCAATTTTTTTTTTTTTTTTACCACTGTTTTTTCTTAGTCCAAAGTGCCAAACGAATCGGACAAAATCAGTCTGGATGGGAGTGGGAGAGGGGGGGAGGTTCCATAAATTTTCAAAAACTTTTCCCATAAAAAACTTCGCCTAATCATTTGTAAAAGTGTGGTGAAAATATTTGAAAAATTCCTGTCATAACAGAGAAACCCCACCACAATTTCTTAATTTGTAAATTTCTTTGGAATTTTTTTTTTTTTTATCCATATAGAAAATTACAGGGATTACGAATCTGGGAAATATTTATTATTTTAAAGTTTAATTTTTCTTAAAGAAACACTCAATGCCCCTTTTTCCACCTCACTCACCCATTACCTACCCGCTTTCAAAACACCCAATGTTTCACTTTTGTCTGTGATGTTTCATGCATGCATAGAATTGTACTGAAATAGCAGATGTAAAGAATACCAAACCACCACCAGAAAACCTGACACGCTAGAAACAACAGGTAAATGACATTATTTTTGAAGAAATTTTCCCGCTTTCCAAAAAGCTAAAAGTGAAACATTGGGAATTTGTAGCTTTTTGAAAGTGGTGAGGTGATGGGTAAACGTTGAGGAAGGAGATTTTAGTGTTTCTTTAAGAGAGAAGGAAGAAAATTCTTAAAGATTCATACTCTCTGTTTCTTTTCTCTGTGGATTACCAAGAAAAACATTTGGAAAAAAGTAAAAAAGAATGAAAAACTTGGGGGTGAGGTGAGGAGGGAGAAAATATAGAGAACGTGTTTTGGGGGTGAAATCTTAATCTTCTGTATTGAAAACATAAGAAGCAGAAGAAATTTAGAAAAAATAGGTGGGGGACACAAATGTCATCTCAGACATGCTAGAAGCAACAGGTAAGGAACAGTTAATATTGAAGATCAGATTTTTAAATATGTTCATCGGAAACACAAATTACAGAAAAGAAAAAAGTAGTTTCAATTGGATTTGAGCTGAAATTTTACACATGCACACAGCAAGAAATAACATAATTCATACAGAAGTTTTACCTAATGTGTGTGTGTGTGCATGCATGTACCAAAGGAAGTTATTTTATGGCATTCTTTCATTTGAAGCAGCAAAATTGTAGACTCGATCATATAGGATAATATGATGGTTCGTTAATTTCCATAAAAATTTGTTATTTCTTTATGCTTTGAAGTGAGATCAGAAAGTGAAAGATGTATGTTTGTGTAAATGAAATAGACGTGTGTGTGTGTGTGTGTGTGTGTGTGCATGTGTGTGTGTGTGTGTGAAATAGAAAGAGAGAGAGAGAGAGTGAAGGTGTGTGTTGTCATGTATGTATTTTTTGCATGTATGTGTAAGTAGTACTCACTCGCTCTCTCTCTCTCTCACATGCACACGCACATTATTTTTCATATACATGTACATAAATACATCTGCATAATCTTTTCTGCATATATGTGTGTGTGTGTGTGCTTGTGCATGTGAGAGAGAGAGAGTGAGTGACTGTATTTCCTCATAACATATAGAGAAATGAATGTCTTTTAATGGAATTTTTTTGGTTGTGGATTATTTTAATACAATATTCATGTGTACATTTTCATAAATGTTTGTCTGAGTAGAATTCTACGCATACGTGAAACATTTGAAGCAAATCGAAATATTACCCAAATATGACTTCAAAATTGTGCAACCCGACCTCGTTTCCGAGGTTATTTTAGAAGTAAAAAAAAAGAGTTGTGCCAAAAACAGTTTATTTGGCAACCTTCATATATATAGAGAGATAATAAGCAGCTTTTTTTTTTATTACAGTACAGATATGACTAATTCGGGGAAACATTACTTTCATTATTCACACATTTTCACAAAATGCAACACATTGTAATTTTGGTTCAAATTGAAAATGTAAAACTATTTTCATTCACTAATGAAACCTGGTTGTTGTAGAGTAGTGTCTTTCAAATAACTATAGCTGGTTGTTGAGATAATGCAAAAAATATGTAAATGAAAATAAAGTTTATTTGGTAGGTGGAAGATTATTGAATTTTTTGACACCCCATACGTCAAAATCAGCAAGGCAGTTTTCGCATGCATAACATATGCACACACTCTTTTATATATATAGATATACATATCATCATCATTTAACATGTTTTCCATGCTGGCATGGGTTAGACAGTTTGAATGGAGCTAGCCAGATAGAAGACTACACCTGGCTACTGGGATTTTACAGCTGAATGCTCTCCCTAACACCAACCACCCTGCAAGATGGACTGAGTGTATTTTTTATGTGGCACCAGTACAGGCGAGGCCAGTTTTTGGCATGGTTTTTACAACTGGATGCCCTTCGAAATCCCAAGCATTTCACAATGTGGACTGGATGCTTTTTTTACATGGCACCAGCACTGATAGGGTCACCAAGTAACTGGCAAGAGAAGGACTTTTGAGATGGGACAGGGCATTGGAGGAGGTGATTTTTGTGTCAGATGATAATAGGTTAGTGTGCGACAGAGAACCAGATAGGAAGAAACAGGTGTCTTGATATAGAGGAGGTACATGTATACATAAAGTATAAATGATAAACATTCTATCATATATAAATGTATGTATACAAATATACATAGCAACACTGGTTGTGAAGCAGTGGTGGGGAACAAACAGAAATGTGTGTGAGTGCATGTATGTGCATGAGTGAGCAGACACAGCTGTGTGGTAAGAATTTTGCTTCCTAACGACATGGTTTCAGGTTCAGTCCCACTGTACAGCCTTCTAGGCAAATGTCTTCTACCATAGCTCTGGGACCATCTGATGCTTTGTAAGTGGATTTGGTAGATGGAATCTGCAAGAAGCCCATATATATTATTTTATTCTTTTGTTTCAGTCATTTGACTGCAGCCATGCTGGAGCACTGCCTTTTAGTCAAAGAAATCAAACCCCAGACTTATTCTTTGTAAGCCTGGTACTTATTTTATCGGTCTCTTTTGCCAAACTGCTAAGTTACAGGGACATAAACATACCAACATTGCTTGTCAAGTGATGGTGGTGGGGACAAACACACACACACAACAGGCTTCTTTCAGTTTCCGTCTACCAACAAGGTTTTGGTCAGCCAGAGGTTATAGTAGAAGACACTTGTCCAAGGTGTCATGCAATGAGACTGAACCTGGAACCATGTGGTTGGGAGGCAAACTTCTTACCACACAGCCATACTTGTGCATTGCATAACCTTTGACTGTTTTTCCAAATAAGGCATCTCATAACCCACACAGCTTTGAAATCTTAAAGTGAGCGGATGGTTGCTCATGGGAAAATTAACAGCAAAACTAGCCATTCGTTACATTTGTAGACATGCAAATTGGAAACACATACACACACACACACATATATATATATATATATGAATCATAATTTAAACATCCACTTTACCATGCTACCCTGGGTGGATGGAATTTATCAAAGTGGATTTTCTACAGTGGGATGCCCTTCCTTTCACCAACCCTCATGTTTCCATATACATACAAACATACATATATATACAAACACACACACATATTTAACTACATAAACACACAACTATATATATTTAGCTACATAAACACACACACAAATATATTCAGACACACACACATATATTCACACATACACACAAATATGTGGAGGCACATGGCCTAGTGGTTAGAGCAGCAGACTCGCGGTCGAGGGATCGCAGGTTCAAATCTCAGACCGGTGATGTGTGTGTTTACGAGTGAAAACACCTAAGCTCCACGCGGCTCCAGCAGAAGGTAATGGCGAACTTCTGTTGACTCTTTTGCCACTGCATCTTGCAGCTCACCTGCACCGGACTGGCGTCCCATCCAGGTGGGGAACCTATACGCCAAGGAAACTGGGAAACCAGCCCTTATGAGCCAGGCATGGCTCGAGAAGGAACAAACAAAAACAGGCAATTATATTCACACACACGCACACACCCAAATATATTCACACACACACACACAAATATATTCACACATTCACACACACACACACCCTGTCAGCAAAGATGAGTTTCCCAATTAATGTGATCAACAGAAGAACCTGCTCATGAAATTAACATGCAGGTGGTTGAGTACTCCACAGATATGCGTATCCTTAACGTAGTTCTCAGTTAGATTCAGTGTGACAGAGCCGGCCCCTTTGTAATTACAAGTACAAGTCACTTTTGCCAGCTGAGTGGACTGAAGTAACGTGAAATAAAGTGTCTCGCTCAGGGACACAACACACCACCAGGAATTGAACTCACAACCTCATGGCCTTGACCTGAATACCCTAACCACAAAACCACATGCTTTATCATATATATATACATGGTAATATGTACAGATATATATTCACATATATAAATTCACACACATGTCTGTATATATATCTTCACACACAAAGTATAGGGTTTAGTTCACAGGTGATCTAAACAATTAAGGTACGCTAGCTAAGTGCTGTAACGGATTACTAAGGCTCCAAGGTTACAGCCGATTTAGTAGTTATTGAACCATTGCAGATTTTCAAAGCAGCAGATATATAATTGTTAAAGAGGACAATAAACATTAAGGCAAGGCAAACATCTCAAGTTGTATACGTTATTATTATTGGTAAAAATTCACGACTTGATTTGTTTGCCTTGCCTTAATGTTTATTGTCCTCTTTAACAATAATGTATTCACTTGTTTCAGTCATTTGACTGCGACCATGCTGGAGCACCGCCTTTGGTCGAGCAAATAGACCCTAGGACTTATTCTTTGTAAGCCTAGTACTTATTCTATTGGTCTCTTTTGCCAAACCGCTAAGTGATGGGGACATAAATACACCACCATTGGTTGTCAAGTGATGGTGGTGGGGACAAACACAGACACACAAACACACACATACACATATATATATTATATATACAATAGGCCTCTTTCAGTTTCTGTCTACCAAATCCACTCACAAGGCTTTGGTCGACCCGAGGCTATAGTAGAAGACACTCGCCCAAGGTGCCACACAGTGGGAATGAACCCAGAATAATGTAGTTGGTAAGCAAGCTACTTGCCACACAACCACTCCTGTGTTTCTCTCTCTATATATATATATATCAGTTATCTACACTTTGTTTTCCCTATAAATTTTCTGAAGGGATCCTAACCACAAAATATTGAAATATCATCAACTTATATATCATTAATTTTTGTAACAAGACAGCGAGCCGGCAGAATCGTTAGAATGCCGAAAAAAAAGCTTAGCGGCATTTCATCCGTCTTTACATACTGAGTTCACAATTCGCCATGGTTGACTCTGCTTTTCATCCTTCCCAGGTCAATAAAAAATAAGTACCAGTGGAGTTCAGGGGATCGATGTAATCGACTAAGCTCCTTCCCAAAAGTTTCAGGCCTTGGGCCTAGAGTAGAAAGGTTTACTCTTTTACTTGTTTCAGTCATTTGACTGCGGCCATGCTGGAGCACCGCCTTTAGTCGAGCAAATCGACCCCGGGACTTATTCTTTGTAAGCCCAGTACTTATTCTATCGGTCTCTGTTGCCGAACCGCTAAGTGACGGGGACGTAAACACACCAGCATCGGTTGTCAAGCAATGCTAGGGGGACAAATACAGACACACAAACATATACACACATACATATATATATATATATATATACACATATACGACAGGCTTCTTTCAGTTTCCGTCTACCAAATCCACTCACAAGGCATTGGTCAGCCCGAGGCTATAGCAGAAGACACTTGCCCAAGATGCCACGCAGTGGGACTGAACCCGGAACCATGTGGTTGGTAAGCAAGCTACTTACCACACAGCCACTCCTGCGCCTATATTATTAATTTTTATTAATTTTTTTTCATAACTTGCATTGTTTTGGCTTTAAAAAGATTTTAAGAAATAAAATATTATATAGTCACTCACACACACATATGTATAATGCTGACGTCACAGGAATTTTATAGACTTGACAGAACATGAACTAATTCCATTTTTTTAGAATATTTTGAAGCAAACCCATAAAGCTATAAAGAACACTATGTAAATAATAGGTTTAAAAGCCCTTGAAATGAAAAAAATCAAAGCCTGTGAGACTGAAACCCACAGCACCTGTAGACATGACAGGTGTTCTACCATTATACCAAAGCAATCCTTCAATTTTCTCAATCCCTTTTAGAAACTTCTTTCTTACTAGTGTGAATTGTATGTTGGGGACATCAATATAATTTATAAGCTTTCCAGAGAACATGAATTAGTTCTTTTTTGGTATATCTTGAAGCACACACATTAAGCTGTAAGAAAATAGTTTTGAGTTTTGGCACAAGGCCAGCAATTTTGGGGCAGGGGAATAAGTTGGTTATATCGACCCCAATGTCATACTGGTACTTATTTTATAACAACCCCGAAAGGATAAAAGGCAAAGTCGACCTCAGTGGAATTTGAACTTGGAGCATAAACTAGGATGAAATGTTGCAAAGCATTTTGTCTGGGATGCTAAAGATTCTGCTAGCTTACCATCTTACCGAAAGCTATAAATGATAGCATTTAAAAAATTTTTTATTTCGTCTAGTTTCAGCTCACGAGCTGTGGCCATGCTGGGGCACCACCATTTGGTGCATGAGAGAGTTTGATGCAGCTGCCCTCATCTGCACCTCCTGCTGCAACGTTGGTTCATCTGGGACACCTGACAGGAAGAGGTCCAGCTTTATTTTGAAGACACCTACATCCACCCCATGCAGGTCTCTCAGGTCCTTCGGGAGGATATTGAAGAGCTGTGGACCTCTGAAGCCCAGTCCTACATCTTGATGGCAAATTTGGAGTCCTTGGCATTATGCAGTGGTGCCCAGTTCTAGTATTTGTGTAACTCTCGATGCCAAAGTTTGGCATGTAAAATACTGGGTTGAAAAATCCTTTTGAATAGACATATGTACATATGTAAATACAACTCCTGTTTAGCATAACAACTTTCTCAGTGCAGACATATACCTGTAACAAATTCACTAACTTTTCTATTGAGGAATCGCTGGTGACCATCTAACCCTAATCTGAATTTTTTCCAATGAACAGAGCACATAACTTCATCAAGAATCTTATGAACTGCGGTTCTACCCTTCTCAATTCATCCAAAATAGATTTTGAACCTGGTTTTTAGATTAACACACCTATAAAGGATAGCAGTGCTCCACAGGTGCTCTAAGATCTATATGCATATAAGCGTCCTTTGTTGGTCACCTGGCATAAGACTTTTCACGGGCAGCAAAAACCAGCTTTTAAAAGTGTAATGCAACCACTGACAGTTCATGAAAGATTCTCTCTTGAGCCTCTACCATGCATACTATCAACATCCAGCTGTTTTCAGGCATTGTGTTTCATTATTTGATGAGCAATACCATTTTTCGCAAACAGCGTCTTCCTAGTTATAGCTTACAATCTGTTTAACCCTTTAGCATTTAAACCAGCTGTATCTAGCCCAAATAAGCAATCTGTTTTAGGTTCCACCCAGGCAGATCCAGCCTGTTACATCTACTCTTCAATGCTATTATACAATTAACAATCACATCAGATTTTTGAAGCTACAAAATAATGTATGATTAATTCAAAACAAAGTGAATGAAAAAGTATTGCATTTGACAGAATAATCTGAAAACTAAAGGATTACTCTTTTACTTGTTTCAGTCATTTGACTGTGGCCATGCTGGAGCACCGCCTTTAGTCGAGCAAAGCGACCCCGGGACTTATTCTTTGTAAGCCCAGTACTTATTCTATCACTCTCTTTTGCCGAACCGCTAAGTGACGGGGACGTAAACACACCAGCATCGGTTGTCAAGCAATGCTAGGGGGACAAACACAAACATATATATATATATATATATACATATATATGACAGGCTTCTTTCAGTTTCCGTTTACCAAATCCACTCACAAGGCATTGGTCAGCCCGGGGCTATAGCAGAAGACACTTGCCCAAGATGCCATGCAGTGGGACTGAACCCCAAACCACGTGGTTGGTTAGCAAGCTACTTACCACACAGCCACTCCTGCGCCTTTAAGGACTTAAGTTTTTTGGGGTTTTTTTTTGGTTTTTGCAGGAAACACATACTGGAAACTAATTCAACAGAAAAATATTCATTGCTGAAGCCTGAAATCTTAAATTGGATGACACAATCAACCTAAAACATTTATCATCATCATTGTTTAATGTCAGCTTTCCATGCTTGTGGACAGTGTGAGAGGAGCTGGCAGGACTGTGCCGAGTTCCAGTGTCTGCTTTGCACTTTGGCATCATTTCTATTTTTGGATGTCCTTCCTAACACCAACCCCTTTACATAGTGTACTGGGTGCATCATCACCATATACATATATATATATATATATACACACACATCCATATAGCATTTATATATTTATCATCATCATCATCGTTGTTTAACGTCCACTTTCCATGCTGGCATGGGTTGGATGGTTTGACTGAGGACAGGCAAGCCAGATGGCTGCATCAGGCTCCAGTCTGATCTGGCAGAGCTTCTACAGCTGGATGCCCTTCCTAATGCCAGCCACTCCGAGAGTGTAGCGGGTGTTTTTCACGTACCACCGGCACAAGGGCCAGTCAGGTGGTACTGGCAATGACCACGCTGAAAGGCGTTTTTTATGCGCCACCTGCATGGGAGTCAGTCCGATGGCACTGCCAACGACCACACTCGAATGTTGTTTTTTTCACATGCCACTGGCACATGTGCCAGTAAGGCGATGCTGGCAATGATCATGCCTCGAATGGTGCTTTTTACGTGCCACCAGCACGGGAGCCAGTCAGTGGCCCTGGCAACGATCATGCTCGGATGGTGCTTTTAACGTGCCACTGGTGGTACTGTCATCAGCCACGTCAGCAACACATACATACTCACATTGCATACATATATATATATATACACTTATATGATGGAATCTTCTATCAAAGATGACATATGACTGTTCAACTTTTTGTCGAATGACTTGCACAAATGATGTGTTTATAGTGATCAAATGTATATGCTGTACATTAGCTCACCTCGCTCCATCAAATCAATGTTACCAGAACAGGTGTCAAAGTGATCGCGGAGCAACATGAGATGAAGCGTTTTGCTCAAAAATACAATACACCACCCAGTCTAGGAATTGAAAGCACGATCTCATGAACACGAGTGCAACACCCTAACCACTAGGCCATACGTCCTTATATTTATATATATATTTGTATGTGCATATCACACACACACACACACACACATGATTGTGAGAGCATGTAGACATTACACACTTGAAACCAACTTTAATACTGAACCAGCCTGCCCTTTCAAACACCTCTGTTGTTGGGTGTGAAAATGTTCCCAGTCTATTTAAGAGACATTTCCGATGAAACCTCTTATTTTAATGTAGAGACAATGAAATTCATGCAGGAGATGAATATGGCAAGGAATATATTGACACAAGCATCATGGATGGAAAATTTGGTGGATAGTTTCGTGTTCCTTTATTACCAGACTTGTTTTTCTAGTGTCTGTCCACAAATGCAAGTGGAGTCTCCTCAATCTGTAAGTTGGGTTTGGAATTGAGGAATCCACTCCCGGAAACAGAACTACCAAGATACACAAAGGAAACCATTACATCAAGTCTGATCCTTTAGACAAAGTATATTCAATTCAACATCACTCCTGGTGCAGGTGCAAACATCGCTTTAGATTTGCTTCAGTTTAAGAGCAGAACAGATACAGGAAAACAGGTTTATTATTTTTGAATATCTTGTTCAAAGTGAGCCACGAGATCACTATTATCAGCATAGAACAAACCGTGAACAAGAGGTATAAATGCCTTCAGTTTAGCCTTGAAATGACCCGAATTTAAAAGTTTAACTGTTGTATTATAACGGACAAAGATCACACTCCTTAAATACATGAGCAATTTCAACTGCAACATAGATGTAGAATAAAGCTGGTGTAAATATATATACTCTTTACTCTTTTTACTCTTTTACTTGTTTCAGGCATTTGACTGCGGCCATGCAGGAGCACCGCCTTTAGTTGAGCAACTCGACCCCGGGACTTATTCTTCGTAAGCCCAGTACTTATTCTAATGGTCTCTTTTGCCGAACCGCTAAGTGATGGGGATGTAAACACACCAGCATCGGTTGTCAAGCAATGCTAGGGGGACAAACACAGACATACGCGCGCGCACACACACATATATATATATACATATATATATATATATATATATATATATATATACGACGGGCTTCTTTCAGTTTCTGTCTACCAAATCCACTCACAAGGCTTTGGACGGCCCGAGGCTATAGTAGAAGACACTCGCCCAAGATGCCACGCAGTGGGACTGAACCCGGAACCATGTGATTGGTAAGCAAGCTACTTACCACACAGCCACTCCTGCGCCTATATATATATATATTCCTGTTTAGCATCATTATTACATAGACTGGTTCACCACAAGCTTATT
>NC_043016.1:10544082-10564082 GCF_006345805.1 Octopus sinensis | reverse complement strand
GAGAGCGATGTAGACGGAGGACGAGGACACGTACTGGGGTAGCTCGTAGAACACCATGTCTCTACTACGAACGAACGACCCGGACCGGACCGGACCGACGGCGGGTTGGGAATGGGGGGGAAATCTCCAGGAGGAAAAGGAAAAAGAGGAAAAGAGAGGAGAAAGGAAAGGGAAAAGGAGGAAAAAAGGCGGCTCGACCAGAAACGCCTGAGAATAAACAAAAACCACCACAACAACAACAACAACAGAGGAACGGCGTCGCCTGTGTCGAAATTTGTAACCATGCAAAACGTACAAAACCGGAACCACGTCACTTATTAAAGAGTAACAAGATACGAAACCAAAACCCCCCTCCTCCACCACCACCACAACCATCGCCACCACACTCCTGACCCGATCGAGTCGTCGCCACAGCCGCCGCCGTCTTATGTAAGCGTGAGAGAGAGAGAGTAAATAAACAAATAAATAAAAAAAAACAGAGAGAGAGAGACAGACAGAGAGACGGAGGTAGAAAGACAGAGAGAGAGAGGTAAAAAGGCAGAGAGAGAGAGAGAGGTAGAAAGGCAGAGAGAGAGAGAGAGGTAGAAAGGCAGAGAGAGAGAGAGAGAGAGAGGTAGAAAGGCAGAGAGAGAGAGAGCCGTACACAGATACGCATGTACAACAAACAAGCATACTCGGCAAATATGTACACACACACACATATATATACATCACACACAAACACATGTATACATCACACACAAACACATATATATATACATCACACACACACACACACACATACATATATATACTTCACACAAACAAACACATACATATATATATATATATATATATATATATATATATATACGTGTGTGAGTCAGTGTTTTGTTTGTAAATAAATATACGCGGAAGATTGTCGATTACGAGCCACACCTACACCACACACACATACATACACACACACACATATATATATGATATATATATATGTATGTATATTATATTATATATATATACACTCATATTGTATACAGTGCTGTCTTCGTAGCATTATAAAACCCCGGGCAAATAAATGCAACGAGGCCCTGTAGTATTTAATAATTGACAAGAGGAGCCACAACATACATCGATCAGAATCGAACCCTTAGATCGGCAGTGTGTACATACATGCATACATACATACACACATACATACACACATACACGCATACATACATACACACATACATACATACACACATACATACATAAATATATACATACACACATACATACATACATGCATACATACATACACACATACATAAATACATACACACATACATACATACATGCACACACACACATACATACATACATGCATGCATGCATACATACATACATACATACACGCATACATACATAAATACATACATACATACATACATAAATACATACATACATACATACATACATACATACATACATACATACATACATACATACATACATATAGATATAAATACACACACATATACGTGACACTTGCAAATGTCATAGTTTTAACGCACACACATACATATACATACATATAGTATGTATGAACATCGTTGTCGCCAAGTCTTGCATATATATATTCATACTCACAAATACTCGTACGTGTATATGTATGTATGTATGTATAGTGTATATAAGTGTGTGTGTGTGTATGGTAAAAGATGTTTGTAGCAGCAGTAGCTGTTCAGCTCTAGGTTAGCCTTCAATGAAGCGAACCTTTATGATGAAAGACCTTCGAGCTGTCACCATCCCATCGTTCACTCTCTCCATCCCTTAATTTAAGACGGCAAGGTATTTTTAAAGGGGAATTTTAGCAGTTATTTCTAGCATACTACGTGGTCATGGGACAATTCTCCAGGGTTCTGCACACACACACACACACACACACACATACATACACACACTCGTATAGTATATGAATGCATAAACATAAAAACATACATATATTCATTTATAGTCCCTGTACATATTTATATATGTCCGTTTCTTTTTCTGCTGTATATTTTTTTTTTAAATTTCATTCAACTATACATAGTGTTTAGACAGGTATGTGTAAAATACGCATGCATGCATGCATGTATGTGTGTGTGTAAGTATGTATGTATGTATGTTTGTATTTTGCTACGTGTAAGTTTTAGCTATATGTTAACGTATGTGCTTGTGAATGGATGGATGGAAGGAAGGAAGGATAGACAGATAGACAGACAGATAGATAGATAGATAGATAGATAGATAGATAGATAGATAGATAGATAGATAGATAGATAGATAGATAGATAGATAGATAGATAGATAGATAGATAAATAGATAGATAAATAGATAGATAGATAAATAGATAGATAAATAGATAGACAGACAGACAGACAGACAGACAGACAGATAGATAGATAGATAGATTTGAGCTGAAATAGCGACAGTTTCAATTTAAGACTGAACTTAATGGATTTGAGTGTGTGTGTGCAACAGAATTCTTCTCAATTAGTTAAAGCGAATTCTTCTCAATTAGTTAAAGCGAAGTACACGTTTATTGAAAGGTCTCAAAATCTTTGACACATGATAAAAGGAATTATTTATGTACGACTAACTCAAAATTATGTATATGTATTTTTGTATCTATCTATATGTATATGCAAATGTGCATATATATATATATATATATATATGCATGTATAATTTGTACGTGTGGCTGTACGCGCGCCCGCGTGTTTATATGATTGAAGTGTGAAAAGTTTTGACACAGGAAACAAGTGGGATGCCTCATACGTTTCGTTTGTTTACATAAGTGCGTGGTTTGGAATGTACAAAGTTCCAGTATTTAGCAGCTCTAAGACTATGTACAGAACGGTCGAAAATTTGAGTTTTTGTTTTCGTCCAAGTCCGAAATGGTCGCAAATAGAAAATGCAACTAATTTCGAAGAGTCCGTTCGGTAAGCTGTCAAAAAGTAACGCTAATACACACACACGCACATATAAAAGAGGGGGGAAATTAAAATAATGTGAATTCGTTTGCCTGTCAAGTGAATACTGCTAACTCGATGCTACTTTGTTATCAGTAAAAAAAAAAAACTAAGCTCAAATCAGAGCGTCTAAATTTGCCACCCAGAAATCAATATAAGTTGTGGTTGGTGAAGCACAACATTTGAGATTTCCAAGAAAGGGTTAGTCAACAACAAAGTGAAAGCAAAGTCGTACTTTGAGTCACAGATATCAATATTGCTCATTACTTACACACAAAGGCAATTTGATCCATACTTAACAACACTTAAATCATATGATTACGAGTCATGCTGATAAAAGTGGCTCAAATTAATTTCGTAGAGTACTTGTAAGACATTCAAACCCCGGCCACAAGATATTCAGTCAGGGATCATGAGTAAGCCACTACAGTTTCATATGATTAACCTATAAATCAATCGATCAATGTGAAGCTACAGCATGCAATGGCTCCTTGGGTTATATAAAATTCTACCCTTTTTCACACTATGAAAACCGTTTGGTGTTTATCTCAGCCAGATGATCTTAGGCTTTCACGTAGATCACTCTGGGCACTCACAGAGGGCAGACTGCTAAGACCAGACCACCTTGAGCAAGAAATGATTTTGGACAGTCACACACACAAAGCACCACAGCTAGCCTTCTACAAGACACAGCACAGTTCTCTCCTCCCCGTTGACAGTTTTATTATCAGCCTCTTTCTTTTCTAAACAGCCTATGCAGTTAATCATGTCCAGAAATAAATGTGTCAAGAGTTCATGCGGTTCTACATTTATCATACATGCAGCCAGCTAGACAGCACGATAGTGGTCTTTAATAATACAACACATGTTACCACAACACCGGTGACCAAATAACAACATAACAGTAAGAGTGGCTCTATTAACTTTGTAGGGCACTGGAAAAAGATTTGGCTGGTAATATCACGGAAGGTGCCCAATTTCTGCATACTTGGCCCACAAGAATCAAAGCTCTAGAATTTTAAAAAAATGATAAAAAATAAAAACAGGTTTACTAACAAAAGTGAGTGCCATTGTTTCCAAACGTCATTTGTGTAGCATAACAAATGCTTGGGTCAATATGTATGGCAGCCTGGTCTTGTATTCCGTTTCAGTTTAGTCTGAGATGGAGGAAGGAGTTCCAACGGGTCTTTAATTGTCAGCAGTCCCTCAGGCAAGTGGATGACATGTAGAAATGAGCTCTTTCTCAAAAAGTGCAATTTTCCAAGCATTTAATATTTATTGTCTGATTATGGCCCTTGATAAGGTGTGCAGTAAATAACTTTATTTAGTCTCAGATATTGTGGCTGAAGCATTTTTCTAAGGATCCATTGCAATAATAATAATAATAATAATAATAATAATAATAATAATAATATAATAATAAATTTAAAAAAAAAACCCAAACATGAACATTTTCCCAATTGTTTTACCACTGACTTGGTATGGTTCAGAAGATGTCATACATATTGTCTCAGTCAGCATACCTTTTATCTTTTACCTGTTTAATCTATTAAATTGCAACCACACTGGAGCACCACCTTGAAAAGTTGAGAAAATTAACCCCAGAACTTTTTTTTTTTAAATCTGGTATTTTTTATATCAGTCTCTGCGGAACTGCTAAATTGTGAAGACATAAACAAACAAACTCTGGTTGCTAATCAATGTCATCATTATCATCATCATCATCATCATCGTCATCGTCATCATTTAACATCTGTTTTCCATGCTGGCATGGGTTGGACGGTTTGCAAGGAGCCAGCAAGCCAGAGGACTGTACCAAGCTCTGCTCTTTGCTTTGGCATGGTTTCTACGACTGGAAGCCACTCCTAATGCCAACCACTTTACAGAGGGTACTGGGTGGCTTTCACGTGACACCAGCACTGGCAAGGTCACCAAGTAACTTGCAAGACAAGACTCCTCAGCTGAGGGCATGGGAGTAGTGTTGAGGGGGGGGGGCTTTGTGCCATGAGGGACTAGAGTAGGAACAGGGTAAAGACAAGTGTCTTGGTATAGAGGAAATGGATGGCTGCCCTAGCTGGAAAAGAAAGGGTGAGAGAGAGAGAGAGAGAGAAGATGGCAGAGATGTGTTGGGGTGTACCATCAAGGTACTGCAGGGGTCAATACAAATAAAGTGTTACAGAGGATCAGGCAAGGTGAGTAGGCAGGAAGTTCACAAGGATGAGAAGGAAGAGTGGGAGATGTGGGGAAGGGGACAGGCATCTATGCAGCTTCTATCAACCAAATCCACCCACAAGACATTAGCCAGCCTGGGACTGTTGTAGAAGAAACTTTCCAAAGGTGCTGTGCTGTGGCACTGAACCCTAAACCATGTGGTTGCAAAGCAAGCTTCTTAACCACATAGCCATGTCTGCACTTGTAGGATTTAGCAGCATAGTTTCTCAGAAGTAACCAACTGTTTTGGTAAACTAAGCATAGTTCCTATTTCTTTATTACCCACAAGGGGCTAAACACAGAGGGGACAAACAAGGACAGACATAGGTATTAAGTCGATTACATCGACCCCAGTGCGTAACTGGTACTTAATTTATCGACCCCGAAAGGATGAAAGGCAAAGTCGACCTCGGCGGAATTTGAACTCACAACGTAACGCAGATGAAATACCGCTAAGTATTTCGCCCGGCGTGCTAGCGTTTTTGCCAGCTCGCCGCCTTAACTAAGCATAGTTCCGAAAAAGGGCCATGGTTGTATTTTTAATAGTGCAGCCTTTGGTTGATGATGGAACCTCTGCGTCGCATTTATGCCGACATCCGAATGGATTGGTTAATGCTCAAAAAGGACTAATTCATACTGTCATACCTCAGTCATGTAGGATAATAGAAGAAAAATAGCAGAAACGTCAGCACGCTGGGCGAAATGCTTAGCGGTATTTCGTCTACTGCTACGTTCTGAGTTCAAATTCCACTGAGGTTGACTTTGCCTTTCATCCTTTTGGAGTCGATTAAATAAGTACCAGTTATACACTAGGGTCGATGTAATCGACTTGATCCATTCGTCTGTCCTTGTTTGTCCCCTCTGTGTGTAGCCCCTTGTGAGTAGTAAACAAAATAGGTATTTCGTCTGCCGCTACGTTCTGAGTTCAAATTCCACTGAGGTCGACTTTGCTTTTCATCCTTCATGGTCGATTAATAAGTACCAGTTATGCACTAGGGTCGATGTAATCGACTTGATCCATTCGTCTGTCCTTGTTTGTCCCCTCTGTGTGTAGCCCCTTGTGAGTAGTAAACAAAATAGGTATTTCGTCTGCCGCTACGTTCTGAGTTCAAATTCCACTGAGGTCGACTTTGCTTTTCATCCTTTCATGGTCGATTAAATAAGTACCAGTTATGCACTAGGGTCGATGTAATCGACTTGATCCATTCGTCTGTCCTTGTTTGTCCCCTCTGTGTGTAGCCCCTTGTGAGTAGTAAACAAAATAGGTATTTCGTCTGCCGCTACGTTCTGAGTTCAAATTCCACTGAGGTCGACTTTGCTTTTCATCCTTTCATGGTCGATTAAATAAGTACCAGTTATGCACTAGGGTCGATGTAATCGACTTGATCCATTCGTCTGTCCTTGTTTGTCCCCTCTGTGTGTAGCCCCTTGTGAGTAGAACAAAATAGGTATTTCGTTGCCGCTACGTTCTGAGTTCAAATTCCACTGAGGTCGACTTTGCTTTTCATCCTTTCATGGTCGATTAAATAAGTACCATTTATGCACAATGTTTGTCCCTTTTGTGTGTAGCCTCTTGTGAGCAGTAAAGAAATTAGAAGAAAAACATTGAACTGAGAAATCCAGTTTTCTACTAAAGTTTATGCTACTGCCTATGTCATGGCTGTGATTTACTCATTATGCCAGCGAGTGGATACAATTTCCAGAAGTGGAAAGAGTCCCATTCAAGTTTATGTATGTGCATTGGAACATAGCACCTGGTATAGCAAATCTACCAAGAGGTGCCTTTACATATTGGTTAACATGTTAACATTTCAAGCATGTTGAAAGAGTATGGGTGCCTGCCTGCACATTTCCATTCTATTTTTGCCAGTGTTCTGTAATCCTTTCACCAACACTAAGGGATGTTTTTCCTCTATAGGTTAAATGTAGTGTCTCTGCATTGCTCTTCCAAACATCTCATGTGTTTTAAAGGATAATATAGGGACACTACAATTAATCTTTAAATGAGATGGAGCTGAAAAGTTTCTGGCTTTAAGGGTATCAGGAAAGACCTGGTTAGAGGCCCAGCCTTCCAAGTTTTTTTCACAGGGCTTAAAAACACTGAAGGAACACTGCAATAAGTGTGTGGATCTGAAAGAGGAATAAGTTGATTCTCCTGTATTTTCTTTTACCCAAAACCAGGAACTTTTCAGCAGCTCTGTGTGTGTTGCCATCATCATTTAACATCCGTTTTCCATGCTGGCATGAGTTTGACGGTTTGACTGAGGTTTCGAAAGCCAGCGGCTGCACCAGGCTCCAATCTGATCTGGCAATGGTTCTACAGCTGGATGCCCTTCCCAATGCCGACCACTCCGAGAGTGTAGTGAGTGCTTTTTACTTGCCACTAGCACAGGAGCCAGTCAGGAGGGCCTCGCAATGATCATGAAAAGATGGGGCTCATTATGTGCCACTGGCACAGGAGCCAGTCAAGAGGTGCTGACATTGGTCATGATCAGTTGGTACTTTCCACATGCCACCAGCATGGGTGCCAGTCAAGTAAACCTGGCATCGACCACGTTCAGATGGTGCTTTTTACGTGCCACCAGCATGGGAGCCAGTCTGGGGGTCCTGGCATTGGCTGCATTTGGTTGGTGATTTTTATGTGCCACCAGCACAGGAGCCAGTCAGGTGGACCTGACATCGACCACATTCAGATGGTGCTTTTTAAATGTCACCAGGACAGGAGCCAGCCAGGGGCACCTGCCCCAGCTATGATATTGGTTTTACTTGACTCAACAGGTCTTCTCAATGGAATCCTATATTGATAAGCATTTATAGACAACACATCTGCTCCTCAGAAATATAAAATGTGAAATTTGTATAATTTTTTGAATGGTAGTTTTTTGTTTTTAAATATGAAGTAATATGGGAAAATGGTGTTTTTTGAAATATAAATTAAAAATTACTGCTTTTGATTTTGGTAAATATACTTTAGTATGAGAATCTTGAAATCCATATATGCCTCCTTGGTAAGTCTTCTGGAGTAATCCATAATAATTATGACTAAAATCCAATATATTGTCCTGTATTCCAAATATAGTTCATAGATTTAGATAATATAAAATGTATGTGAAATTATATAATTATAAATTGATCAAAGTATTTCTTTTATATTTGTGTAATTGGAAGATGCCAATTTAAATTTTTTAATTTTTAAACTTAATGCAATTGTAACTGTCCATTTGTTATAGATTAGATGTGCAAGGGTTCTAATTCTAAAAATACCTATTCAATATTTATTTAATGTATAATTTATGTCATGTAAATGTGTGTATAGTCAAATAATTCTAATTAATTTATCTATCAATCTATTTGTAAGTATCACCTTATATTTTGATATCACAAGATAAAGAATAAAAAATAACCCTATATATATAGTCGCTAATCTAAATCTTTATTAGATCTCCTATGATATTTAAAGGTTTTATAAAATCTATGCCTACAAGTTGAAAGCGCTTCTGATTGACAATTTATGAAGTTCCTATGCTTATATAATAATAGATATAGTGATTCCTTCATACAAAGACGGTAACTATTAGATTTCTGTGTGTATTGTGTGGCTGAATCTATTATTGATCAATCTAATCTATAGTTAACTTTGTTTTTCTTAAGTTTATGTATATATGTAGCTAATGACGTGGTATTAGTAGCTATATCCAGCTTAAAGGAGTGTATGTGTGCTAAAAATCTTTGTTTAAAATTAACGGAACTACCTATATGTATACTATGAGAATTATTACTTAGTGTAACTATGCATTTGTATATTACGTTAAATCTTCTACAATTGCCTTTTAATGGGCATAATTCTTTAGTTTTACATGAGCAGTTTATATTTATATTTTTATATTTCTGTTCAGATGAGTAGTGCCTACTATTGTTATGATTATTTGTGTTGAATGGTATAATTATTGAATTTATTGTATTATTTATCGTAGAGTTAGATACATTTATTGTTTACTCTTTTACTCTTTTACTTGTTTCAGTCATTTGACTGCGGCCATGCTGGAGCACCGCCTTTAGTCGAGCAAATCGACCCCGGGACTTATTCTTTTGTAAGCCCAGTACTTATTCTGTCGGTCTCTTTTGCCGAACCGCTAAGTGACGGGGACGTAAACACACCAGCATCGGTTGTCAAGCAATGCTAGAGGGATAAAGACAGACACACAAACACACAAAAACACATATATAAATATATATATATATATATATATATATATATATATATATATATATATATATATATATATACATATATACGACAGGCTTCTTTCAGTTTCCGTCTACCAAATCCACTCACAAGGCATCGGTCGGCCCGAGGCTATAGCAGAAGACACTTGCCCAAGATGCCACGCAGTGGGACTGAACCCGGAACCATGTGGTTGGTTAGCAAGCTACTTACCACACAGCCACTCCTGTTTGTGAATTATTATTTTTATTTTTATTAGCTTGTGGTGTTGTATCATCTAAGGCATTTTGTATATTTTCAAATGTATGGTAGTTAGAATTTTGCTGGGGTTTTGTTATATCAATATTATTGTTAGGTGTTCCAGTATTTTGAGTATTATATATACTCCTATTGCTACTTATTATCTTGTTATCATTGTTGTTATTGTTATTATTATTGCAGCTGTTTTTATATTTGTTAATTTTCCTTTTGTTAGAACAGGTGATAATAGATCCTATGTTTGGGTGTTGTAGAGAAGGATATTTTAATTGACAACACTTCTGTGAAACGATTGTAAGATGCTTTGAAAACTTAATTCAAAACTTTTAAACTGTCATATTTATTATTATATATTTATACTTATACATATTTATATATATTTATATTTTAATACAACAATTATTCTACACATGTATATATCTTTCTGAAGAATTTTCTGATATTTATTTCATGATATTATTAACAATATTATATATATATATATATATATATATATATATATATATATATATATATATATATATATATATATATATATGAAAGAAGGTTTGAAAATGCAATTTTAAAAGATGTTTATTTACTTGACCGGTTTCACTTTTTTAGAAAAAGATTGTCAAAAGTAAAATGTAAAAGCTTTGTTGTGTTATGTACTACTGGTCACAAAATATTACAATACATATATACATTCTTTGATAGTAATAATATAATAATAATAATAATAATAATAATAATAATAATAAGAAGAAGAAGAAGAAGAAGAAGAAGAAGAAGAAGAAGAAGAACATGTTAAAAACAGTTTACAGAAAAAAAATTTTTTCTGTAACTTCTCAAAAAAATTTTTTTAACATGTTATTATTATCAAAGAATGTTTATATGTATTGTAATATTTTGTGACAACCAGTACCTAACACAACAAAGCTTTTACATGTTACTTTTGACAATCTTTTTCTAAAAAAGTGAAACCGGTCAAGTGAATAAACATCTTTTAAAATTGCATTTTCAAACCTTCTGTCATATATAATTCCACTCGTGCAGTACCTTACAACTTCACTTTGCTACACACACACACACACACACATATATATATATATGTATAAAAAATATATATAAAAAAATACAAAATGGGACAAGAACGCAAAATACTCAAATAGACGACACAAAAACGGACGGGTCATTCGAAGCCTCTAATCTTCAGTCAAGAACCGGATCATCCTAGCAATTTCGGCTGATTAATCTACGAGATGGTACTGAAAAGTTAATGGCTTTAAGGGTATTATCAAAGAATGTTTATATGTATTGTAATATTTTGTGAAAACCAGTATTTAACACAACAAAGCTTTTACATGTTACTTTTGACAATCTTTTTCTAAATAAGTGAAACTGGTCAAGTGAATAAACATCTTTTAAAATTGCATTTTCAAACCTTCTGTCATATATAATTCCACTCGTGCAGTACCTTACAACTTCACTTTGCTACACACACACACACACACACATATATATATATATGTATAAAAAATATATATAAAAAAATACAAAATGGGACAAGAACGCAAAATACTCAAATAGACGACACAAAAACGGACGGGTCATTCGAAGCCTCTAATCTTCAGTCAAGAACCGGATCATCCTAGCAATTTCGGCTGATTAATCTACGAGATGGTACTGAAAAGTTAATGGCTTTAAGGGTATTATCAAAGAATGTTTATATGTATTGTAATATTTTGTGAAAACCAGTATTTAACACAACAAAGCTTTTACATGTTACTTTTGACAATCTTTTTCTAAATAAGTGAAACTGGTCAAGTGAATAAACATCTTTTAAAATTGCATTTTCAAACCTTCTGTCATATATAATTCCACTCGTGCAGTACCTTACAACTTCACTTTGCTACATACACACACACACACCACATATATTATATATATATAATATAATATATATATATATATATATATAAAAAAATATATATAAAAAAATACAAAATGGACAAGAACGCAAAATACTCAAATAGACGACACAAAAACGGACGGGTCATTCGAAGCCTCTAATCTTCAGTCAGAACCGGATCATCCTTGCAATTTCGGCGGATTAATCTAAGAGATGGTACTGAAAAGTTAATGGCTTTAAGGGTATCATGAAAGACCTGGTTGGAGGATCAACCTTCTGAGTTTTTTGACAGGGCATAGAAAAACTGAAGGACCGCTGCAATAAGTATGTGAATCTGAGAGGGGAATCTGCTTAATAGAAACATAATTTACTTATTAACCTGTATTTTCTTTTACCCAAAGCCAGGAACTTTTCTACTCTCCCTCATAGGAAAAACAGCCCCTAGTGTTGTAGGTGGAAGGATTACAGAACTTTCACAAAAATACATGGGAAAGATGCATCATCATCATCATTGTTCGACCGTGGTCGAGACAATGGAATTTACCATGCTACGCCAGACTTCACGGTCCATCATGGCATTACGGAGGTCCTGTTGCTGGATGCCTGTATCCCTGGAGATTACATCAGGGTAGGAGAGTGTGCGCCCTCTGGTATCGCGACCGTGGTCGAGACAATGGAATTTACCATGCTACGCCAGACTTCACGGTCCATCATGGCATTACGGAGGTCCTGTTGCTGGATGCCTGTATCCCTGGAGATTACATCAGGGTAGGAGAGTGTGCGCCCTCTGGTATCGCGACCGTGGTCGAGACAATGGAATTTACCATGCTACGCCAGACTTCACGGTCCATCATGGCATTACGGAGGTCCTGTTGCTGGATGCCTGTATCCCTGGAGATTATGGCAGAGTGAATTGAATCATGGTGCTCTTTTTCTCATAGATGGTGCCCTGCTGACCCTAATATACTGTTTAATCATCAACAATAAACAGTATGAATGCGTGAAATTAAAAATATAAAATGGTCACAATTTACCCATTGCACCCTGAATATACATACATACACATATATTGCCGGTGCCACATAAAATTGCTTGTTTAGTGCCATGTAAAAGTACCCAGCACATTCTGTAAAGTGGTTTGCATTAGGAAAGGTATTTAGCCATCTATACTCTTTCAATATGGCATACAGAAAGAGAATGGATCAATAAAAATTCTTGAAGTAAAACTCCTTTCCACGCATCCAAGAGATCTAACATTTAGATAGTTTGTGGATGATTTATAAATCTGAGTGGGGATATTAACCCTTCATGTACACTTGGTAGAAAGACTAAATAATGTAGCAATACTTAACTACCACTTGATGCCACAATAATACAAGATTAGAAATGTTTCTATATTGGCAGTGACAAAACAAAAAGTATACTCTTTTACTTGTTTCAGTCATTTGACGGCGGCCATGCTGGAGCACCGCCTTTTAATCAAGCAACTCGACCCCGGGACTTATTCTTTGTAAGCCCAGTACTTATTCTAACCGCTAAGTGACGGGGACGTAAACACACCAGCATCGGTTGTCAAGCAATGCTAGCGGGACAAACACAGACACACAAACACACACACATACACACACATATATATATACATATATACGACGGGCTTCTTTCAGTTTCCGTCTACCGAATCCACTCTCAAGGCTTTGGTCGGCCCGAGGCTATAGTAGAAGACACTTGCCCAAGGTGCCATGCAGTGGGAATGAACCCGGAACCATGTGGTTGGTTAGCAAGCTACTTACCACACAGCCACTCCGGCGCCTATATTAAATAAATAAATATGTTAAATAAATAAATATAAACCAAAACCATTACTTGATGACAGTTCCCGCACTCTTGCCATGCGTTTGGAACATAACTTAGTACACAAGAAAAATAAGAGATGGTAAATCAAATTCCTTTGAAAATCTAAAATTATTGAGAAGGTCACAGGAATGGTACAATGAAATGTTTATGGGAAAATATAATTTAAACATGAGACAAAAAATGATGAGTGTGTTTGTGTATTTTAATATGACTCTTTTAAAATATGATCTTATTAGCTTCAAGTGGTTTCAAATCCAAATTCTTGCAAATAATATATACCTATGCCTCTCTCTCTATATATATATATTTATCTATCTATCTATCTATCTATCTATTATCTATCTATCTATCTATTATCTATCTATTATCTATATCTATCTATCTATCTATCTATCTATCTATCTATCTATCTATCTATCTATCTATCTATCTATCTTCTATCTATCTATCTATCTGCATACCCGTTTTTGTGAGTCGAGGAGCTGTAACTCTGCTGAAGAAAGATCCAAACAAGGGAAAACTATAGATAACTTTAGGCCAATCACTCTGCTCAATGCAGACCTGAAAATTTTGACAAAGGTGTTAGCCAAGAGGTTGGCGCTTGTCATGGAGAAACTGGTCGACAACGCACAAACGTGCGCCGTGCCTGGCCGGAGCATCCATGACAACCTCCATCTGATGCGCTACATCATAGACAGGGTAGTTAACGAACCTGGCATGGGTGGCCCCCTGATCAACTTGGATCAATCGAAAGCCTTTGATAGGGTAGACCATCGATACTTGGAGGCAGTCCTGAGAGCGGCTGGTTTCGGTCCCGTCTTCCGCGGCTGGATAGCTGCCTTGTACAGAGGCATCCGTTCGGTAATTCGCGTAAATGGACATCTATCGAGACCCTTCGACATTGCACGTTCGGTCCGTCAGGGATGCCCCCTCTCGGCGCTTCTATACGTATTGACTCTTGAGCCACTACTGTGGAAGCTGGCGACTCTGAGGGGCATCCCGCGAGAATTAGGATGCGGGACGAGCGTGTCTGCATACGCGGACGACGTCACCGTCATAGTGTCAAGCCACGAGCACATCGAGCGGGTCGGCGAGACACTGAAAGACTACGAAGCGGTGACAGGAGCAAAAATCAACCGGGAAAAGTCAGTGGGCTTGCGGCTCGGCACCTGGAGAAGCAAGCCCATGCCGTCCACCAGTACCTCTCCTCGTGACGCTGGACAGACGGCCCGTTGAGTTGTTCGGGGTCTGGTTCGGTCCGGACCTCCAAATGGAGAAGAACTGGAACGAGATAACGAGTAGGGTGGTCACTCTCGCCAGCAATGGGCCAAGAGGAAACTGTCCCTAAAAGGTTGGGCGAGGTGGTGAACGCGTACATCGCGTCCATCATCTACTACCGCCTGACCGTCGTACCTTGTCCCGACCCTACCATCACCAAACTACAACGCATCCTCTTCCGCTTCTTGTGGAAAGGATGCGTCCCGATGGTCAGGCGATCCATATGCTGTCAACACCCGTTAAAAGGGGGCTGGGCATGCCGTGGTTGATGATGCGCAGACACGCGCTGAGACTGCGACATCTCCGGCTCTATGTAGACGACGGTGAACAGGTGTGGTCGCCGTTTGTGAGGCACGCATTCCGCAACTCGTCTCCATGACCGAACTACAGTCGTGGATCAAAAAGAGGCCGAAGAAGGGCGAATGGCACCGCGAGTGTCGCGTTGCTCTCAAGCAACTCTGCCGTCCCGGGTCGACCTTGAGTGACTTCAACACAACCAAAGCATGCTATAAGGGATTAGTGGAGGGGAGGTACGACGACGAGCTCGGGGCAAACCTGGGCGTCGACGAGGAATACCTGACCCGCCTGTTTCAAACGACTTTCGGCCCGGACCTATGGACAACTTCCAGAGATCCCTGGCCTGGCGGTGCTACCGAGAAGCGCTACCCGTTCGGGATAAGCTCTATAGGCATGGCTCGAGAACACGGGGCCGACCTGCCCGAGATGCGGGCAGAGCGACGAAACCGCTCTGCACGCAATCGTGCAGTGTCCAGCAATTTCCCACCTGTGGGCTTATGTCGAACGACTGCTGTCACGTGTGGGACGTGTCGGTTTATCCGCCGAGTCTATCGTTAATATCGTCACGCCTCCTTCCTTCAAACGGGAAGGAAGAGCTATTTTTATCATACTTGTGGCTATGGCGAAAGAATGTATCTGGTGGACGCGTCTGAAAGGATTAGAGACAAACACTTTCCTCTCTGGTCAATCTCTCATCAACTTCTTCAAGTATCACTTGAAGAAAAAAGTGAGAGTAGAGAGGCAAGTTTTGTCTAGTGAATGTTTTAAAAAAAGATGGGTGAATGTAGCAAGGATGGCACGTATGAATGACGAAGCCACCTTGACTATGATTCTATGAACCGTAAAAATTAATACAGAGAGTGCTTATTTGCAAAAAAAAAAAAAAAAAAAAAAAGAAATATAATGTGACTTCATGACCGAGGTTACCGTGGTCTTTTCCGTAGGCTTTTCTTTCCACGGGTAAACCTCACCTGTCCTCCCCTTTACACTTCATATTGACATTTCTGTGATAACGATCCCTATTGATCAATTTTTTTCCTCTCCCCCTTTTTTTTTTAACCCACCCTTTTTTTGTCCTCTTTCTCTCCTTTTACGATCCCTTTTGATCGACCCCCCCTTTTTTATTTTATTTTATTTTTTATTTTATTATTATTATTATTATTATTATTTTTTTTTTTTTTTTTTTTTAAACCTTCAAAAGAAAAGCTCTACCTTGTAATTTGTTCTATCTGTGTGCAGCCCTGAGTGGCTAATAAAGAAACATATCTATCTATCTATCTATCTCTCTATATCTATCTATCTATCTATCTATCTATCTATCTATCTATCTCTCTATCTCTATCTATCTATCTATCTATCTATCTATCTATCTATTTATCTATCTATCTATCTATCTATCTATCTATCTATCTATCTATCTATCTATCTCTATCTATCTATCTATCTATCTATCTATCTATCTATCCATCTATCTATCTATCTATCTATCTATCTATCTATCTATCTATCTATCTATCTACTTATCTATCTATCTATCTATCTAGCTAGCTATCTGTATACATGTATATCATCATCACTTAACATTCGTTGCCTATGCTGGCATGAGTTGGACAGTTTGTTAAGAGCTGACAATCTGGAGAGCAGCACCAGGCTCCAGTTTGATTTGGCTTGGTTTCTATGGCTAAATACCTTTCCTAATGCCAACCATTTTACAGAATGTGCTGGATACTTTTACATGGCACTACACAAGCAATTTTATGTGGCACCGGCAATATATGTATATATATGTGTATGTATGTATATTCAGGGTGCAATGGGTAAATTGTGACCATTTTATATTTTTAATTTCACACATGCACACTGTTTATTTTTGATGACTACACAGTATAGTAGGGTCAGCTGGGCACCATCTGTGAGAAAAAGAGCACCATGATGCAATTCACTCTGCCATGAATTTGGAAACGACATGCTGTACTGCTTGGCATTCATGCTAGGAGCTCCAATATGAACATATCAGAGTGTCAATTAGAGGACAGTTCAATCAGGGCATGTACTGAGAGTAATAAAAATCAAACATCCAGTCAACATCATGGTGTTGGGAGTGATCACTAACGATGGTAACGTTATGTCTCCCTTCCTTTTTCCTCAAACTCAACATGGAAGCCTACTTCAAGTGCCTGAAGGAGGTAGTGCTGCCCTGGGTCAAGAGAATGGTTGTTGGAAGACCCTAATGTCTGGTAACAAGACTCTGTACCATGCTACACAAGCAGGAGAACCCAGTCATGGCTGTCAGACAGCTTCTGCGACCACCTTACCCCTAACATCTGGCCACCTAACTTCCCAGACAGCAACCCCTTTGATTATTATGTGTGGGGCACAGTTGAGCGAGAGACCAGCAAAACTCCTCGTGACACCAAAGATGAACTGAAGGCAAGAATTATGACAGCATTCATCAAATTAAACAAAGAGAGTGTCCAAAAGAGTTGCAGGAGAATCTGAAATCGTGTGGAGCCAAGGTTGAAGCCAATGGTGATTTTATTGAATAAATTTACTCTTTAAAATTTCAAGATATTTTAATGAAATTTTGGTAAATGTATCCGTTAAAATTAGATGTCAGTGTTATTTTCATTTCTGCCTAATTTAGACGACAGTCTATTCACCATACCCTGTATATATGAATGTGTATGTGTGTGTGTGTTTATATATATCGCTAAACGATGATGATGATGATGATGATTATATTGTGTGAAATTTGATTTAGTATTTCTAAATTGAATTTTTTTCCTTGTAAGTTTGGATTTTATTCCATCAAATAATAATTCACGTAAAAAGCACCATCCGTTCATGTCCGTTGCCAACCTCGCCTGGCCCCCGTGCCGGTGGCACATAAAAAAGCACCATCCGTCGTGGCAGTTTGCCAGCTCTGTCTGGCACCTGTGCGGGTGCACGTAAAAGCACCCACTACACTCACGGAGTGGTTGGCGTTAGGAAGGGCAATCCAGCCGTAGAAACACTGCCAGATCTGACTGGGCCTGATGCAGCCTTCTGGCTTCACAGACCCCAGTTGAACCATCCAACCATGCTAGCATGGAAAACAGACGCTAAACGATGATGATGATGATGATATATATATATACCCGGAGTAAGCACATAAATGTGAAACAAGGTGGAAAAAAGAGTACTCAAATACCAGAGGTAGAGTAATATGCTTTATTTAAAAGCAGCAGAAATTTAACAAAAGCTGTTACTCTGAGTTTCTCGTTCCCGTTCGTCAGACAGTTTTGTTAAAATGGAACCGAGATGACAATTCGATCCAAACTAGCATAAACGATACACCTTTAAAAATGGATTTGTTAAAATGGATTTTAACAAAACTGTCTCACAAATGGGAACATGAAACTCTGAGTAACAGCTTTTGTTAAATTTCTGCTGCTTTTAAATAAAGTATATATATAAAGATATTTATGTGTAAAGACACATGCATATGTATGAAGGGAGAGGCAGAGGAGAGAAATGAACATGTTTGTTTGGTTTGGTTTTATGTTCATTTTTTCATGCTAGCATGTGTTAGATGACTGCATTATTGAATCATTGCATCACAGCTGAATGCCCTTCCTAAAGCCAATAACTTTGTAGCATGTATTGGGTGCTTTTCTTACACCACCAGCACTAGTGAAGTTGGCACAGAACTCACATAATTAAGGTCCCTGTCCAACTGAGTTGGGGTACACAAAATGGGGAGGCAACTTTATGCTTTGGGATGAGGGGTTAAAGAGAGAAGCAGGGTTCGGCAAAACACAGCAGGTTTGTTGCTGTAGAGGAGCTACACAGTTACCCATATATATGCTGTTTCTTCTTCTTCTTCTTCTTCTTCTTCTTCTTCTTCTTCTTCTTCTCCTCCTCCTCCTCCTTCTTCTTCTTCTCCTCCTCCTCCTTCTTCTTCTTCTCCTCCTCCTTCTCCTCCTCCTCCATCTCCTTCTTCTTCTCCTCCTTCTTCTTCTCCTCCTTCTCCTCCTCCCCCTCCTCCTCCATCTCCTTCTTCTTCTTCTTCTTCTTCTTCTCCTCCTTCTTCTTCTCCTTCTCCTTCTTTTCCTCCTCCTCCTCCCCCTCCTCCTCCTTCACCTTTTCACCTTCTGTTGCTACTGCTGCTGTCTGTCATAGGTCGAATGTTGACTATTCTTGCTGGGGAGTTGCCATGACGTCAAAGATGTACAGTGCCACTGTGCCACCTGAACTCACATCATGGCCCTGACAGGATCCCAACTTTTTTCATCTGCACTCCATCTTGCATATCAGATTGCAGGATCGTGTTCCTGATGCAGAGATCCTGCACCGTGCTAGCACAGTAACTGTGAAGGCCCTCATTACCTCATTGCATCAGTGCTGGGCAGGATAAGTTTGCAGGATTGTCCTTGAGAACCTGTCAGGTTCTCAAAGACAGTTTTCTATACTGAACTGCATCAGGGCAGGCAGAGCCATGGTGGCCAGATATTGTGATATGGAGATATGCTGAAGAGACATAAGTAGAACTCCTGTATCTCCTTAGACACTTGGGAGGAGAAGGCCTTGTCGTGCAATGAATGGTACCAATTGCTGAAGCTCGTAATTTCAGCCATTGAGGGGAAACATTAGAGAGAATATAAAAAAGTGCATGAGAGGCATCACTTCTCTCTCTCTCTCTATTGTGTTAAGTGGTTTTACCTGCAGTAGATGTTATCGCTGTTTTTGTCCACATTACATCACCTCCAAACAGCAAGCGCAGAGAGCAAAACAATGCATTTTTCAATTTGTTCCTTCTCGAGCCATCCCTGGCTCATAAGAGCCGATTTCCCGGTTTCCTTGGCGTATATGTTCCACACCTGGATGGGACGCTGCCAGTCCATCACAGGTGAGCTGCAAGATGCAGGAGGAAAGAGTGAGAGAAGGTTGTGGCAAAAGAGTCAGCAGAGGTTCGCCATTACCTTCTACCGAAGCCATGTGGAGCTTAGGTGTTTCGCTCATAAACAC
>NC_043016.1:10494082-10539082 GCF_006345805.1 Octopus sinensis | reverse complement strand
TACGCCAGTTGTTTAAGTGTTCTGGAAGCTTAGACAGCTTCAAATTTGCGTTAGAAAACACAGTATCACAACACATGCACTGTGGCTTTTGTAAATCCTGTTTTTCCCATGCAAGCAAAACCAAAATGCACATAATCATCATTCTATTTCCTTTTGTTTTTTGACATGATGTAGAGTTAATATGATTAAATTATGATCCGGAAAAGGAAATAAAAATATGGATATGGTCGACTGAAAGAAAAACAGGGAACCTAATGCACTGACAATAATACCATTAAATCCAAGAATAAGTGTAATAAAAATACTATTAATAAAATAATAAAAAACTGGGAACACATACATAACCATGGCGACAGCTGCTAGCTTCCAATTCTCTAATCTAATGGTAGGTTTAACCTAGGCTAGACTAACTCAATTTGAACACACAAAAAAAAAAAAATGGTTAAAACGAGCTATGTTTCTCGCAATTATATAATATTGAAATTGATATCACAATGTTAATTTCACGTCTACTTCATATATTTTCACAATTAACAGGTCTTTAATAAAAAAAAATACCTTTTTCACAAAATGAACAGATAACAAAGTTATCTCAATCAGCTGTGTAGGTAAATAGATCTTAAAAAATTGTCATGAAACAATATTCATGACTGAATTTATGACCATTGTTATTTGCGAATCGCTTTGTTAATGTAATTTTCTCAAGCATCTGTGATCAAAGGTGTTCTATATGCTGTAACTTTCACGACTATCATTTTTCACACTTTGCTATTGTTCGTTGCGAATTGATTTGCTAACATATAACGAAGATGATAAATAAGGAAATGGAAAAATTATATACGATGTGAGATTAAAACTGAACTGGCAAGTGACGGTTTATTCTCCGTTATAAAATACAATTATTGCCATTACATGAAATAAAATAACTTAACAGGTTTACAACAAGGATGTGTGAGAGAACTTCGTGGTTAGGATGGACTGTTGATCTTGTTGATAAAGTTGACGTACTGTTTGGTGGTGTGTAGAGGCAGCTGTTGGTCTGTTGGTCTTGTGATGTTCATACAGCAATGACGTAAGCAGGTGTCTGGTGGTGAAAATAAAAGCAGAGACCGGCTGGTGTCAGATGCATTATTGTTGGAGACAAGTTGCATATGGTCAGAGGCACATGCCAAAGACCTAGAGCAGTTGAGAATTGCCATTCTTATAGAGATCAGTAGGCTCCCAGAAGCTGGTGATTAATTTCCCATGTAAGGAAAAACAAACTGTTGCACCAACACGATTGGACAGCTGGAAACCGGCCAGTACAAGCAATAAGTTTGGCTAATCACAAGGTCATGTGACCTGCTGTAACGAAAAGGCCAGTGGAGCTGATATCCAGATATTTAAGCCTAAACAACCGTAATGAAAACATCTCATACATAATGACAGTGTAAATCACTTCTGCTATAAACGTATTCTTCTGGAGACAGCCAGATATCACGATACATTATTTCCCGCTTTCCTTGACAAAATATTTACCTTTTCTCTTGCAATTTGTTCCAAGAGAAAACAGAGAAACCACAGGAGAGTATTATACGAATTAAGTGCCTGGCTGCAAGGTCGGACACTTGCACTCTCTGGAATGCTGAATTACAGAATTAGTTCAGAATTACAGAGAAGACAGAATTCCTTGCCTTTGTCATAAGGTATCAAGATTGAGAGAATCAACCAATCTAAGTTAAACTGTTTATTGCAGTCTTTTAGATTCCAATTAATTTACTGAGCCTTGTATTGTTACATTTATTCCTATCCCTAAATGTCGAGTAGTGATTAGAAATCCTATTAGATAACTGTAAAGACGTGCTTCCAATATAAAAAAGATGCTTGATTATGAGTAGTAATTTTACACTGGTATATAGAATTTTTAATTTTAGAGTTACTTGACATAAACTTAATTCTGTTGGAATTGACTTCAGATACAATAACCTTGTTATTAATATTTCTAGAGGGATGGATGGTATTAGCTAAATTAATATTAGTATTATTAAATGTATTAATATTTAACAGGTTGTTATTATGTGAAGAGATAATTTGTAAGAGATTTTTTGCGTTGGAAAAACCAATACTAACCATATGTGAGTTGATAATAGAGTAATACTTAGAAATCTTGGAAAATTCCTAATAATAGCTTCACGAAACTGCAATGGGAGATTAGATTTAATTTGCCTCCTATATGGAATAATTAACCAAATGGTAATACTATTAGTTATCTTATTTTTGAAAGACATAGATTTTCCTTTAGAATGAAAATAGGGGATTAAATAAGGGTTATCTCCCTTCCTCTGTTTGGTTTTGGTGTATAAATTAAAATTGATATCATTAATTCCTTTACAACTAGATTTCATATCTACATTAGTAAAATTAGACTTAGACTGAATAGAATTAATGTAGATAATTTTCTCTGTATAACCTGCTTTAAGTAAGGCAGAGTTATAAAATTTGGCATTATCATTGAAAATGTCAACATTAACAGATAACTTAAACAATCTAAATGAAATATTCTTAACTAAGTTCCTAGTAATTGCCCTAGAATGATTACTAAATTTGCTAATATACTTAAGATTGGTCAATGGTTTATGGTATGGGAAGTAAGAGTTATTGTGTAAGTTTGCGTGACACTGGCATCTGCCATGACTGTGATTTTGCTTGGTTTGATGGGTTTTCTTCTCAAGCACAGCATGATGCCAAAGGTCTTGATCATTACCTCCGTGAGGCCAACGCTTGAAAGGAACTAAGCCACTGTGCCTCTGTGAGGCCCAATGCTCCAAAGGAACTCAGCCACTTTGCCTTCATGAGTCCCAACATTCAAAGGTTGATTTTCTTACCTGCCACCAACACTGGTGTACTTGCCTTGATGGGTCCTCTTAAACAGAGTACATTGTCAAAGGTCTCAGTCACTAGTCTGTGAGGTTCAAAGTTCAAAGATCATACTTTACCACCTCGTCTCATGTCTTCTTGGGTCTACCTCTACCACAGGTTCCCTCCACAGTTAAAGATTGGCATGTATATATATATATATATATAAATGTGACCTCGTGTGTACCGCTGGCGATTTTTTTTCCTCTGACTTCCCTTCTCTGGATCTTTCCTTCTCCTATGTTTCCGATGAAGAGCTCCACTTGAAACGTTAAACCCTCCTTCTTTCCTTCATTCCTGAGCATCCAATAATACTATATTTGTTCCACATCCTCGCGTTGTTGTGTTTTTTTTGTGCTTTCTTGTTTGGATTAACTATATATATATATATATAAATGCTTGTTTTTATGTGTTCAGTTATAATAAAAACAATTTTGCATTAATCTGATGCATTACTCTATGCTTTTCAGTGAACAAATTTAATTTGACAATGGCTCAGCTGTCCAACACTTTGAGGTTACTGTTATGTTGGTATATGGGCCGTACATGAGGATTTTTGTGACATATTTCTCCTCTTGTACATCGCACGGCTGCATCCCAACATAACATAACATAACATAATGTTATATATAAACCATAATACATGTTTTATATACAGTGCCAAAGTAAATGAATAAAGGACTCCAAAAACCGTTCTACTTTTATAAAGAGAAGATAGATTTTATTCACAGTGTACAAAGTGATTTGTGATTATTAGAGTAGTGTTGTGTCATGAATACATGCTTATAATATTTGTGTCTGTGTTCGTGTGTGCTACAGAAGAACAGAATAAGATGTATGTGAATACAACAGAGCATAAGAGAAGTCTCAACAATTTGAGGTAAAATGGAGTTATTTTAGAGTTATTTTACCAGTTCATGTAGTACACGATAATGAGTTCTATACAAGATTTGAGTCTCAAAGCTGAGATTAGTTGAATTACTTGTTGTGCATATTTTTCTCTTGATATAGATATTCTTTCAGATATATATACTGCAACTGTTTTTCCGTAGTGAGATTTTCACACTAACAGCATGAGTTGAATCTGTATTTATCTTGTGTACAAGTTGAAATCTTTGTAGATGGAGACAATGTTGGTGATGATGTTCTGTCTGTCGCTGGTTTACAATAGCGTCTTCATAGTAAGGTTGGCTTGGCTGTCGTCTACCTTTTGAACTGGAACATGGTTGAGTAAGCTCTGTGTGGTCTCCGACCAAGACCTTACAAGGCCTTAAGTCGAAAGACAGTGAATCATGAGATGATCAGCCTATTTAAGGAGTTAAGATGGCTCAAATGAAAGGTCCTGTCCGAAAGCCGTGATTGGTCAGTTTACACACTGGCACGAAATAAGTAGAGAGACAGACCGCGCTTAGATGCTAACCAATCAGATCAGTGGACACAACAAGGTTAAACTAGCCAAAGATGTTTGTAATCTCAAACGAGATGATTCTTAATATTTTTCTCAAACAGTGAAGATAGCAAAGAAGAAAGCAATATTGCTACACTGTCAACAACATTCTTGCATAAGAATTATATATACACAGGTTCAGGAGTGGCTGTGTGGTAAAAAGCTTGCTTCCGAACCACATTGTCCTGGGTTCAGTCCCAATGCGTGGGACCTTGGGCAGGTGTCTTCTACCATAACGTCAGGCTGATGAAAGCGTTGTGAGTGAATTAGGTAGATGGAAACTGAAAGAAGCTTGTCATATATATATATGTATATATCTGGCACCTGTGTCGGTGGCACATAAAAAACATCATCCGAGCGTGGCCGTCTGCCAGCCTCGTCTGGCACCTGTGTTGGTGGCACATAAAATCACCCACTACACTCTCAGAGTGGTTGGCATTAGGAAGGGCATCCAGCTGTAGAAACACTGCCAGATCTGACTGGCCTGGTGCAGCCTTCGGGCTCCCCAGACCCCAGTTGAACCGTCCAACCCATGCTAGCATGGAAAGCGGACGTTAAACGATGATGATGATGATGATGATGATATATATATGTATGTATATGTATGTATTTGTGTGTCTGTGTTTGCACCCTCTCCACCATTACTTGACAACCGATGTTGGTGTGTTTATGTCCCCGTAACTTAGTGGTTTGGCGAAAGAGACCAATAGAACAAGTACTAGGCTTACAAAGAATAAATCCTGGGGTTGATTTGTTTGACTAAAGGCAGTGCTCCAGCATTGCCATAGTCAAATGACTGAAACAAGTAAAAGAATAAAAGAATATATATGTGTGTGTGTGTGTTGTGTGTGTGCACATACAAACACATGATGATGATGATGACGACGACGACGTATATATATGTGTATGTATTTATGTGTGTGTGTATATAAATTTATGCAGTTGGAGATGTTGTATTCATACATACAAATACACATGATTTACATGTGTACATTAAAATCCCCATCATCTGCAAATTTATGCATAAATGTATATATATATTTATTTATGCATGCATTAATTAAGCTGGACCAAATAATGAAGCTTATGAATATTTCATCCAAAGTAGATCTGGAATTATTTTGGAAAGTATCCTGAATTCAAGAGTTCTATCATTACCATGATGTTGAACTATCAAATGCGATCGTTATTCTGTGTTATAATATTCTCCTGGGATGTGAATGAACATGAATTATACAGAAGTCTAAGTAGTAAAGACATTTATCAATTAAACTAGGTGAAATCAAGTTCATGGCTGGGGAGCGGTGGTGGTGGTGGTGGTGGTGCCGTTATGTGGTCATTTAGTATGTTAGATATTGCAGCTGATCAAGCCAACAACAAAGTTTGTATGTGATTGCTCAACATGCTAGAAATAGCAGCAAAATCAAGTCAATCTAGAGTTTCTATATAGTTTTGACCAGCATGTATTTACTTGAGCCAGGGTACATTGAATTCATAGGATGCAGCATATTGGATGTGAGATATTTTACAAATGAATCTTAGTGAGTCAAGGGCAAATATCACCAGATCCTGAGCAGATGAATCAACAAGCAATTAACAGCCAGAATTGACCAGTTCAGTTAGCAAACTACTGTTATCAACTGTAAGTATAGCATGCAGAAATGAGATATTTCAGCTAGCAAATGACTAGTGTAACTAAAACCCAAGTCAGATGTTTGAGCCAATGCTGAATATCACTAGATGCTGAGCAGATGAATGGACAAGAGATTGTCAAAAGTGAGGATCAACCAGTTTAATTATTGAACTAATGCTATCATCTGTGGTCAAGGCATGCAGAAAAGAGATATTTCAATTAGCAAGTGTCTGATGTCACTGAAACCCAAGCCAGATGTTCAAGTCAATGGTGAATATTACTAAAGGCTGAGAAGATGAACAGACAACAAACTAAGAAGAGCCAGGATCAACCAATTCAATTACTGAACTACTGCTATCATCTGTAGTCATAGCAAATGATCAGTGAAACTAAAACCCAAGCCAGATGTTTGAGTCAATGGGGAATATCATTAGATGCTGAGTGGATGAATGGACAAGAAACAGTAAATGGCCAAGATCAGCCCATTCAGTTAGTGAACTAATGCTATCAGCTGTAATCATAGCAAATGACCAATGAGTCTAAAACCCAAGTCAGCTGTTCAAGTCCATGCCTCAGCAGCTGAAAAGACAAGAAATAGTCAATGACCAGGATCAATCAATCCTGTTAGTGATCTACTGCTATCAGCTGTAATCATGGTATGCGTAGATAAGATACAAGGTAGTATCAAAAAGTTTCCGGACTAGTTCTGTAGCACACCAACAGATGGCAGTAAAATGTTGCATGCACAGTGAGAGTTAGCAGTGACCTTCAGGAAGAAGTGTGCTGAGTAACATCACTAAGTTTACTTCACAAGTTGTGAAATTTGTGTTTTTGTGATTACATGTATGCTGTAGTCCGTGATTTTTTGTCATGGACAGGAACAAAGAGCCAATGTGAAATTTTGTGTTAAACTTGGGAAGTTTTCTGCAGAGACATTGAAGATGCTTTGGCAAGATAATAGTGATGAGGCAATGGGTTATATGCAATGTTTTGAGTAGCTTGAGTGCTTTCAAAAGTGGAAGAATGTCTCTGGAAGACCTGTCATAAATGTCACTCCCAGAAATGTGGTATTGTGTATCAAAAATTTGTCCCCTCCGGAGCTAGACCATCAATTGAGAGTTCTACTACAATGTCAAGATCCATAGCAAATTGCAGAGTGTCCTCGACTCGCTTAAGAAAACGACTCCCAGGCCAGATTCCAAAAGAGGCAGGAATGCTGGGACTGGAGTATTGCTATACAAGGTAACTATTTCAAAGAAGATGATGTTAAAACTTAGGTAAATACGTTATTTTTTATTAAACATAACTAGTCTGGAGACCTTTTGATACCTATTTCTTTATTACCCACAAGGGGCTAAACATAGAGGAGACAAACAAGGACAGAAAAACTGATTAAGTCGATTACATCGACCCCAGTGCGTAACTGGTACTTAATTTATCGACCCCGAAAGGATGAAAGGCAAAGTCGACCTCGGTGGAATTTGAACTCACAACGTAACGGCAGACGAAGTACCGCAAAGCATTTCGCCCGGTGTGCTAACGCTTCTGCTAGCTTGCCGCCTTATACCACCTTGATACCACCTTGTATTCCAGATAGTGAAAAACTAATGTAACTAAAATCAGACATGATGGTGGTGGTGATGATGATGATGAGGATGATGATGATGATGATGATGATGATGATGTTGATGATGATGATGATGTATGTATTATGACTATGACATTCAAATTAGATGTTCAAACAATATCACCTGGTCAAGACATTTGGTGTGGAAGAGTGGCATTGGTTTGATCAAGTCACCTAATTGGACATAATGATGATGATGATGATATGGTTATTCAACATGCTAGAAACAGTAGCTAATAAACCTAATGAATTAACCTCTATGTATCCGTTTAACCTGCTAAAAATAACAATCAAATCAGGCCAGTAGAGTGCTCCAATATAGTCACATCACTCGACCTGCTAGAAATAGCAGCTGATTAATTCAAAGAGAGTTATCCTCTATGTGGTTATCGAAATTGCTAGATATTACAGCCAAGTCATCAGATTGATTCAACATGATGTTTGACCTGCAAGAGTAGCAGTTGACTAACCAAATGAGTTTGCCTTTAAGTGGTTGCTTGACCAACTAGAAATAGTTGTTGCTCATATTCCAACAATCCATCCTTGCCCTCCCGATCCCACTGGCTCAATATCTGAACTGGTCATCTCTATACACTGGACAAAAGCTAATTCTAAAAAAAAGCTAAATTGATAAATCACCATCTGGCTGATTGATTAATGATTGTTAAAAGCGACAAAATATGTTGTTGTTGTTGTTGTTGTTGTTGTTGTTGTTGTTGTGGTGGTGGTGGTGGTGGTGGTGGTGGTGATGGTGATGATGGTGGTGATGGTAATTGCTCTTTTGCCCTGCTCTTCCTTTATAGAATCTTATTTGTTGGTCACTGTTGTTTATCTCCAGATCAAAATAAACAAGTATGTTGTTGTTGCTGCTGTTGTTATCATTGCTGTTATTGTTATTGCTTTTGTTGTTGCTGTTCTTACTGCTGTTGCTTTCGTTTTTGTCTTTGCTGTTGTTGTCATTATTGCTGTTGTTGTCATTATTGCTGTTGCTGCTGTTGCTGTTGAGCAAACGGTCTTCATCCCAGAGCTCGCAAGGTGGGAGAAGTCCGAAACGTGGTCCTTTGCTATTCGTAAGACCCGCAGAAGAGAAAGCAGGTCAACCCCCGACACCGAGAGCATCGACGGATGGATGAATGCGCATCCAGGCTCAGCGGTTGCGTAGGAAGTCGGGGAGGACAAGAAACAGGAAGAAAGAGTGAGAGAAAGTTGGGGCGAAAGAGTACAACAGGGGTCGCCACCCCCCACCCCCTGCCGGAGCCTTGTGGAGCTTTAGGTGTTTTCGCTCAATAAACACACACAATGCCTGGTCTGGGAATCGAAACCGCGATCCTCCGACTGCAAGTCCGGTGCCCTAACCACTGGGCCATTGTGCCTCCACTTTGCTGTTGCTGCTGATGCTAAACCTATTCGATGTCTTGTTGGCATGGTCAGCATCGATGCAGATAGAATGGATGTTATTACTGTTGTTATTTTTCAATAAATCAAAAACAGACAAGGAGACTGGTATTGTTGTTGTTGTTGTTGTCATTGCTGCTGCCGCTGCATACATTCTCTCTTCGTTGGTTTAAAGCAGCATTTCTCAACCATTTTCCCCCTCATGGACCTCTCTGGTTCCTTTTTTACTCAATTGGAATAGAGTCCCATAGCAATTTGATGTAAATTTAGAAAAAAAAATTTCCTCCCGTAACTGTAGTCTTATAATTAAATATAATTAAGGATTCCAGTGCCGGTGGCACATAATAGAACCATCCAAACGTGGCCGTTGCCAGCGCCGCCCCGACTGGCTTCCGTGCCAGTGGCACATAAAAAGTCCATCCGATTGTGGCTGTTACAAGCCTCGTCTGGCCCCCATGCTGATGGCACGTAAAAAAGCACCATCCGATCATGGCCGTTTGCCAGCCTTGTCTGTTACCTGTGCAGGTGGCACGTAAAAAGCACCCACTACACTCTCAGAGTGGTTGGCATTAGGAAGGGCATCCAGCCATAGAAACACTGCCAGATCAGACTGGGCCTGATGCAGCCTTCTGGCTTCCCAGACCCCAGTTGAACCGTCCAACCCATGCTTGCATGGAAAACGGACGTTAAACGATGATGATGATGATGATTGCATAAAAAAAAGTCACTAAAATATTTTGTGTTTTGGAGAAATATAAGCTATTTATTGCAGATAAATCTTAACAAAATCTTATATGGACCCATCCCCCAGGGGCTATATAGACTCTGAATGAGACCCACTGTTTTATAATAAGTGTTGTTAGTGTTGAAAGGGGTAATTGTTAATGTTATTAATCTCTGAATCACTCCTGATCACATGTGTTCTTATGAAAAAAAAAAGGTTGTCCACTTTGATTCAACACATCCATCCCACCCACTCCCCATTTTCTTTTTCTGTTTGTGTTTGCTAACTGCTTTGTTTGTAAGTGATTCTCTGAAATGTTTTCCTCTTCAAGTGGTACTTGAAAAAAAAAATGCTTTTGGAAGGATTGGTTGAGCGAAAAAGGAAAATCCACAGGGCTTGACCAGGGTGAAAGAAAAAAAAATCCTGTCCTTGGTCAATCTCCGTCATATCAAAACACCAAAATTTCTGTTGCCATTGTCGTCCTTGCTGTATACACTAGTGGAGGCACATGGCTTAGTAATTAAGATGTTACACTCACAATTGTAAGATTGTGGTTTCAATTCCTGGACTGGGCAATATGTTGTGCTTATGAGCAAGACATTTCCTTTCAAGTTGCTCCAGTCCACACATTTGGTAAAAATGAGTAATCCTTCGACAGACTGGTGTTCTGTTCAAGGATGAATATATACACCAGATGCAGTGGTGGACTGGCCAGGTTGCCAGCTTACCTGATGGTAAGTGGGCTCCTACACCATTAGAATTTATATATGGGGGCCTATGTTAGTATCTAAGTGGCCCATCTCCTCAAGTTTGAGAATTTTTTTTATCTACTCCTGGAAGAATGCATTAATTATTTCAGTCTGGCTGTGTTTGCAGACAGTTGAAAAGAATAATTTTAACAATAAATAAATAAATAAATGAATAAGTAAGTAAATAAATAAATGATAGCATTGTTGTGGGTGGGCCCCGTGTAGTTGCAGGTTGGCCCACTTAGTCTCCAGGAAACCAATATTTTTAGACCCAGTCCACCACTGACCAGAGGAACCATGGAAAGTGGTCCTATGCTCCTCACCAGGTAATATGGACCAATCAACCAGCCAATATACCACCCGAAGAAAAAGACAAAAGCTGCCTGCCCTCCTTCAATGGTGAGGGAAGGAGATGAAGCAATTTCTCCTGATGGATTCTTCTGATACCTAGCTCTTCTTACTTTACCATAACTGCTCAACAAGTCAACAATGTTTTTCAGAATGGTTAAAGTATTGATATTCCATCATGTTTTACACCATTTTCTTTTTTTTAATTTTCAAACAACTTTTCTCCTCTTTCTAATTTTTTAAATTTATTTTGCAACCTCACTTCTTTTTCTTATATATTTTTTTTTTGGTTTTTGTTTCACTCATTGGACTGTGGTCATGCAGGAGAACACCTTTAGGGTTTAACTGAATGAATGACCCCCAGTATATATTTTAAAGCCTGGTACTTATACTATCAGTCTCTTATTGTCAAACTGGTAGGTTACAGAGACATAAACAACCAACACCGGTTGTCAAGCAGTGGTGGGAACAAACATAGAAATGAAGGCTTACCACACACACAGACATACATATACAACTATCTCTCTCTCTCTCTCTGTCTCTTAATATATACATATATATATATATATATATATATATATATATATATATATATATATATTATATATGTATATATATATGTATGTATGTATGTATGTATATATGTATGTATATAAATACATACATACATATCTGTCTGTCTGTCTATGCACACTAAAGTGGCCCTTGGCAATAGATAATTTTTCAAAAGTCACAATTTTTTGCTATTCCTACCCCCTAATCCTGTTCCAATAAACTAAACAACAGGGTGTGCAAAATTTCAGCTTAATCGGACAACTGCTAAGCGACCCTCAAAAGTTGGAACATAGTATACGCAACAAATAATTCTGTCCAAAAGCGGTACACTGTTCCCTTTCTCAACCATTTTCTTTTTTCTTCTTAGAGAAATTTATGTGGAAACTCCCAGGCAACCCCAGCAGATGTTTAAAAACATTCTGAATCAAATTTACCAATAGCTAATTGGAAAAGTTCCTGAAATCATCATCATCATCGTTTAATGTCCGTTTTCCATGCTAGCACGGGTTGGACGGTTCGACCAGGGTCTGGGAAGCCAGGGGCTGCACCAGGCTCCAGTCTGATCTGGCAGAGTTTCTACGGCTGGATGCCCTTCCTAATGCCAACCACTCCGCGAGTGTAGTGGGTGCTTTTTACGTGCCACCTGCACAGGTGCCAGGGCGGGGTCCGGCATCGGCCACGATCGGTTGGAGCTTTTAACGTGCCAGCGGCACGGAAGCCAGCCAAGGCGGCACTGGCAACGTTTGGATGCTGCTTTTTATGTTCCACTGGCACAGAAGCCAGTCGGGGCGGCGCTGGCATCGGCCATGTTCGGATGGTGCTTTTTATGTTCCACCGGCACAGAAGCCAGTCGGGAAGATAAAAAAAATTAAGAAGTATTAAGTTTTCATAATAAAGCACTCAACTTCTATAAGAGAAACGCATTTTTATTTACAACAACAATTTCTATAGAAACAAAAACATAAAATGAAGACTAAATATTGAACATTATTTTTGCATAAGAGAAGATTTAATGGCAGTTGGGTATGTTTTACGGTTTTTGTAACGATCTGTAAAACAAATCATTTCTCAGTTTCAACTTTTGTGAGAATGTTATTGTAATCCTGAATGAGTTTGACACCTCCTTCTGCAACATCAATCACAACAACTGTCTTCTCAGGTTTTTCAAGTCCACTTTTATAAGAAGGATCATTCTTCCATTTTTGAAGGGTCTTTGTCGAAGAAATCGGTGCTGAATAGAAAATCTTGCGAAGAAAGATTTTGTACCAGGCGTTACAAAAGATGAAAACTCATTGTTTGTAAAGGAAGAAAAGTCATTTTGGTGCAGAATGTACCTCTTCAGTTGATTTTTTTCTTCCTCCTCATCTTCACCTTTGTCTGCTTCCTGCATAACTTGAGCCATGTTTGCCTTCACCTCTGTTGGAACATTGTCATCAAATATGGACAGAGCCACAGTTTCAGGAGCTAAGTACCAGAAATAGAAAATTTTTTTGCAGCAGCCTTACTGATTTCTGGATCAATATCCTGATAATTTATCAGTTGACACATGAATAGGAAATCACGATAAGGTACTTTAATTGCTTCTGATGACAGAAACCAGACTACAACATACACTTGAGCAAGAAAAATACATATTCTTCTTAAAGAGTTCTTCTCCCCAGGAGATAAGGGAAATTGATCTTGAAACAGGTATATCTTAAATGTGTAAATTGCTTTTGACACCCACCTTGCAAGACTTACAGCTCCTGATGTAAGGAACGATACTCCATTCTTCAGAATGCTGTCAAGAAAGATCATTGTTAACTCCAACAATTCTTGGTAATCATTTTGCTGCTGTCTCTGCATAGAAAGGTGGTATTCAAGAAATCCAAGAATGATAGAACGGACATCATCAAGCACTTCATTGCTACTAGTTAATAAACCTCCCTTTTGTCCAGGTTTCTCTAAAACACCATGTCTGGACCAGAAGTTGTTCTGTATGCCCGTGGGTATATAGTGTAATGGTTGGAATACTTGCACAGACTGAGACTGATCCATTTGGACAGGATAAGATTGAAGCTATCAACACCTGGGTGGTTTCACTCCTTAGATATGGAGCAGAGGTAACCAATTGGACAGTAGCCAAACTAAACAGCTTAGACAGAAAGATGAGGAAGTTGCTAACTAGATATGGGTCACTCCACCCAAAAAGTGACACAGACAGAATGTATGTACCAAGAAAAAGAGGCAGAAGAGGACTTATTGGATGCGAACACAGCATTAGATCAGAAGAAAACAGCATAGTATGGTATGTAAAAAAAATGCCACAGAACTGTTATTATTAGAAGTAGGAAGGTCAGGCTTGTGTAGGATGAAAGATTACGAAGATAAAGCACAGTACAGGCAATTGAAAATGAACGAAACTAGATACAGGTGGGTAATGAAAAGAATGCATGGTCAATTTCATAGGGATGTTGAAGATAAGACAGGCAGAGAAAAAAGATGGCTGTGGATGACTAAAAGTGATTTAAAACCAGAAACGGAGGCTCTAATCTGTGCTGCCCAAGAGCAAGCACTAAGAACAAACTACATAAAATACAGAGTAGACAACAGAGCAGAAAGTGATAAGTGCAGAATCTGTGGACAAAACAGTGAAACCGTATGGTATATTACCAGCCAATGTACACCATTAGCCCAGAAGGAATATAAGAGATGCCACGACAATACAGCCAGGCTTGTACATTGGACACTTTGCAACAAGTAAGGACTTGACAGAGCAAAAATTTGGTATGAACACAAACCTGAAGACATCGTCAAAAATAGAAATGCAAAGATCCTATGAGATTTTGTTTATGTCCCCGTAACTTAGCAGTTCGGCAAAAGTGACCGATAGAATAAGTACTAGGCTTACAAAGAATAAGTCCTGGGGTCGATTTCTTCGACTAAAGGTGGTGCTCCAGCATGGCCACAGTCAAATGACTGAAACAAGTAAAAGAGTAAAGAGAGTATGAGACAGAGAATAGGAAGCCGGACATGGTCTTAATTGAGAAAGAAAACAATGCTGGATCATAGACATAGCATACCCAGCTGATAACAAGGTATGAGATAAGGAAGAAAGAAAAGTCGATAGATATGACAGGTTAGCTTGGGAAGTTAAGCAGTTGTGGTCGATGAAAAAGGTAGCTGTAGTACCAATAATTGTCAGAGCCCCAGAAACAGTGAGCAAACATCTTGAGAAGTACGTGGAACAAATAGGGGCTGCAAGAAGGGTGGAGCACTTGCAGAAAACAGCACTGCTTGGAACCACTCGAATACTCCGGAAGGTGCTCAAAAAATAAGAGGTGTTAACTTAGTTCAAAGGTAGTACATCTCCAGCATTAGAAGCTGTGAAAAGGCAATAATAATAATAATAATAATATAATAATAATAATAATAATAATAAGAAGAAGAAGAAGAAGAAGAAGAAGAAGAAGAAGAAGAAGAGAAGAAGAAGAAGAAGAAGAAGAAGAGAAGAAGAACATCAGCAAAAAATACCTTAGGAATGAGAACCCAGAGTTGGGTTTAAAATTCTACCAGGATACCTGATGAAGGCTGGAGAGTAAATCAGCTGAAACATTGTTGTGTTAACAAAAAACAAGACGAGGACAAATATCCGTCAAACGTAAATAATGTAAATAATGTACAGAAGTTGCAGCCATCAGCAAGACAAACCATCTCCTAAAAACTAACTGACTCATAAATGTGATGAAGGCAAGGGAAATACAATAAGTTGTGATTGAACAACTTTTCTAGATTTGTACAGGTACCATTCACTCGACCTGTGTTGCTGGCTGTCGTATCACAGCAAAGTGCCTGAATGTTGTCGGTTATACCCTACTTCATCACTATGTGGAGGCGCAATGGCCCAGTGGTTAGGGCAGTGGACTCGCAGTCGTAGGATCGCGGTTTCGATTCCCAGACAGGGCGTTGTGAGTGTTTATTGAGCGAAAACACCTAAAAGCTCCACGAGGCTCCGGCAGGGGATGGTGGTGATCCCTGCTGTACTCTTTCACCACAAACTTTCTCTCACTCTTACTTCCTGTTTCTGTTGTACCTGTATTTCAAAGGGCCGGCCTTGTCACTCTCTGTGTCATGCTGAATATCCCCGATATCTACGTCAAGGGTACACGTGTCTGTGGAGTGCTCAGCTACTTACACGTTAATTTCACGAGCAGGCTGTTCCGTTGATAGGATCAACCGGAACCCTCGTCGTCATAACCAACGGAGTGCTTCCACTTCACCACTGCTTGGTAAACAGCCATGGTTTGCAGTTCTCTGGCAGATATTGGAATTTCAGGGACTCTCAACAATTGCTCCTTACCTTGAAAAGTTACTATTATTGCCAGTCTGTTGCCTTTCCAATGCCTGGGAGTGCAGAGAGCAGCTTTCTATCCTAGTGTAACACTAATTCTTGACAGTTGTTTAGGTTAAATTTGTGCTGTATTTCTGTGTGTCTCACTTCTCTAAATTTTGTTCAAAGGCATTGAAAATAAGAATACAAAGCACATAACATTATAAAGACGGAGAGGTTATAAACATGGTATAACAATTTTGTCAGGGCTACTAACACAACAGGGGAAGAACTATATCATAATGCCCCACAACACTTTTGCGGATTCCATAGACAGCGGGGCTCACCAATGGAGAAGTTCTTAAGCAGATAAGGCCGAAAATGTTGCTAGAAGCTGGAATCACCAAGCGTAGATTGGCATTTTTCGGTCATATTTCGGAGAGAATCCCTGGAGAAGGACATCATGCTCGGAATGGTCAGTGGCAAGAGAGGAAGAGGCTGACCAAGAACCCAGTGGCTTGACACCATCAGGAGTGATACTGGAATGGACATGACCAATCTGAAGGAAGCAGCCCAGGATAGAACTGACTGGAGGACACTGATCCAACGAGTGACCGAGAGTCGACTTCAACTGAGTGGATAGAAAGAGAGAGCCCCACAACAAAATGAACGAATGGTTACAAGTTATTACAAATAAATTGACTTATATCTACAAATGTGGACAAGTCATATTAGTTCCCTGTTCATCACTAAAGTATATTTTATTTCTCAGCACTACCATTAGGTGCAGTACAATTCTTTCAACAGATGAACGCAACTCACAACCGCACTCGCTCACTGCTGGCCCTCAACTGGATGATGGTGAAAAATAGGTGTTTGCCCTTTACCTGCACTCTGTCCCCAGCTTTGCAAGTTGCCTTTCCCAATATATTTATTGTCATTTACCTTTCTATTACCAAGAATAAGCCTGAATAAGTTTTTAATTTAAGAGAAAATTATATAAGAGATAAAAATTTTTATTTGAAAAAATGAATTTCTGGGCAAAAACTTCAAAATTTCATGGTCAATGAGGGTCACCTTGCAGTTGTTTGATTGAGCTAAAATTTTGCATAGATTGGTTTTTTTTTTTGTTAATTGGAACAAGATGGGTGGGGGCTAAACTTTTAGAAAGCTGAAAAATAAGGGCCACTCTAATGCACACACACACAATGATCTTCTCTCAGTTTCTGTATACCAAATCTACTCACAAGGCGTTGGTTGCATCAAGGCTGATAGTAGAAGTTACTTGCCCAAAGTATCATGCAGTGGGACTAAACCTATGACTATGAGGTTGGGAATGGAGGTACATGGTCTAGTGGATAGAGCAGTGAACTCGCCGTCGAGGGATCGCGGGTTCGAATCTCATACTGGGCGATATGTGTGTGTTTATGAGTGAAACACCTAAGCTCCACACAGCTCTGGCAGAAGGTATTGGCAAAGTTCTGCTCACTCTTTGGCCACAACTTTCTCTCACTCTTTCCTCCTGCCTCTTGCAGCTGACCTGCGACGGACCGGCGTCCCATCCAGGTGGGGAACCTATACGCCAAGGAAACCGGGAAAGCAGCCCTTATGAGCTAGGCGTGGCTCAAGAAGGAACAAACAAGGCTTTGGTTACATCAAGGCTGATAGTAGAAGATACTTGCCCAAAGCATCATGCAGTGGTACTAAACCTAGGACTATGTGGTTGGGAAGCAAGCTTCTTACCACACAGCCATTGCTTCGCAACTTTTGGTGACTTTCACAACAAAAGAGTCAACGAACATTGAACCATAACGAAATTCTAGTCGGGAGCAAAAAGCAACAAAAACAGCAAAACTTATGGTAAGTACGTGAATGAAACATGTTTGGTTGTCAGGTGAGAATTCTGACACAAGCAGCCAAGTTTTTCATAAATCTCTGCCCTTTTAACATCAGTGACAATGTTTTCATGTCATTCTCTCTCTCGTTGGAATTTGTTTAATATCAAATATTTAGCTTTGTTTGGGATTAACTGGCATGACAAAGAGAACAATATTATTGGTATTTTGACAGATGTCTTGTCTTTTGTTGTCAGAATGTTAAGTGGCGAACCATCAAAATATTGCTAAAAGTAGTGATAAGTTTTCCTGCATCACCAAATATATATATATATAAAAAAAGATAGAATTAGCAAATGTCATCTACCACATAGAAAAACATTTGGGTACTTTTTGGTTATCACACACCCATTAAAATGTTGCCATTTAAAAAATTGGGCTATAATATTCAATAAGATGTTTAATTTTTTCAGTTTTCATGTTTATTGATTTTTCCTTCTTTTATTTTTGTTTTATTGAGGGTTAAACAATTCTTTTAGTTGAGGGAGATGATCAAAAGTACCGATATTTCTTGTAAAACTGAGAGCTAATAAGATTTTTTTAATGGGGGTGAGATAGTTAAAAAGTACTGACATATTGGCACTGGAGTGGCTGTGTGGTAAGTAGCTTGCTTACCAACCACATGGTTCCGGGTTCAGTTCCCACAGCGTGACACCTTGGGCAACTGTCTTCTACTATAGCTTTGGGCCGACCAAAACCTTGTGAGTGGATTTGGTAGACAGAAACTGAAAGAAGCCCATCGTATATATGTATATATATATATATATGTGTATATATTTGTGTGTCTGTGATTGTCCCCCTCCCCAGCATCGCTTGACAACCGATGCTGGTGTGTTTACGCCCCCGTAACTTAGCAGTTTGGCAAAAGAGACCAACAGAATAAGTAGTAGGCTTACAAAAAATTAAGTCCTGGGGTCGATTTACTTGACTAAAGGTGGTGCTCCAGCATGGCCACTGTCAAAATGACTGAAACAAGTAAAAAAGTAAAAGAGTATTTGCTTCATCATGATGACCATTCTTCCTACCATTCTTCTTTGTCTTTTTAACAATACTCTTTCTAAATTGTTAAATGCATATTTACTTTTGTGTTTTTTTTTTAGATTTTTTTATAGATTTTTTACAGTTTTCTTTTTCTCTCTGAAAGTCATTTATTTAATATAGTCCGAGTGGTTTATTCTAAATACAGCCATTCCCTAAATAGAAGTGCCAGTCATTGTCTAAATTCCATCTGTTTACTTCAGCTCTGAGCCAAAAGTTCTCTTAAGTTATGTACCAAATAATTCTCTAAAGTTGCATATCAAATATTTTCTGCAGCTGTGTACAAACTATTCTCTGAAATTAAGAACCAATAATTTTCTACAGTTATGTACCAACCACTTCTGTAAGGTTATTTACCAACCTATGTCTACCAACTTACCATTCTTGACAGCTCTATGCTGACCATTTTGTACAGCTGTGTATCAAACATTTTCCATAGCTGTGTACCAACCATTCTGTTATATAAAGATCAGAGTCAGAGATACCAGATTCAAAAGGTTTATCTTACAGCTGTTTTTTTGTTTTTTTTTGGTAACCTCAGACCAGCTGTGACCAAGCTGACCTATTATAAATAGATGGTCAGCAAAACAACTTGGTGTGTTTCACAAATTTGTTTCTCTAATCAAACAATGTTTCTGCCTAAAAAAGAAAAAAGGAAAAAAATGGTACTCCATTAGTTAAATTGACAAGAGTTCCAGTTGATCCAATCAATGGAACAGCCTGTGCATGAAATTAACATGTAAGTGGCTGAGCACTCCACAGACACATGTATCTTTAATGTAGTTTTCAGGAAGATTCAGCGTGACACTAAATATAACATGGTCAGCACTTTGAAATACAGGTACTACTGAGTGGACTGGAGCAACGTGAAATAAAGTGTCTTGCTCAAGGACACAAAGCACTACCGGTAATTGAACTCGTAACCTTATGATCACGAGTCAGCACTCTAATCACTGTGAAGATGCATGGCTTAATGGTTAGAGCATTGGACTGATGATTGTAAGATTGTGGTTTCACTTCCTAGACTGGGCAATGCATTGTGTTCTTGAGCAAGACACTTCATTTCATGTTTTTCCAGCTGGCAAAAATGAGTAATCCTGTGATGGACTGGCGTCCCAACCAGGGTGGGGGAATGTTTTTGCCATGGAGACTGGGAAATTGACCCTTAGGAGTTGGCATGACTCGATAAGGTAACTCTACTTTTGTAGAGGCACTTGGTTTAGTGGTTAGGGTATTGGGCTCATCACCATAAGATTGTGGTTTCGATTCCTGGACTGGGCGACATGATGTGTCCTTGAGCAAGACACTTCATTTCACATTGCTCCGGTCCACTCAACTGGCAAAAAAGTGAGTAATCCTGCAACAGACTGGCATTCCCATACAGGGAGGGGATATGTACACCTGCAGAAACAAGGAAACTGGCCCTTATGGGTCAGCATGACTTGAGAAGGTAACTTGACCTTTACCTTTACCTTAACCACCAAGCTACATGCCAGGTCCATTCTGCTGTCACTGACATACAGTGCAATATCATACAGAGAGAGAGAGAGTGAAGTGTGACACTTCACTCCACACTGCACTCTCTCTACTATTCTGTCTATTCCCGCCCACCAACAAATACTAGGGATGGCCATGATAGTAATAAGGGAAGCTGGACTCGGTGAGAACAGCTCAGCTATTAATCCCTTACACTTGCTGTTGGTGATGTGCACTAGTCTCATACATGTTATTAGGTTTTGTTGTACCTTGTCAGGTGTTACACTGCAACAACTTCAATAAATAAATAAATAAAAGAATAGGTGTAGGCATATCTGTGTGGTACGAAGCCTGCTTCTCAATTACATGGTTCTGGGTTCAGTCCCACTGTGTGACACTTTGGCCAAGTGTCTTCTACTATAGTATTGGGCTGACTAAAGCCTTGTGACTGGAATTGGCTGATGGTGACTGAAAGGCCATAATTTCTGAAAATTGCAAGAAATGAGAGTCAAAAGCTAGTCTGGTCTAGTTATCCTAGAGATGCCCTTGGGGTAGTTATCTCCCCTTTCAGTGTATAGACGTTTACATATATATATATATGTATGTATATATATACATACATACATACATATGTGTGTGTGTGGTGTGTGTGTGTGTGTGTGTGTGTGTGTGTGTGTGTGTGTATGTGCAGGGTGGCCCAAAGGTAGGTTTACAGTTATTCAACCATCTCTTTCACATTCATATAACAGTTTAGATCTTAATTATTTAAAAAAAAATAAGAAACCATTATTCTATGCTAATTTAGTTAATTTTCTCAAGCTCCCTTTTGAGTCTGTAAGATAGAAATTTAAATGTAATAAAATGTTTTAAAAAAAATTTAAAGTGCCTATACGATTAATGTAACCCTACTTCTGGGCCACCCTGTAGATATATATTGCATGCTTCTTACAGCATTAAAAGATTTTAACTATTATTTCTTACAATATAGCTGTTTCAGCATCCTTGAACAAAATTAGCTGTTTATATATATAAATATGTATATACATACATATATATATACACACGTAAAAAGCACCATCCGATCATGGCCGTTGCCAGCCTTGCCTGGCCTCTGTGCCGGTGGTACGTAAAAAGCACCATCTGATCGTGGCCATTTGCCAGCCTCGTCTGGCACGTAAAAAGCACCCACTACACTCACGGAGTGGTTGGCGTTAGGAAGGGCATCCAGCCGTAGAAACATTGCCAGATCAGACTGGAGCCTGGTGCAGCCTTCTGGCTTCCCAGACCCCAGTTGAACCGTCCAACCCATGCTTGCATGGAAAGCGGACGCTAAACGATGATGATGATGATGATGATGTATACACACACACACACACACACACACACATAAAAGAATTGGAAAACAAAACAATTAATTGAACAAATATAAATTCAATCAATTCAATTTAAATATTTTATACAAACAAATGACACATCAATTTCTAATTGTTCAATTTATTGTTTTGCTTTCTATTTCTTATTTACATTTATTTATTGATAAACTGCATGTTTATTTTTTATTTACCTATTGGAATAACATTGTTATTGATATAGGTAACATAAACCAGTAAATTCTTCAGATATTTAATATCCCTTAGGTGGTTACTTAACACCTAGTTAAACTGTTATATGTATATGTATATATATATTGTTTGTTCCTTCTCAAGCCATGCCTGGCTCATAGGGCTGGTTTTCCGGTTTCCTTGGCAAATAGGTTCCCCAACTGGATGGGACACTGGTCCATCACAGGTGAGCTGCAAGATGTAGGAGGAAAGAGTGAGAGAAAGTTGTGGCGAAAGAGTCAGCAGAAGTCTGCCATTACCTTCTGCTGGAGCTGTGTGGAGCTCATAAACTCACACATTGCCTGGTCTGAGATTCAACCCCGCGGTCCCTCGACCACGAGTCCACTGCTCTAACCACTAAGCCATGTGCCTCCACCATATATATATATATATATATATATATATATTTGTGTGCATGTATTTGTGATTAGGTTTGCTCCCTGCCTATTGCTGCTGCTTAGCAACTGCTGTTGATGTGTTTATGTCCCCTGTAACTTAGCGGTTTGGCAGAAGAGTCCAATAAAATAAGTACCAGGTTTTTAAAAAAAATTAAGTACTAGTGTCAATTTGTTTGACTAAAACCCTTCACGGCAGTGCAGTGCCCCAGCATGGCCACAGTTAATGACCGAAACAAGTAAAAAGGTAAAAGATAAAAGAAGAATAAACAAATAACTAAAATAAAACAAAGCAAAAGAAGAAAAAAAAAGATTATAAACCCTGAGCGGTTATCTCCCTTTGAGGGAAAATTCTCCCTCCTTTCTATGTCATGGTAAACACTCTTTCTCTCTGTCTCTTACTCTGAAAGCACCTGTAGGTGGCAGCACCAACAGTTGCCAGTCAAAATTCCCAAATATGTGTAAAATATGATAAATTACAATAAAATAAAATATATAGGTACAGGAGTGGCTGTGTGGTAAGTAGCTTGCTTACGAACCACATGGTTCCGGGTTCAGTCCTACTGCGTGGCACCTTGGGCAAGTGTCTTCTACTATAGCCTCGGGCCGACCAAAGCCTTGTGAGTGGATTTGGTAGACGGAAACTGAAAGAAGCCCGTTGTATATATGTATATATATATATATGTATGTGTATGTGTATATGTTTGTGTGTCTGTGTTTGTCCCCCCAACATCGCTTGACAACTGATGCTGGTGTGTTTGCGGCAAAAGAGACCGATAGAATATGTACTAGGCTTACAAAGGATAAATCCTGGGGTTGATTTGCCCGACTAAAGGTGGCACTCCAGCATGGCCACAGTCAAATGACTGAAACAAGTAAAAGAGTAAAAGAGTATAGCTGCATGTGCCCATGATCAGACATCTGTGATGACTCCAGAACATTACTCAGAAAGTTTAGAATTGAGAAAATAACCACCTTAAAAACTCTGCAGCATTGGAGAGATATTAGGTCAGCGTGTAGAACATCCTGCTGACTGGCTCGGTTAAAATATTAGGTTTACAAGCCCCAAAATTCACTCTATAATTACCCAGATAATGGATAGCATAATGGATAAGAGCACTGGCTACTAACCCTTGAATTCTGAGTTCAGTCCCAGGCAGGGACTTGGGAAATAATATCAACAAAAAAGAATATATTAGGAATGAGAACAGAGTACTCCATTTGTCTAATAAAAGGTTGGATTTGAAATTCCACCAGAACACCTGATGAAGGCTGGAGAATACATCAGCCGAAATGTATTGGTAACAACAAACAAAATGAGAACACCTATCTGCCCATTGTAAATGATGACTTGGACTAGTGAATGCTCAGTTACTAAAACAAATGGTTGGCTGGTTGTACAGGAAATCGAGGTAGATCTTTTATTCCATTTTTATATGTTTTATTTGTTTCAGTCATTAGACTGTAGCCATGCTGGAGCACCACTCTGGTACATATTCTGTTGGCCTCTTTTGCCAAACTGCTAAGTTACAGGGATGTAGTCAAACTAACACTAGTTCTCAAGTGGTGGGCGAGTGGGGCAAACACACATACACACACACACACAAACACACACACACACACACACACACACACACATACACACACAGACATGCACAAGCACACACATAATGGGCTTCTTTCAGTTTCCATCTACCAAATCTTCTCACAGGGCTTTGATCAGCCTAAGGCTATAGTAGAAGACACTTGCCCAAGGTGCCACATAGTGAGATTGAACCTGGAACCATGTAGCCGGGGAGGCAAGCTTCTTACCACACAGCCAAACCAGTGCCTGATGATAGCTGACCTAAGCGGGTGTGGATAAAAACACACACAGCCCGAGGAAAGTAAACATCAATATCCGGTTGCAGATCACTGGGAAATCAAATCGAATTAAGGAATATACGGTGAGTCACTTTCGATTCTATGACTCAGGACTCGTGCACATGGACAGTCATCATCACATGACGTGGGGGGGGGGAGATCTGACCGACTCATTAATTAGCAATGGTGCACGAAATGCTTAGCTGCATTTTGTCCATCTTTGTGTTCCACGTTCAAATTCTGTCTGAGGTCGACGTTGCCTTTCGTCCTTTCGGGGATGTGTGTGGGGGTGGGGGGTCAGTGAAATAAGTACCGGTTATGCACTGGGGGTTTAGGTAATCGACTATCTATCCCCCCACAAAACTTCAGGCCTTGTGAGTATAGTAGAAGAATCATCATCATCATCATCACCATCACCACTATTCTCCTCCTCCTCCTTCTCTTCCCCTCCTTCTCCACCTCCTCCTCCTCTTACTACTCCTTCTACTCCTACTCCTCCTACTCCTTCTCCGCCTCCTCCTTCTTCTCCACCTCCTCCTCTTTCTCTACCTCCTCCTTCTCCCACCCCCACCACCACCACCATCAATATCATTATTATTGTTGTTGTTTAAGGTGAGAAGCTCGCAGAGTGGTCAGCATGCTGGAAGAAGTGCTTCGTAGTATTTTGCCTGTTGCTATGTCCTCAGTTCAAAATCCACCAAGGTTGACTTTGCCTTCCGTCATTTCTGGGGCTGATGTAATCAACATACCCCCCACCCCCAACTCCTCCGAAATACTGGCCTTGTGTCTTTAGTAGAAAGGATTATTATTTAGAAGCACTGCATAGAAAACCCACTCACATGCTCTACCACAACGAACCAAACTATGTCTCTACATCCCTTCTCTTCCTCACATTCCCGCTTCATGTACTACGATTACCTCTCACTCCTCAATCTTGTCCTCTTGGCCCAGTGCCACTCTATCATTGTTCTTTGCTTGCCCCTGCTCTCTACCTGTATGCCTTGTTTCACTCCATCTGCTAGCCCCCAGGCTCCGTGTTCCACCCACACGTAATGAGCAAACTTTTTCCTCACCCTGCCCCTACAAATCAATCTACATCTCTTCTCTTTCTTGTATTTCCTCCTTCATTCACCAAGACCTTTTGCATTATGTTGAGCTTGAGAAGAAGACCCATCAAACTAAGTTAAAACTACAGTCGTGGCAGATACAGGTGTCACACAAATGGCACCTGTGTCTGTGGAATGTGAAAGCACCCATTACACTCTTAGAGTGATTGGCATTAAGAAGGGCATCCAGCGATAGAAAACCGTGTCAAATCAGACTGGAGCCTGGTGCAGCCTACCAGCATGCCAGCCCTGGTCAAATTGTCCAACTCATGCCAGCATGAACAATGGACATTTGATGATGATGATGATGTATGTCAAACCTTTTGTGTGTGTATACATTTCTCATAATTGTTTGTATAAATTTCTCATATTACATATTCTCCTCTACCTGCTTAAGTTTCTCTTGAGCACTGCTAAGTGTATTCTATATGAAGAATATCTGATTCTCATCTATGAACTATGTATATATATATATATATATGTCAGATATGATATAATTACATATTATATTTTATATTTTATATTTCTATTTCCTTGTCTATTTATATTTACTTTATATTTTGTATATGCCTTTACTGATATGTAATGGTGTAATAAAGTATTGGTTGGGTATCATCTGATAGTTGATGTTTTATTGATTTAAGTATGTTTCTCCATTTTCTAATTTTGTAGTATATATATATATATATATTATATATATATATATATAGATTAAATTACAGATAAAACCACTATTAGGCAAATCAAACAATGAAAAACATAAACCAAAACATAAAAACAAACATAATTAATATAATATACAAAATATATAAAATATCAAATTTAAAATTTAAATTATTTAAATTAAAAATTTTTAATTTAATAAGACACACACACACACACACACACACACACTATCTCTTTCTCTTTCTTTCTCTCTCTCTCTTTCTCCTTCTCTATTTTTTCTTTCTCTCCCTTTCTCTCTCGCACACACACAAATCTATGTCTGAAAGCGTATTCTTATCTGTGTGTGTGTGTGTGTGTTTGTGTATGTATATACTAGTACATATGTGTAAGTAAATTTGTACCTCCATGTCCACTAAAATGCAAAGAAAGCATAAAGGTGAGTTTTAATTGATTGCAATTCTTGGAAAAAAATTCTTCCAGATGTTTCTATGATTTTTTTTCTATCTCAAATGATAATAGATTTTTTTAACAATGGGTGTATAGTGCTGAGATAGTTTATAATTCTTGCATGAATGTGCGTGTGTTTGTGTGCGTATGTACCATTTGCATATAAGTATGTATACATGAATGTATGTGTGTGTATGAAAGCATGTGTGTGTGTATGTAAGTATGTATTCATTTATTGCTGTAAATACGAGTGTTTGCATTTCTGTATGTGTGTGTGTGTGTGTGTGTGTGTGTGTGTGGTGTGTGTGTGTGTGTGCCTGTGTATGCATGTGATTGTATGTATGAATGTATGTACATAAGTATGTATGTGTGTATGTATTTATATACATTTGTGTTTGCATTTGTTTGTTTGTATATATTTGTGTATGTAAGTCTGTAGGATTTTCTGTATTTGTATGTATGCGTGTGTGCATGTATATGTATGTATGTATGTATGTATGTATGTATGTATGCATGCATGCATGTATGTATGTATGTAAGTATGTATGTATGTGTGTATGTATGTATGTATGTATGTATGTATGTATGTATGTATGTATGTATGTATGTATGTGTGTATGTATGTATGTATGTATGTATGTATGTATGTATGTATGTGTATGTATGTATGTATGTGTATGTATGTATGTATGTGTGTATGTATGTATGTTTGTATGTATGTATGTATGTATGTATGTATGTATGTATGTATGTATGTATGTATGTATGTGTGTGTATGTATGTATGTTTGTATGTATGTACGTATGTTTGTATGTATGTATGTATGCATGTATGGATGTATGTATGTATGTATGTATGTATGTACATACATATGTATGTGTATGTATATGTGTATGTTTGTGTGTAGGTGTGGAGGTATATATGTGTTTGTATTTGTTTGTATGTACATATATATTTCTAACTATGTATATAAGTATGTATACAAATATATGTACGTGAAATGACTATCAGCTAACATGATGAGTCAATTATCGTATACATATGCAGGCATGTATGTATGTATGTATGTATGTATGTATGTATGTATGTATGTATGTATGTATATATATATATATACATATATATATATATATATATATATATATACACATATACATATATATACACATATACATATATATGTATATCTATATATGTATATGTATATGTATGCATGTTAAGTACGTATGTATGTGTGTGTGCATGTGTATGTATGTATATTGGTAAGTAGGTAGGTAGGTAGGGTATACCATGACCTCATTGGACAAAATCTGAAGACGTCATCACGCACCTGACAACATTCTTCTATAAACAAAAGACACAAACCAAACACCTGCGAACAATAATGGAGTTAATACACAAAATTACCTTCACCCTGGATTAAAGAATCTGCAAAGTTCCAGTTTCAACTTTTCAACTAAAAAAGCAGAAAATGAATGAACGATTCCAACCAAACATGAACTCATTTCAGACATCCAAAATTCTTCAAATATTTAGATAGTTGTGGATGAAACAAAACAATATATTAAGAATGGAATCCTTTGGGTGAAGTATTGTGTGATACTAGATTAAAGAAAAAAGCCGAAACAATGCAAAAATGAAGACAGAATAATTTTTTAAGTTTTGCCCTGTATTTCTTTAATCCTTTAGCAATTTAAACTGACCAAATCCAGACTAAAAACACATCTTGATTTATGTCCAAATCAGCCAGATCTGGCCTCTTACACTTACCCTACAATATCATTTCTAAAGTAAAGAGTCACATCATTGAAATCATAAAGCTACAAGACCATGTGTGAGTACATTATTTACAATTGACGGATATTTGTCCTCATTTTGTTTGTTGTTAACACCAAACAAAATGAGGACAAAAATCCGTCAAATGTAAATAATGTAAATAATGTACATAATTCGTCATCTCTTAAATATAGAACCATGCATGAGTAATTCAAAATAATGTAAATATTACATTTGATAGAGTAATCCAAATGTTAACGGGTTAATATTTTGAGGTTAGGTGCCCTTCATCAGGAAATGTGGAGAAATGTGAGATTTGAATGCAGCGAGTGGTGAAAATTTGAGTATTTAGAAGTAGGGGCTGCTGGAACAGGGCCATGAGGATGGGATTGGGAAATGAGAGGTAAGGATAGGGCAGGAAAGAAATATGAGCAGGAGAAGAGATATAGTTGGGAGTAAGGTGTGTGGTTTGTTGAAGTAGGGTGCGTGTAGTTTGTCAGGGTAGGGTGAGTGTTGTTTGTTAAGTTAGGGTGTGTGAAAAGTTTTCTTGTTATGTGTGGGTGGTGCAGAAGTGCTTGTAGAACACACAACAGTTTTACAGCTCAGTTTCATTGTCATGAGCAGGTCTTCTGAAGAACTTCATATCGCCAAACCTCTCTGTCCATTGTCATTTCCTCCATGAGGCCCAGCATCCTGAGATCAGTCCTCACCACTTCATCTCACGTCTTCCTGGGTCTCCCTCTTTCATGGGTACCATCTACTTTCTGTGATCAGCACTTCTTTATGCTTCTGTTCTCATTCATATGCATCACATGTCAAAACCAACATAGTCTTCTTTCTTGCATGCTACATTTGATTCCTCTTGTCATACATGCACACTGATGTTGCACATCCACTGAAGAATACTGCTTTCATTTCTCTCCAGTCTATATATATCTCTTGCATCCAGAGCCCATATCTCACTACCATAGAGTATAGCCGTTCATATTCAACCATCGCTCTGAGGGAGAGTCCTTTTGTTGCCAACAGAGGTAATAGCTCTCTGAACTTCCTCCACCCTATTCTTATTCTAGAAACAATACTTTCAGAGCATCCTCCACCATTGCTAGTTCCGTCATTTAGGTAACAGAAATTACTTACAATAAGGTGGCGAGCTGGCAGATTCGTTAGCATGTTGGGCGAAATGCTTAGCAGTATTTCACTCATCACTATGTTCTGAGTTCAAATTCTGCTGAGGTCGACTTTGCCTTTCATCCTTTCAGGATCAATAAATTAAGGACCAGTTACACACTGGGATCGATGTAATCGACTTAATCTGTTTGTCTGTCCTTGTTTGTCCCCTCTATGTTTAGGCCCTTGTGGGCAATAAAGATATAAGAAATTACCTACAACCTCATGATGACCTCCTGAGCATTTGAGAAAATCTAAGTGCCTAGCGCTTATTGTTCCTGCACCCAGCTATAAGAATTATATCATTTGTTCATTCATCATACATTTTCCATGCTAGTTTGGGTCTGGGAGAAGAGTTATTCAAGGCAAGATTTTTATGGCCCTGAAAATCAAATCAATATCAAAATCAAAATCGATCAACATCAATGGAAATTGTAGCTGTGATACCAGTGCCGGTGGCACATAAGAGAACCATCTGAACGTGGCCGTTGCCAGCGCCACCCTGACTGGCTTCCGTGCCGGTGGCATGTAAAAAGCACCATCCAATTGTGGCCGTTGCCAGCCTCGCATGAGCACGTAGAAAGCACCATCCAATCATGGCCATTTACCAGCCTCAGCTGGCACCTGTGCCGGTGGCACGTAAAAAGCACCCACTACACTCGCGAAGTGGTTGGCGTTAGGAAGTGCATCCAGCTGTAGAAACATTGCCAGATCAGACTGGAGCCTGGTGCAGCCTTCTGGCTTCCCAGAACCCCGTTTGAACCGTCCAACCCATGCCAGCATGGAAAGCGGACGCTAAACGATGATGATGATGCTCTTCCTGCAGCTAATCTTTACCTGTTCCTCAAGTAAAGGGTTTCTTTGTTCCTCATATCTTTGAAAATACAGAGAAACTGGTTCATAATGTCAACAATGAACATCAACATCAGCACTGCTTTGTGGAAACAGTAATAAGCATGGAACATATAAATATTGGCATGCACTTGCATGCATACAAAGATGCATGCACATATGCACACGCACACACACACACACACACACACACATCTACATCTAAGGAAGGCTGCCTTATGCTGACCTTACCAAGGGACCATCTATCTATGTTGACTACTGCATGATATATAAGGAAAACCAGAACACGAAGAAAGGGAAACCTGCAATATGTATATATAAAGCATCTACTAATACCAAACCCATTGAATAGAGTAATTCGGACGGTGCCAATTTATTAACTCCATAATTGATAATGATCAAAACAAACTTTTACTCCCCCCAACCCCTTGTTTCATTTATGGCATTTGTCTATTCAGTAGTGAAACACAGCTTTGATGTGGAGTTCAAATCCCCTGTCAACTAAATGGGGTTCATCATTAAATCACTCTATATTTTCCCTTTTTCTCTTTCTTTCTCTCTTCCCTGTGTTCCTCAGTTTTTTTTTTGGGGGGGGTAGGGTTTTTTTAGGGGTTTCTTTATTGCCTTCTTCTTGCCTTCCTCTCTGCGCACATAAAACTGAATACATTTTGTGATTTTTATCTCCTTCCTGTACTTTTCTTTCCTCTCTCCATCTCTGTCCACCTGCGTTTATATGTAAACAACAAACAAAAACAATCCTTTTTTGAAATTCCTTGCCTTTTATCAATACATCTATCTGTTTGGTAATTTGCAGGAATTTACAAACCCCGCCCATTTATCCAGCAGAACATTTTGATTGGTGCAGAATGATTAATATCCTGGAGTCTAAACAACAAGACAATCCTAAGAATATTAATGCAAAATTGCCAGAGGAAGTAAGTATATTGAATCAATGGAACTCCTCTAGGGTCCATGGATATTCTTCTTCTTCTATTCATTTACTTGTTTCAGTCATTTGACTGTGGCCATGCTGGAGTACTACCTTTAGTCGAACAAATAAATCCTAGGATTTATTCTTTGTAAGCCTAGTGCTTATTCTATTGATCTCTTTTGCTAAAATGCTAAGTTACAGGCACATAAACACACCAACATCGGTTGTCAAGTGATGGTGGTGGGGAAACAAACACAGACACACAAAAACACACACACACATACATATATATATATACATATATATAAATGATGGGCTTCTTTCAGTTTCTGTCTACCATATCCACTCACAAGGTTTTGGTGAGCCCAAGATTATAGTAGAAGACACTGGCCTAAGGTACCACACAGTGGGACTGAACTTGGAACCATATGGTTTGTAAGCAAGCTACTTACCACACAACCACTCCTGTGCATAATATTTAATAATATTTGATGGGTGTGGTGAGATAGTCCCCCCAAATACATGCGTTGCCGAAATATATGGATGTGCACTAACAAAAAATAACAATATCTATGAAATATTTCTCATTATTATATATATATATAATATAATGTATATAGGTTTTGCGGTTTGCCAGTAAGTAGCTTGCTTACCAACCACATGGTTCCAAATTCAATCCCATTGCGTGGCATCTTGGGCAAGTGTTTTTTTACTATAGCCTTGGCCCAACCAAAGCCTTGTGAGTAGATTTGGTAGATGGAAACTGAAAGAAGCTATATATATATATATAGGTATGTGTGTGTTTGTGTGTCTGTGTTTGTCCCCCACGTCCATCGTTTGACAACTGATATTAGTGTGTTCACATCCCCATAATTTAGTGGTTTGCTAAAAGAGACTGATAGAATAAGTGCTAGGCTTACAAAGAATAAGTCCTGGGGTTGACTTGTTTGTCTAAAAAGGTGGTGCTCTAACATGGCCGCATTCAAATGACTTAAGCAAGTAAAAGAATAAAAGAACATGCATGTCTATGTGTCTGTGTGTATATGTATGTGTTTGCGTGTGTGTGTGTGTGTGTGTTTGTGTGTATGTGTGTGTATGTGTGTGTGTATGTGTGTGTATGTGTGTGTGTGTATGTGTGTGTATGTGTGTGTGTATGTGTGTGTATGTGTGTGTGTGTATGTGTGTGTGTGTATGTGTGTGTATGTGTGTGTATGTGTGTGTGTATGTGTATGTGTGTGTATGTGTGTGTATGTGTGTGTGTGTGTGTGTGTGTGTGTGTGTGTGTGTTTGTCTTCATGCTGTATTGTAGTAGTCCTGACCACTGCTCACCAGCTGATATTGGTTTATTTACATATCTGTAAAAAGAATCTGATAGAATAACGACTAAACTTAAAAATAAGTTTTGAAGATCTCTCCTGCATGACTTAAGTCCAAAACCTGGAAAATGTCAAAGATAAAATATATATATATACATATATAGGCGCAGGAGTGGCTGTGTGGAAGTAGCTTGCTAACCAACCACATGGTTCTGGGTTCAGTCCCACTGCGTGGCATCTTGGGCAAGTGTCTTCTGCTATAGCCCTGGGCCGACCAATGCCTTGTGAGTGGATTAGGTAGACGGAATACTGAAAGAAGCCTGTCGTATATATGTATATATATATATATATAAGTGTGTGTGTGTGTGTTTGTGTTTGTCTCCCTAGCATTGCTTGACAACCGATGCTGGTGTGTTTACGTCCCCGTCACTTAGCAGTTCGGCAAAAGAGACCGATAGAATAAGTACTGGGCTTACAAAAAATAAGTCACGGGGTCGTTTTGCTCGACTAAAGGCGGTGCTCCAGCATGGCCACAGTCAAATGACTGAAACAAATAAAAGAGTAAAAGAGAAAAGAGTAATATATAGTGTGGTAAGGAGCTTGCTTCCCAACCACATGGTTCCGGGTTCAGTCCCAGTGCATAGTACCTTGGGCAAGTGTCTTCTACTACAGCCTCGGGCCAACTGAAGCCTTGTGAGTGGATTTGGTAGGTGGAAACTAAAAGAAGCCCGTCGTATATGTGTGTGTGTGTTCATGCGTGCGCATGTGTGTGTGTATGTGTATGTATGTGTCAGGTCCTCCTATAACTTCTGTCCGATTTTGAATAAAGAAAGCAAGTGATCAAATGTTATATTTAATTGAAATTTAATCATATATATATATATATATATATATAGTGAAGCTTGTAAATAGATGGAAGGATGTCATAGATAATCAGGGAAAGTACATTGATGATTAAATTTGCACTACCATGCCTGCACCTATATATATATATATAAGATGATGATGATGATGATGATGATGATGATGATGATGATGATGATGATGGTGATGATGATAGTCTTCAAGAAAGAGAAAGACAGTCCTGAAATTTCTTTTTGAACAACCCACACAAATGCTTTGTGCATAGAGAACAAATGTTTGTAATGGACATTAGCTCATTTTCTCCATCAAACCGAAGTTGCCTGAACAGGTGCACACAGGTGTGCCATGCATCAGGTGTCGAAGTGATCACAGAGCAACGTGAGATGAAGTGTTTTGCTCAAGAACACAATGCACCATCTGGTCCAGGAATTCATTGTGAATGCAACACCAGTAGGCCATTTGCACCCTCATCTACACTCCAACCTCACAATTTTATAAATTCAATTGATGTTTCTCTGTCCATTATGTTTTTATGTTTGTTAACTCCTCCTAGACCATTGGTGCAAGGACAATGAAACTCAAACCAGCAACTCCCCTAATCCCAGGGAATGTCCTAAGGGGGTCTATTTTTTTAAGGGCCGCCTAGTTGGGGCCCCACTGACCTCACTATTTTTACTGCATTTTAAGCTAAATACATGGCATTGGCGGCCGAATCCGAGCAATGACAATGAATTTCATACCATGAACTCCCAGGGAGTATTGTAAGGAGGTTCGATTTCTGAAGGGCCGCTTAAATGGGGCCCCCACTGACCCCCTCCTATTTTTACTGCATTTACCTTGCTCCTACGCTTATTGTGAAGGCACATGGCTCAATGGTTAGAGCGTCAAACTTACAATCGTGAGGTTGTAAGTTCAAATCCCAGACTGGGCTGCGTGTTGTGTTCTTGAGCAAGACACTTTATTTCACGTTACTCCAGTTCATTCAGCTGTAGAAATGAGTTACAACATCGCTGGTGCCAAGCTGTGTGGGTCTTTGCATTTCCCTTGGATAACACTGGTGGTGTGGCGAGAGGAAGCTGGTATGCATGGGCGACTGCTGGCCTTCCATAAACAACCTTTCCCAGACTTGTGCCTTGGAGGGTAACTTTCTAGGGGCAATCCCATAGTCAGTCATGACCGAAGGGGGGTCCCAGCAGTCAACGCTTATTGATTAAACTATGATTGGCATCAGTGCTTAGCACATTTGCAGAAATAACTTTGGGCAATCTAAATACCTTCACAAACATTCAAAACAAGATAAAGAGTTATAACAGGTACGCTTCAGGTGTGGTAGTGTGGATATTTATATTTTGTAGTTTATGAAACTTATGTCAGGTATACATATCTTTCCTTCTCCTATGTTTCCAACGAAGAGCTCCGCTCAAAACGTTAAACCCTCCTTCTTTCCTCCTTTCCTGAGTGTCCAATAATACTATATTTGTTCCACGTTCTCGCGTTGTTGTGTTTTTTTGTGCTTTCTTGTTTGGATTAACTTTATATATATATATATATACACACACACATACATACATAGATGTATGTACATGAATAACAGATTTATAGAAACCAGGTCTCTCCCTTTTCCTTACCTATCTCACAGATTTTTGAAGTAAGGGAACATACCGAAGTGTCAAAGATTGAAACATGTCTGTAAATGATTTCATGCCAATCTAGTGTTTTAATGCTCTGAGCCATAAAAGGTTGTTAGCTGGTAGAATCATTAATACTTTGAGCAAAATTTTTGGCAGCATTTCTTTCAACTCTTTATGTCCTGAGTTCAAATCCCACTGAAGTTGAATTTGATTTTTATTCTTTCATGGCAAATAAAATAAGTACCAGTTGAGTACTGGGGTCAATGTACTTGACTTACTCCCTCTCTGAAATTTTGTAAGGAGATTCTGAAATTTCTAGTGTTGTGCCAAAATTTGAAACAAAGGTGGCAAGATGGCAGAGTCACAGGAATGCCGGGTAAAATACTTAGTAACAGTTAGTCCATCTCTACATTCTGAGTTCAGATTCCGCTAAGGTCGACTTTGCCTTTCATTCCTTTTGGTGTCAATAAAATAAGTACCATTTGGACACTGAGGTCAGTATAATCAACTTACCCCCCCCCCAAAACTGCTGGCCTCGTGCGAAAATCTGAAACCAATATTATTATTATTATTATTATTATTATTATTATTGATATTATTATTATTATTATTATTATTATTATTATTATTATTATTATTATTATTATTATTATTATCACATTATTATTATCATCATTATTATTATTATCGTCATCGTCATCATCATCATCATCATCATCATCATCATTATTATTATTAAGGTGGCAATGGCAGCAAGCCGGCCAATTATTAGCATGCTGGGCAAAATGTTCAGCAGCATTTCGTTCTTTAAGTTCTGAGTTCAAATTCTGGCAAGGTCAACTTTGTCTTTCATCTGTTTTGGGGTCTATAAAATAAAGCACTGGTGGGGGTCAGTATAATTGACTTTTCCCTCCTTTTAAAATTACTGGCCTTCAGCATTGAAATGGACTGATGTCCAGTCAGAGAGGAATTTTGTGATTTCCGCTTCTTATATGACAAAAAAACTTTATGAATTCTAGGGCTTGAGGTAAAAAGATAAATTTTTAATATTTTGGTTTCAGATGAACAACAATATATGAAAAAAGCACATATATATTTCAAGCAGGGAGAGAACTCCCTAATATTCAAACCCTGAGACCACCAGAACACATGGTTTTGACCTTATTATGGTCATTCTCAGTGATGGATGCTCGTCTGCTAGACATAACAGTAATTCACCCTAGCTTGAAATATAAAGCGAAAAAAGTGACACACAATCACTGATACTGTAACAAGTAAATTAGCTCATTAAGAAAATCTCTATCAAAGATGAAAGCAATATTTATATTTAGAAATAATGTTTATCACCATGGGTGTTCTACAAGAACAAACAATACTGCTATTTTAATCCCAGGAGGAAGCTGGTCCCATGTTTTTATTTGAAGCAAAACAAAATATTTTTATGGTTCTTGTGGCTTTATAGAACTTAAATTTTTTTTATTGGTGTTTTGTTCCTTTATTGTCTACATATATTCTTTTCTTTTATCTTTACTTGTTTCAGTCATTGGACTGAGGCCATGCTGGGGCACTGCCTTAAGGAATTTTTAGTCAAACAAATAATCTCTAATATCTTTTTATTCATTTAAACAATGGTAACTATTCTATTGATCTTTTTTGCTGAACTGCTATGTCATGGGGATGTAGGCACACCAACACCAGTTGTCAAACAGTGGCATGGGACAAATACACACACACACACACACACAATACAGGCTTCCTTCAGTTTCTGCCTACCAAATCCACTCAGAAGGCTTTGATCAGTATGATGCTATAGTAGAAAACACTTGCCCAAGGTGCCTACATATTAGATTGGTCACTCCGAGACCTTCAGAGTTTCTTCAGACTAGTACGAAATACTCCATTTCATCTTTGTTTCTTGCTTTTGCACTCATTACTCAGCTTATTCATGCATTCATATTCATCATGTTTCATTTCATCTTTTCATTTTCCAGAGAAACACATATTATTGTTTTCTTTTGTCCGTGGGGGGTACTGGAGAAGTTTTTAAGACCACAATTTGCTTCATAGATTGCTGTAGCTTAGGAGTTCTCAACCATTTTTCTTTTATCTATGAACCCCTTTTATTTTTTTTTATACTGGTGGGCTTCTGTAGCCATTCTATGTTTAAAAACTAGTTTCCTAGAAACTTCTTTGAAAATTCCTATTTTGATTTTCACACATTAACTTGTGTAGGTTGAACTATGAAAAATGTTAGAGAAAGAAACCTAACTGTTTCTTGCAATAAATACATCTAAATCAGGGGTTCTCAACCATTTTTTCACCTATGGACTCCTTTGATTGCTATCCTATTTTGGTGGATCCCCATAGCCAATTCTATATCTAAAAACTAGTTTTATAGAAACTTCTTCCCAAATTTCTATTTTGTTTATCACACATTAACTTGTGTAGGTTGAACAATGTAAAATGTTAGAGAAAGAAACCTGACTGTTTCTTGCAATTCATACCAATACATACATCAAAAGCAGGGGTTCTCAACCATTTTTTTATCTATGGACCCTTTTGATTACTATTTTATTCTTATGGACCCTCTTAGCCATTCATTGTTTAAAAACTATTTTTTTTTAATTGAAACTTCTTCCAAAATTGATATTTTGTTTTCCACCAATTAACTTGTATAAGTTGAAGTATGCTAAACTTTAGAGAAAGAAACCAATCTGTTTCTTGTGATACATTCCAATACATACATCAAAAGCAGGGATTCTCAGTCATTTCTCATATATGGACCCCATTGATTACTAATTTATTCTGGTGACCCTCAAAGCCATTTGATGTTAAAAAATTAGTTCTATAGAAACTTCTTCCAAAACCCCTATTTTGTTTTTCACTGCATACCAATACATACATCTAAAGCAAAAGTTTTTCAGGGGTCCCTTAAAATACTATTGTGGATCCCTAATATACTATTTTATTGCGTGGACTCCCCAAAAATCTTATATTCACCCTCAGGGGCTATATGGACCCCAGCTGTGAACCACTGCTGTAGCTAATAAAGTAAAAAAGTACTGTAGAATAAATTTGAATTGTGCAATAGAAGCAACTCTATAATGTAAGTGTGGTAAAAAGTTTACTTTCCAGCCAAATGGATCCAGGTTCAGTCCCACTTTGTGACACCTTGGGAAAGTGTCTTCTTTTATAGCCTCACGCTGACCAAAACCTTGTGAGTGGATTTGGTAGACAGAATCTGAAAGCAGCTGTCATAATTGTGTGTGTGTGTGTGTGTGTGTGTGTGTGTGAGTGTGTGTGTGTATGTGTGTGTGTGAGTGTGTGTTGTATCATCATCATCATCATCATCATCAATAAATAACAAACGGACTATATGTAGTATATATGTGTGTGAGTGTGTTTGTGTGTGTGTGTATGTGAGTGTGCAAGTGTGTGTGAGTGTGTGTGTAAGTGAGTGTGTATGTGAGTGTGTATGTGTGTGTGTATGTGTGTGTGTATGTGTGAGTGTGTGTGTGTGTGAGTGTGTGTGTGTGTGAGTGTGTGTGTATGTGTGTGTGTGTGTGTGTGTGTGGTGTGTGTGTGTGTGTGTGTGTGAGTGTGTGTGTGAGTGTGTGTGTGTTTGCCTCCTGCCACCACTTGACAAATGGTGTTGGTGTGTTTATGTTTAAGCCACTCACATACTTAACGTTTGTGTGTTGTTTAAACATCAAAGTTGCAGTTTTTATGTCCAGCAAAAAAAAAAAAAAATCCCTTAAAGACACATAGCATTAAAAAAAAAAACAAAAAAAAAAAACGAACATACTTGAGAGATAGTCAAAACGAAATCAAGATCACAAGAGCAGCAGATACGCATCTAGCTGTATTTGCAGGTTATCAGAGCTGTGCATCTGAATCATTACTTCCGGAATGGCACTGAAATCCTTTGCCTAAATGCATATACACAACAGACAGGGTAAAAACTATTTTGCAGATTTGCAAAGGTGCAGTATAAGTAGAATAAACTGAGATTACACAATGGAAACAGCTCTGTAATGTAAATATTATCAATATCACACATTTAACATATGTGTGTTATTTAAATGCCAGAAACTGTGGGTTTTTTTTTTTTTTTGTCTGAGAAAAATTCTCTAAAGACAGATAAGTGTTCAAAATGAAAACCTGAATCACAAGAGCAGCAGATATGCATTTTGCTGTATTTGGAGCTTATCACCGCTGTGCATTTGAGTCATAACTTCTGAATGGAAATCAAAATTCCTAGTCTGCAGTAAATGCAACATATAGTGTATACACTATCTGCTGATTTGCAATGGTGCTGCATATGTTTAATAAATTGCAGTTATGCAATTGAAAGAGCTCTGTAATGTAAATGTTATCGATACCATGTATTTAACATGTGTTGTTTAAATGCCAGGAGCTGTGATTTTTCATTTGGGGAAAAATCCCTTTAAAGATGAATAGTGTTAAAAAAACACAATATCTTCAGAGATACGCAAAGCAAAATCATGATCCTTAGAGCAGCAGATACATATTTTGCTGTATTTATAGCTTATCAATGCTGTGCATTCAAGTCATGACTTACAAAATGAAGTCAAAATCCATAGTCTGAAGTATATGCAAGAGATAGTGTAAAATCTATCTGCTGGTTTGCAATGGCGTCGTGTAAGTAGTATGAATTGAGATTATACAATGCAAACAAATCTGTAATGTAAACGTTATTAATACCACATTTTTAATGTATGTGTGTTGTTAAAATGCCGGCAGCTGTGGTCGTTTGTCCAGAAAAATTCCTTTAAAAGACTCACAGTGTTAAAAAGCACAATATATTTAAGAGATAGGCAAAATGAAACCCTGACCATGAGAGCAGCAGATATGTATTTCACTGTAATGTTATATGTCTTTAAAAAGGATATTTCCCCTAATGAGAAACTACAGCTTCTGACATCTAAGCAACACATGGATGTTAAGTGTGTGGTATTAATAAAGGGGTTACGTTTTTAATATGTTCAATCCTGTGTTCTTTTCTACTCTAGGCACAAGGCACGAAATTTTGTGGGGAGGTGGCCAGACGATTAGATTAATCCTAGTATGCAACTGGTACTTAATTTATTGACCCCTGAAGGGACGAAAGGCAAAGTTGATCTCACTTGGAATTCGCATCATCAGTTTGGAATCCCTATCTTGCTCAGAACATTGACCTCCTGGAATCTGTCCAGAGACGTGCAACCAAACGCATACCCTCCATCAGACACCTACCATATTCTGAGCACCTTGTTTCCCTGGGCATGGATTCACTGAAGCTCCGGCGTCTAGCGACGGACTTGGTAAACACCCACAAGGTTATCAACCACCTCACCAACAACAACACTGAACACATTTTTGATCTCCATGTGTCTAACACACGTGGACATGCCTACAAAGTCAGAAAACAGCACAGCTCCCATGACTTTCGGAAACATTTTTCACGCTCAGGGTTGCTGAAGCGTGGAATAAACTGCCTGCATCAGTTGTTGACTGCCATGACACTGCATCCTTTAAGGCCCTCATGCTTCCCGAAATCCGTCGAAGCTACACCTGATTATATATACACTTTAGATGAGTTGTAGTGCACCTGAGCACTGTACACAATTATTATTATTATTATATATTATTATTATTAATTATTATTATTATTATATTATATTATTATTATTATATATTATTATTATTATATTATTATTATTATTTTATTATATTATTATTATTACCCACAAGGGACTAAACACAGAGATGGGACAAACAAGGACAGACAAACGGATTAAGTCGATTACATCGACCCCAGTGTGCAACCGGTACTTATTTAATCAACCCTGAAAGGATGAAAGGTAAAGTTGACCTCGGCGGAATTTGAACTCAGAATGTAAAGACAGATGAAATACCGCTAAGTATTTCGTCCTGTGTGCTAACATTTCTGCCAGTTCACTGCCTTATGTCAAACATGTATCTCTTCACAATTCGAATGGTGGTGATGATTCTGAGATGTCAGACTTATGATTAAAGAGTAACCACCCTAACTAGTGTAGATAGTGGGGGGGTCGGTAGGGGCAGATCCCCGCCTCCTCGGGCAACACTTTTAAAGGGGCAGTACTTTTGGCAATATGTATTTTTTCGTGGGGTCCGGCAAATGGAAGGGTTGCCCCGGGCAGCACACACTCTAGCTATGATAGTGACCACCCTCCTCCACCTCCTCCTTGCTGGTTACTGGCCAAAAAAGGAGAAAGGAACTGGAAGATGAAAGCAAGGGAAAAATGAAGTTGGGCAGGAAAAGTCTCCTTGACTAAATGTGTGTGTGTGTAGGGGCCATTGTTTGAGAAGGGGATAGGTGATGATTCTATGCCTGGTGTTATGAGGCCAGGTGTTGTGATGGAAAGGTAAGCCCAGGAAAGAAGACAGAGGTGGTGGTTGGATGCTGGGGATCTCAAGATACAGTGGAGGTGGGAGGACAGAGGGAGAAAGACAGGGGTGAAAGTGAATGTAGTGAGTGATAGGGAGAGAAATAGGAGTGATTCAGTGGGTGATGGGTGGGGTGGCTATGGTAAATGGGGTGTGATGGTAGGCGTGAGGGGGCACTGAGAGTGACAGCAGGTAAGAAAGGTGATAAGAATGGGGGAATAGCAGATGAGTGGGGGTGGGGGGAGAGCAATGGCTGAATGCATAGAAAAGGGGTGAGTTGTGGAAATAGCTTAGGCAGGAATGATAATGAGATATGCAGATGGTTCCTAAGGAGTAGGAATTTAATTTGTGCCTATTTTGCACTCAGGTGATTATATCAGCCAGGTAGTACCATAGATGGAGAAGTGATGAATTTTAGGGGATGAGATGTGGGAAAAAAGCTTGACAGAGTAGAGAGAGAGAGAGAGAGAGAGCGAGAGAGAGAGAGAGAGAGAGAGAGGGGGGCAGATCACTACATGTGGTGGTTTTAGGATATCATTTCTCCAGTGATGGAGGAATATTCTCAAGCGTAGCAAAATCACCATCCATCTTGTTCCTTTGTCATCTTCTCCATAATGTTCAACATCTTGACATCACTCTTCACTACTTTGCCTTGTCTTTCCAAGAGTCTCTCCATTCCACAAGTCCTTTCCACTTTAAGCAAGTGACACTTCTTTATGCGAATGGTCCCTGATCCATTAACATCAAATAATCAAACCAGCACAGGTTCCTCACTGGCATGCAATATCTGATTCCTTTTATGCTTAATTTTTCTCTCAGTACATTAGCACCTTGTCATGCATGCACACTTTTATTGAATGCCCAATGAAGCAGAATAACTTCGTCCTCTTGAATCTTTGCATGTCCTCTACATTTAGGGCCCACAGTTCACCACCACACAACTTTGCTGTATGTACACAAGCATATAATCTGCCTTTCATCAGCATCATCCTATCAATTCATTTCTTTGCCAAAAGTATACCTTACCCTACACCACTCCCCAAATGAACCCAACAATACTGCCCATCCAGAAGAATTTGTATTTAGGTTCATTGCTTATAAGCAGTCAAGTTGAGGTCCCCTTCCAACATACCTCTTGCACACAGCTCACTTGTCACTTGATGGTGCTGAAATTGATCATGGCAGCTCTAAGTTTGTGAAATTGGGAAAAAGCAAGTGGGTACTTTGGGGACTATTTCTTGGTATCAGGAAAGAATTTTGTGGGCAGGTGCAGGTTCTTGTACATGACAGTGAAACAGGTATATACAGATATATAGCACTCAACAAATTAATTTTCCTCAATCATACAAAAACCCTCAGGGACGGGACAATCACCTGCAAGGAGAGAGTGTAGGAAGTAGAGAATACACATTTTAAACCACCAGGTATCCTTTAGTGATGTACAAACATACATACATACATGCATGCGTGCATGCATACATACATACAAACATACATACATACATACGTACATACATAATACATGCATACATACATAATACATACATATGTACACACATATAAACATACATGCATGAGTGCATGTGCACACACACATGCATGCATACATACACATACACACACTCACAGACATACATACACACACACATATACACATACATACATACATTCATACATACACGCATTCACATACACACACATACATACACACAAGTGCACACATACTTACATACATACATACATACATACATGCATACATACACACACACAGATGTACATATATACATACAGGAGACCAAAAGTGTATGTGTGCTGTTATATGTATATATAACAAAAAAGCAAAACAAAAAAAATGGAAGAAGAATGTAACAGGCTACAACAAAACATCCGGACAGTTAGCTGATACAAAGAAGGACAGGAAAAAAAAGGAGTGGTCATTTGGAGCATTCTATCATCAGTCAAGTTCCAGATCATCCTTACAGTTTCAGCCAGTTACACCTGAGACTGCTCCAATCTGGCCGGCCCCAAGAAAATCTAAGCTAAGAGCACTAGATTCTTTGGAAGAAAGTAAGCAAATGTATATGAAAACAAGGATGCAAAAATGGAGAAATGGTACACAAATACAAATACAAATAACAGGACATTAACAACAGGTGTCTTTCGACTGAGGACGAATTAAATCATGCTGGCGTGTGTGAAAGTGAAGCCTTAGAGCAGGGATATAAGCGATGAAAGTCATGGGAAGGAATATAAGAGATGCTACATAAATGGTAGTCAAACCAAGAAAGAAAGGTCAGGCTTTGTGGAACACTGGTCATGTGGAAGGAGAGGAGAGAGGTAGGGGGTAGAGGGATTTAAGAGTTAGGGAGAGAAGGGAAAGAGAGGAAAAGAAAGGAAAGGGACGTAGAGTAAGGTACAAGGGAGGTAGAACAGGAGGAAAAGTGATGGGAGTAAAGGAGGCCAAGATATGTGAGAGAGGGGGAGCAAGAAAACAGAAAAGTGGAAAGAATGAAGTGTGACGGGGGCTAAAAGAAAGAGTAAAAGAGTCCTTATATATATATATATATATATATATAATATATATATATATATATATGTGTGTGTGTATATATATATCATCATCATCATCATCATCATCATCGTTTAGCGTCCGTTTTCCATGCTAGCATGGGTTGGACGGTTCTACTGGGGTCTGTGAAGCCAGAAGGCTTCATCAGGCCCAGTCAAATCTGGCAGTGTTTCTACGGCTGGATGCCCTTCCTAACGCCAACCACTCCGTGAGTGTAGTGGATGCTTTTTACGTGCCACCCGCACTGGTGCCAGACAGAGCTGGCAAACGGCCACGAACGGATGGTGCTTTTTATGTGCCACCGGCACAAGGGCCAGGCGAGGCTGGCAACGGACATGAAACGGGGCGGTGCTGGCAACGGTCGCGAAACGGAAAGTTCTCTTACATGCCACCGGCACTGGTAATACATCTGCAATTTCCATTGATCGATTTCCATTGATCGATTTCGATTCTGATCCTCACTTGCCTCAACACGTCTTCACAAGTAGAGTTTTGTGTCCCAAGAAGGGAAGGTATGCATACGTAGGCTGGCTCCATCCCATGTAGAAGGCCACGGGTTATGGACTCACTTGTCCTGCCGGGTCTTCTCGCGCACAGCACACTTCCAGAGGTCTCGGTCTCTAGTCATTTCCTCAGTGAGACCTAAAGTTCGAAGGTCGTGCTTCACCACCTCGTCCCAGGTTTTCCTGGGTCTGCCTCTTCCACAGGTTCCCTCAACCGCTAGGGTGTGGCACTTTTTCACACAACTATCTTCATCCATTCTCGCCACATGACCATACCAGCGCAAACGTCTCTCTTGCACACCACAACTGATGCTTCTTAGGTCCAGCTTTTCTCTCAAGGTACTTACACTCTGCCAAGTGTGAGTACCGGCATTACACATCCATCGGAGCATACTGGCTTCATTTCTAGCGAGCTTACGCATATCCTCAGCAGTCACGGCCCATGTTTCACTGCCATGTAGCATGGCTGTTCGTACACACGCATCACAGTCTGCCTTTCACTCTGTGCGAGAGGCCTTTTGTCACCAGCAGAGGTAAGAGCTCTCTGAACTTTGCCCAAGCTATTCTTACTCTAGCAGTTACACTTTCAGCACACCCGCCCCCGCTGCTGACTTGGTCACCTAGGTAACGGAAACTATCAACTATTTCTAGTTTTTCTCCCTGGAAAGTGACGGAAGTTGGTCTCAGAGAATTTTCAGTGTTTATCGTTCCTGAGCATCTGCCACATACAAAAACCATCTTCCTAGTTAGCCTTCCTTTGACATTGCTGCACTCTTATGTGTCCATA
>NC_043016.1:10479082-10484082 GCF_006345805.1 Octopus sinensis | reverse complement strand
GTCCACACCCATGTGATGCATGGTGTGCAGTCTCCGTAACTCCGAGTCGCTCAGACGGCATACTGCAGCTACATCCTGCTTCGCATCCTCTGGCACCTGCAACCAGGCTCGCTTTACCCTGGTCAAGACGTCTGCCCTGTTCTTCTCGGAAGGCACAAAGATCACGCTCAGCTTCAGATTGAACTCAGTGGTTAGTTCACGCAGTATTCCTAATCGACGCTTTACCAGCATCTCTGCAGCCCCTTTGGTCCGCACCCTCCGCTCATCGGTGATGACTGCTGTCGCCCAACCAAGTACAGTGGCCGAATCAGTCCTGATTTCTATGGTGTGCAACCCCCACTTCAAGGCTAGGTTCACCCCCTCAGCATGGCATCCAACTCCGCCACGTTGATATGATTGCAGTCATCCATCTTCCTGAGCCAGGCTGCATCTTCCCCGTGACACCTCCCACTTCCAAGACAACCCTATTGCGATGCTACTGGCGTCACACCATACATACTATCCCGCTCTTTGATTTGGGAACATACCAGCTGCCCCTCACTGGGTCCTCTGCTCCTACTCTGACCAAGACTTCCTGCATCATGTCGATTGTCCTCTCCCCCACTTTATCATTCCACTTCACTCCTTCGGCTCGTCTCTTGATGAAGCTGCATGCTGTCCGGAGCCAGCCTGCAATCGGGTAGTGTCCCACCAGCTTCCCACACACAGAGAACAGTTCCCGTCTACTCATGCTGGCGCCCAGTTCAGGGACCTCATTCCCTCGCTGGAACACCAAGGCGCCGGCCTTGTCTCTCCATAGCTTGAGGCCCAGTGCAGCACCTCCCTCCATAGCCTCTGGCGGCTTGGCGATCAGTCCAAAACTCTTCAGGTGGCCTATGACCTCCGTTGCTGGTATCACGGTTTCATCCACCAGAATGTCGTCGATGTATGAATTGGTGGCCCTTTTTACTCTGTCCACCTTCCCCAGGATGGCCTTGAGAATTGTTGCCATAATCTTCGGCGCTGAATTTAGCCCGAATCCCAACCTGGTCAGACAGTAAGTCTGGCCCCTATACCTGACGAGCTGGTACTTCCATAGTTTCTCAGCCACATGCACCTGTAGGTATGCCGACTTTAAATCGACAATCGTGGAAGCCCCCGTCGTCTGCCTCCACTCTCGCAAGGTGTCTCCGCAGACATCCGTGGCCTCACCGCCTGTATGACACGACACGTGGTCATTCAGCTCTCGGAAGTCGAGCACTGGCCTGACCTTACGCTTTGTGGGCTGTATCACCGCCATCAGTGGCAGGACTCCGCTCTCTTCTTTTTCCGAGGGGATCAGTATGCCCTCCTTAATCCACGCTCCACCTCCCCCTCGAACTCACTTCTGGCATCTCCTTTTAGAGTATGCTGATAGCAGCCCACTTTTTCTTTAACATCGGGGGCTCTCCTTCCAGTGCCACTCCACTGTCCACCTCTTGCCATCAAAAACAGCCCGAAAATCCTGGTCTTCAATGGTGTGCGCCGCATCCTTTTCCTCACGGTTGTCGTCGGTGCACGGTCTCGCCCTACACGGATTCCCCGCTAACCAAACGTTACGCCAGCCTCGTTGACGGTGACACCTCCCAACGGGTGATTGCATCCATCCCCATCACCACGTCAATCTCGTCCACCAAGTGACCAACCACAATTGCTCGCAACGTCAGCTGTAGTCCCTGCACCACAATCTGCGCATCCGTAACCCCTTCGCAGTGAACTTCTCTCTTCTCGTCAACTGCCCTAACACTGCTTCCTCCTCCACTCCACGTCTCTGCCACTTCTGTGGTCATCAGGGTCGTTTACAGCCCGTGTCCTACCAGGGCTCGCGACATCTTCCCCTTCACCAGAATGTCGACCACAGGTAGATGAAAAACACGCTGCTACTAATCCAAAGGACAACTACCGGCGCAGTAGTCTCCCGCGGTCCGTTTCCCCACAGACACTCGCTGGCTACATGCTCTGGCTCTCGACAACCGGTAGCAAATCACCTCAGGCTTGGGCGACGCGCAGTCACGGACCATGTGTGGGCCTTGGCACCGGAAACACTGTCCTTTGAACGATCGCACGCGTTCTTTCCTCAGCCCCTCTCCGCTGCTCCTAGCTGGGCCACTTTTCGACGTTACAGTCGCTGCTACCGATGTCAACCTGCTGCACGAAACCAGTACACGTGCCCGCGATATGTATCGGCCATCGGCATCGAACGCACGTTCGGGAGCTTCGTAGCTCGACCGACATGATGTCGGGAAGCCGGTCACGAACGCTAACCTAACCGTCCGTTCTAGCGACTCTCCCTCATAACCCAAGCCCGCCAGTTAGCCACCTTCTAAGCTCATTGGCGAACACGTCCACCTGTTGCCCAGTCCATCTCATTCTACCCAGCCGAGCGTACGCTTCAAACATTCCTTCCGTGAAGGCCTCCATAAGTTGGATTTCCACTTTATCTGCGCTGAGTTGGTCCGTCTCCTCCATCTCTAAATATAACGCCAACGCCGGGCCATCCAAATACAACGGCATGAAACTCGCCAGGTCAGCTATACCGTGGAGCTTCGCCACCAACTTCACTCTCTTCAACCAAGCGACCACATCAGTGTCGCCGCAAAACGGTGTTATAGGCTCGCGTGAAACCAGAGCACTCTGCATAATTTTCTATTTTTATTTTTACGAAACCGAGTGATTATTTGCCGGTCCCAGTGATTATTTATTTGCCGAAATAGCTTGTAGTATGAACGGTGAAAAGAGTACAACAGAAAAAGGAAGAATGGAATGTAATTGGGTCTTACCTAGTCGGAGATGAACTCGGATTGCTTTTAGCCAACTTGCTCGTCTCATCTCTTCGTCGTGTCTGGCGCAACTGGTCAATGCCGCACGTGCGTTCTGTCTGTCACTTCTGCTTCTGCCGGCGCATGCGCCCTGCAAGCCCTGCAAGCCCCACTTCCGCTCTCCCCCATCCATCACACTCCTTCACCATCACACCACACATCCATAATTGTTGTGGTGGTAAAGTCCTCAGGCACCCTACCATAGTGTTCTATCAGAAGCCATCATCATTAGACTTTCCAGCTGGATTCCCAAGTGTGATCAGCTGAGACTATAAATATTATCCAACCATCTTATTCTTGGTTCACCCCTAAATCTCCTGCTCATTGGCTCTGGTGACCTCTCAATGAAGAGAAGTAGCAGCTCAACATAGAGAGTGATGCTCTGATCTCCAAACTACCCATTCTGTCAAGTAACATAACTTTAAAGACCCTTTGAAGGAATCTGGTTTCCAGCTGCTTGTATTCATAACCAGTACCTCCAATCATTACTCCATCTTTCATCATCACAGGTGAATATAGACACAAAAAAACAAATTAAAGATAGAAAGTTTGGCTTTTTATTTTTACCAACCCCTCCTCTTCTCAGGTTCAAATATTGGAACTGGTGCATTACTATGCTGTCAGTTCTGGTAATGGTAATTCTAGCATCCAATTCAGCCTCCTCACTTACCATTTTTTATATAATTTTTTCTTTGATTCTTCAGTTGTCATCAATTCATCAACTTTTTCATTTTTTTTGCTTTAACGGAAAAATAAATACATTCTGTGCGTATTTCTTACCAAATGATGCTCTAGACAAGTGGTTCTGAACTGGGGGTCCATATGACTACTGGGGGGGTCCATATGATCCTTGAAGGTCCACATATGATTTAGCTGTTGAAAATTAAGCGCAATAAATTCATTATACTTCTACAATACAACAAAATATTTTAACAATTTTTTTTAATACATTTCCTAATAACATTTATTTATAAAAATATGGTAGGAATTTTTAAACATCAAATGGCATGGAGGGTCCAACCAACTAAAATTGGAATCAAAGGGGTCCAGAAGGAAAAAAAAAATGGCTGAGGACCACTGATCTAGATTGTAGTCTTTTGGGATTGTAACATCTTTAGAGTGTAATATCTTGTTGATAAATAATACAATTTCAGTTCTATATTTAAGAGATGAGGAATTAAGTACACTCTTTACTCTTTTACTTGTTTCAGTCATTTGACTGCGGCCATGCTGGAGCACCGTCTTTAGTTGAGCAACTCGACCCCGGGACTTATTCTTTGTAAGCCCAGTACTTATTCTATCGGAATCTTTTTGCCGAACCGCTAAGTGATGGGGACATAAACACACCAGCATCGGTTGTCAAGCAATGCTAGGGGGACAGACACAGACACACAAACATACATGCACACACACACACATATATATATATATATATATATACGACGGGCTTTCAGTTTCCGACTACCAAATCCACTCACAAGGCTTTGGTCGGCCCGAGGCTATAGTAGAAGACACTTGCCCAAGGTGCCACACAGTGGGACTGAACCCGGAACCATGTGGTTGGTAGGCAAACTACTTACCACACAGCCACTCCTGCACCTATTTACATTATTTACATTTGATGGATATTTGTCCTCATCTTGTTTGTTGTTAACCCGTTTCAGCTGATATACCCTCCAGCCTTCATCAGGTGTCTTGGGGAAATTTCGAACATGGCTTCTCATATGGCGTAGTTCTCATAAGAGCACAGGCTACCAACCCCAAGATTCCGAGTTCAATTCCAGGCAGTGACTGAATAATATATAATAATAATAATAATAATAATAATAATAATAATAATAATAATAATAATAATAATAACGCTGAAAAATACCTAAGGAATGAGAATCCAGGTTCGAAATTTCCCCAAGACTCCTGATGAAGGCTGGAGGGTATATCAGCCGAAATGTTGTGTTAACAACAAACAAGATGAGGACAAATATCCGTCAAATGTAAATAATGTAAATAATGTAAATATAATTTCATTTCAGCTTTAACTTTCTCAGTTTTTTTTTTTTTTACAGCTGGATGTCCTTTCTATTAGTAACAACCTTATTCTATGTAGTGGGTGCCCCCGGTGGCCCCTCCAAAAAACACCCAGTACACACCATAAGATGGTTGATG
>NC_043016.1:10437859-10478982 GCF_006345805.1 Octopus sinensis | reverse complement strand
GAAAAATAGGGCACAGTCCCCTGCCCTTATTTTGTGATTTAGGGGGGGATTTTTTGAAAAACAAGGGGTAATTCGTAGCAGTGTTCAATGAACAAATTAAACACACTACCTGGCAGAGGCTAAACGGAAACTGATCAGTTTATGTATAAATATTCTTTTTATATGTTTGTTTCCTTTTACATAATATTAAAACAAAGGCTAAAAATTTTCTGAAGCAGCGCCCCCGTTAATTTTATCTATGAGCCGCCGCTGCCATTAAACTTTGTAATGTGTGACCAACTGAAGCAATTGGTGCTGCATCAATTTATTTTTTCTTACTCCCTATTTAAAAAATTTTTGTCTTTTTTGTTGTTCTTGTTTTGTAAATTATATGTACTTGCAAAGCAAGTGACCTGATCTGAGATTGTGAGCTGAAACAAAAATCAATTGCAGTGTGGAAGGTGTTTATAAGCCATTTAAGAAACACACAAAATCCGTTAGATTCACTTCAACATTTAAATTTAATTTGTCAAAATATTTTCATCGCTTTCAGACCGCGACCTGTTCGTTGACCATGGAATTTTGTCAGTGAACAGGTCGCAGTCTCAAAGCAACGAAAATATTTTGACAAATTAAATTTAAATGTTGAAGTGAATCTAACGGTTTTTGTGTGTTTCTTAAATGGCTTATAAACACCTTCCACACTGCAATTGATTCTTTTTCATATTTTGAATAAAACTTCTTTACACCATTTTCCTATTCTATTCAGGGTATTTTTGTGGTCTTAGGCTGACATAAGCTCTTTCCTTTAACTACCCACCTACCCACCCACCCACCCACCCACCCATCATACCAGACCGACAAGCAATCAAAATTAACATATTTTAAGTGTTTTAACTATTCTAAATATTTCATAATTTAATTCTTTAAGAAATAGGTCACAGTCACCTATATAACTTAAAAATCTTGAATATTTTATATTTTTCCATTTGTAAAAAAAAAGATAACGAACAGAATAAATCACATATTTTGGCTTCTTTTCCCAGAAAAAAAATGCTTTATTTTTGCTTAATTCGAATAATACGATATAAATTATGTAAATATATTATTTTTTCTACCTTAGATTTCTAAATTATCAAGCTTAAGAATATCAGATATAGGTATATTTAAATGCAGATGATGATGATGATGGTGGTGGTTATTGTGGTGGTGGTGATGATTATGATGATGATGATGATGATGATGATAACGGTAGTGGTAGAGGTGATGATAGTGGCAATGATGATAGTTGTGATGAAGACAATATTTGATGATGGTGGTGATGGTGGGTGGTGGTGTCGATGAAGGTAGTGGTAGGTAGTGGTAATGTGGAAGTTGTAGTGGTGGGTGGTGGTGGTCTTGGGTGCTTGTGGCTGCCGTTTTAATATTGGGGGTGAACGTGATAGTAATGATGATGGAAGTAATGGTGATAGTGGTGGTGGTGGTGGTGATGGTGGCAGTGGTAGAAGTGGTGGTGGGGTGTGTGGGTGGCAGTGGTAGAAGTGGTAGTGTGGTGGTGGTGATGGTGGCAGTGGTAGAAGTGTTGTGGTGGTGGGGTGATGGTGGCAGTGGTAGAAGTTAGTGGTGGTGGTGTGGTGATGGTGGCAGTGGTAGAAGTGGTAGTGGTGGTGGTGGTGGTGATGGTGGCAGTGGTAGAAGTGGTGGTGGTGGGGGGGGGTGGGGTTGGCAGTGGTAGAAGTGGTAGTGGTGGTGGTGGTGATGGTGGCAGTGGTAGAAGTGGTGGTGGTGGTGGTGATGGTGGCGGTGGTAGAAGTGGTAGTGGTGGTGGGGGTGGGGGTGGTGGCAGTGGTAGAAGTGGTAGTGGTGGTGGGGGTGGGGGTGGTGGCAGTGGTAGAAGTGGTCGTGGTGGTGGTGGGGGTGGGGGTGGTGGCAGTTGGTAGAAGTGGTAGTGGTGGTGGGGGTGGGTGGTGGTGGCCGTGGTAGAAGTGGTAGTGGTGGTGGGGGTGGTGGTGGTGGCAGTGGTAGAAGTGGTAGTGGTGGTGGGGGTGGTGGTGGTGACGATTGATGATGATAACAATGACAACAACGATGATGATGATGAGGAGGATAATGATGAACACAGTACTCACGATAATTATGTGGGTAATGACCATAAATTTAATTATGTGAAGCAATTTTCATCTATTGCTCCATGAATGACCAAAAAGAAAAAAAAAAAAAACAGCAAAGAAGACTGAAATGCTGTTTACCAGATGTTGGTTTCCACAAAAAAAAACAAAAAAAAATGTTGACCAAATTGGCAGCGCTACATGTCTTATTAACCATATTCTTGGTTTTGGCATTAGCTTTGGAAAAGCTTTTCCACGGTAGGAAAATGCTTTTCTTTCCACGGTGAGAAAATTCTACTGTTGCTCTTCCAGAGTGGTTAAGTGGTCCAACTCTTCTCTTTGCCTTCCCCATCGCATGGTTCTGGGTTCAGTCCCACCGCATGGCACCTCGGGCAAGTGTCTTCTACTATAGCCTCGGGCTGACCTTAAGGTGCAGGTGTGGCTGAGTGGTAAGTAGTTTGCTAACCAACCACATGGTTCTGGGTTCAGTCCCACTGCATGGCACCTCGGGCAAGTGTCTTCTACTATAGCCTCGGGCTGACCTTAAGGTGCAGGTGTGGCTGAGTGGTAAGTAGTTTGCTAACCAACCACATGGTTCTGGGTTCAGTCCCACTGCATGGCACCTCAGGCAAGTGTCTTCTACTATAGCCTCAGGCTGACCAAAGCCTCGTGAGTGGATTTGGTAGACAGAAGCAGTAAGAAGCCTGTAGTATATATATATATATATATATATATCATCATCATCATCATCATCATCCTCGTTTAACGTCCGTTCTCCATGCTAGCATGGGTTGGACAGTTCGACCGGGATCTGTGAAGCCAGAAGGCTGCACCAGGCCCAGTCTGATCTGGCACTGTTTCTACAGCTGGATGCCCTTCCTAACGCCAACCACTCCGAGAGTGTAGTGGGTGCTTTTTATGTGCCACCTGCACAGGTGCCAGACGAGGCTGGCAAACGGCCACGATCGGAGGCAAACGGCCACGATCGGAGGCAAACGGCCACGATCGGAAGCAAACACCAGCCATTGCCATCATCATCATCATCATCATCATCATCAATTAACATCTGTTGTCCATGCTGGCATGGGTTGGAATGTGTTCTGGCAAGCTGGAGAGCTGCACTAGACTCCAGTCTTATTTTATATGATCTGTATGTTTGGATGCCCCTTTCTAATGCCAACCACTTACAGAGGGGGCTGAGTGTTTTTATGTGACACAATCACCAGTGCTTTTATGAGGCACTGCAGGAGGCTCTCTTGAGGTTGTAGATAGATTCTGTTACCTAGGTGACCAAATTAGCAATGGTGGAGGTTGCTCTGAAAGTATTGTTTCTAGAATAAGAATAGCGTGGAGGAAGTTGCTGGCAGTAAAAGGACTCTCTCTCAGGGTGAAAGGTAGACTGCATGATGTTTGTTTGCGAATGGCTAAAGTCCATGGTTGTGAGACATGGGCTCTGAATGCAGAAGACATGTATAAACTGGAAAGAAACGAAGGTAGTAAGCTCCGTTGGATGTGCAACATCAGTGCACATGTACGACAAAGTGCAAATCGGTTGAGAGAAAAGTTGGGCATCAGAGGAATCAAATGTAACATGCAAGAGAGAAGACGAGATTGGTTTGGACATGTGATGCGTATGAATGAGGACAGGTGTATAAAGAAGTGCCGATCACTGAAAGTGGATGGTACCCGCAGAAGAGGAGATGTAGGATGAAGTGGTAAGGATCAATCTCAGGAGGTTGGGCCTTGCAGAGGAAATGACAATGGACTGAGATGTTTGGAAATTTTTTAGAAGACCCACCCACATCAGTGAAACTGAGTTCTGGAAGCAGTGTGTGTCCCACCCACACTTAACAGGAAAACTCCTCTCACAATCTACCACAAGAAACCAAACTACATCTTCACTTGTCTTCTCTTCCTCACATTTCCACTTCATGCACAATACTTACCTCCCACTCCCCATTCCTGTCCACTTGGCCCTTGTCTCACTGTATCATTGTTATCTGCTAGCCCCCTGAACTGTTTGTTCTATGCACATATAACAAGAAAACTTTTCATACACCTTACCCCAACAAATCAATTTATATCTCTTCTCTTCCTCACATTTCCTCATTCATGCACCATGCCTACCTCTCACTCCCTAATTCTGCCCTCACCTCCCTGTTTTTCTGCATCACTGCTATCCAGTAGTCCCTGCCCCACACTCTATATACCCAGGTTTTCACCCCCCCCCCACCATCTGCAATCTCTAATCACACTCCTTTGACAGTATCCTGCCACTTATATTATGACCATCAAACCTCAAGGGTATTCCCTGGCATTTTGCCACCATCTATATCTCTCTCTCTGCCTTTACTTGACCATTCCATTTATATTCTGATCCTCATCCCTTGTGAGTATTCCCTGACACTTGCCACCATCTCTATCCTGCTGTCTCCCACTCTCTCTCTCTCCTTCAGTTGCACTTTCCTCAGGATGAGTAACCATGTATCTCCTTCACAGCAGCATACCTGTTTCTGTCTTCATTCCTGACCTCTCTCTCTCTCTTGCTGGGTAACCTTGTACCTCCTCAACAACTAGACTGCTCTCTATCTCTGTGTCTCACTCTAACCTTTCATCATCCGACACTAGATCACCTCCTTCAATGTCCCCTCCCCTCTCAAAAGATTTTTGTCTTGCAGGTTACTTGGTGACCCTGTCAGTGCAGGTGCTACATAAAAGCATGTAGTCTACACTGTAAAGTGGTTGGTGTTTAGAAGGGCATCCAGCTGTAAAAATCATACCAAAATTGACCTTGCCTGTGCTGGTGCCACATAAGAACCACTTAGTCCCTCTGCTGAGTGGTTGGTGTTAGGAAGGGCATCCAGCTGTAAAAACCCTGTTAAAACAGACACAGAAGTCTGGTTTAGGCTTCTGCCTGGCTGGCTCCTGTCAAACCATCCCACCCATGCCAGCATGGAAAGCATACATTAAACAATGATAAGGATGATGATGATGATGATGATGATGATATTGTATATATATAATATATATATATATATATATATATATATAGTTAATCCAAACAAGAAAACAAACACCAAAAACACAACAACGCGAGGACGTGGAACAAATATAGTATTATTGGACGCTCAGGAAAGAAGGAGGGTTTAACGTTTCGAGCGGAGCTCTTCGTCGGAAACATAGGAGAAGGAAAGACAGAGGAAAACAAATCGCCAACGGTACACACGAGGTCAAATATATATACTGTGTATTATGCTAAGAAGTAGTGTACGGCACCAGAATATTCGACCTGAAAATTCAATTATAAAAACAGCTGCTCCGAACTGTTGTTAGAACATCCGTATAAGTGAAGTCAAGACTGGCCAACTTGTAGTGGCATTGCATTGTATGAGTTGTAATAATGAAGTCAAACCAAACAGATATTTTGAAATTAAAAGTTATTTTTGAGAACTATATGAAAGAAAATGATTAGCGCTATAAGACATCCTTATCTTATTTCAATGGTTTATTTATAACTTATTCTTGTTGATTCCACTATATATATATATATATATACTATACTCTTTCAACACTTGTTAAGGTTGTCTCCACAGATTTTCAATAGAAATTATTGTCAGCACTGATTTTTCAGTTCTATATTTAAGAGATGAGGAATTATGTACATTATTTACATTATTTACATTTGACGGATATTTGTCCTCATCTTGTTTGTTGTTAACACAAGAACAAAGAAGATGAGGACAAATATCCGTCAAATGTAAACAATGTAAATAATGTACATGATTCCTCATCTCTTGAATGCTCATGGCATATAGGCTCATGGGCATATGGCGTAGTGGTTAAGAGCACGGGCTACTAACCCCAAGATTCCAAGTTCGATTCCAAGCAGTGACCTGAACAACAACAACAACAACAATAATAACAATAATAATAACAATAATATTAACAATAATAACAATAACAATAATAATAAAAATAACAAAAATAATAATAATAATAATAATCATCATCATCATCATCATTTAGCATCTGCTTTCCATGCTAGCATGGGTTGGACGGTTCAACTGGAGTCTGGGAAGCCAGAAGGCTGCACCAGGCCCAGTCTGATCCGGCAATGTTTCTACAGCTGGATGCCCTTCCTAACAATAATAATAATAATAATAATAATAATAACAATAATAATAACGTCAAAAAAGACACCTGAAGAAGGCTGGAGGGTATATCAGCCGAAATGTTGTGTTAACAACAAGGAAGATGAGGACAAATATCCGTCGAATGTAAATAAAGTAAATAATGTAAGCACTGATTTTTGTTACGATGTTTCATCTCAGTGCAGGTTATAATTTCTATTGAATATCCGTAGAGATAACCATAACAAGTAATGTAAAGCGCACTGCTAACACAAAAGAACATGGTATTGACTTATTTAAATGCTTAATATAATTTGTAGAATATTATGGTTGCATAACGAAATACCATGTCCCTACAAGTCATTAATATATACTTTCACTATTTTCATTCCTTTCCTTTCTTATTCTTAATAATCCCAAATTTTGCTTAATATCATCTCATTCCACCTTTTCCCCATCTTGCATTATTTTTATATTTTTATTTCATTATATTTTTATTTCACTAGACTCTCGCAGTGGTTGGCGTTAGGAAGGGCATCCAGCATTAGAAACTCTGCCAGATCAAGATTGGAGCCTGGTGCAGCCATCTGGTTCGCCAGTCCTCAGTCAAATCGTCCAACCCATGCCAGCATGGAAAGCGGACATTAAACGACAATGATGATGATGATGATGACTATCTTTTCAGCACCTTATCATTCTATCTTAAGGAAAGGTGGTGAGCTGGCAGAATTGTTAGCACCCTGGACAAAATGCTTAATGATATTTCACCGGCGAGTTGGCAGAAACGTTAGCACGTCGGGCGAAATGCTTAGTGGTATTTCGGCTGCCGTTACGTTGTGAGTTCAAATTCTGCCGAGGTCGACTTTGCCTTTCATCCTTTTGGGGTCGATAAATTAAGTACCAGTTATGCATTGGGGTCGATATAATCGACTTAATCAGTTTGTCTGTCTTTGTTTGTCCTCTCTGTGTTTAGCCCCTTGTGGGTAGTAAAGAAATAGGTATTTCACCCTTCGCTAATTCTGAGTTCAAATTCCTGAGGTCGACTTTGCCTTTCATCCTTTCGGGGGTCAATAAATTAAGTAGCAGTTGCGCACTGTGGTCGATCTATTCGACTGGCCCCAGCCCCACAAAAAATTTGGGGCTTTGTGCCTAGAGTAGAAAAGAAACTCCGCTGAGGTCAGCATTGCCTTTCATCTTTTCGATAAATTAAGCACCAGTCAAGTGCTGGGGTCGATGTGATAAATCGACCCACTCCCTGCAAATTCCAGGCCTTGCGCTTATTTTAGAAATGATTATTCTATCTTAGGTATTTGTCTCTCATATGCAATCTCCTTATGCACTTTCAATAAATTTCTTTATTGCCCACAAGGGGCTAAACATAGAGGGGACAAACGGATTAAGTCGATTACATCAACCCCCAGTGCGTAACTGGTACTTTATTTATCGACCCCGGAAGCATGAAAGGCAAAGTCGACCTCGGCGGAATTTGAACCCAGAACGTAGCGACAGACGAAATACCACAAAGCATTTCGCCCGGCTTGCTAACCTTTCTGCCAGCTCCCCGTCCTTTATGCACTTCCAATAGCCTGACTATACACATATCTATGGTTTCCATATACGTCTTGCCCACACCTCTTCTTACAGATTGTTATTCGTCCTTCATTGTGAATAAATCGATCCATTTCTTGGTGATTTGTATTAAAAGGGGCAGTTGATGGTTGCAGCAAAAAAGGCAATGGAACAGACCGAGTAAGAGTTAAGTTAAGAGTTATGTCCCTTGGCACACACACACCCCAAAAAGCCCCCAGTTCTATGAGTTTTCTGGAAATGTGTGTATGGGAAATGTGCTTATGCTTTGTGGTTAGTGTACATGTGGAGCTGGAATGTGTGCAGTGGTATTTCATGTGTAGCGTTTTCAGGGAGTTGGGGTTGGGTTTTGGTGGTGATGGATGGGTGTTGAAAGGTCACAAAGGCACCTGCGTGTTCATTTGTGTGTGTTTTGTTAATGTTTTGTTTAGATTCTTTGGAATATTTGTGTAGGTATGGAGTGTGTGTAGGACTACTCTATGAGACGGTGTTGAAAAGTTCCTGGCTTTAAAAGTATCACAAAAGGCCTGGTTGGAGGCCCAACTGTCTGAGTTCTTTTATAGGGCTTAGAAAAACTGAAGGACCACTGCAATAAGTGAGAGGGGAATATGTTGAATAAAATCATATTTACACACCCACACACACTCACACACACACACACACACACTCACACACACATACACACACATATATATGAGGGGGTGCTGAAAAGTTCCTGGTTTTAAGGGTATCGTGAAAGACCTGGTTGGAGACCCAACTTTCTGAGTTCTTTTTCACAGGGCTTAGAAAAACTGAAGGAACACTGCCATAAGTGTGTGAATCTGAGAGGGGAATATGTCGATTAAAATCATAATTAACGGATCCTTCTGTATTTTCTTATACCCAAAACCAAGTACTTTTCAGCACCCCTCATATGTCATCATCATCATCAATTAACGTCCGTTTTCCATGCTGGCATGGGTTGGATGGTTTGACAGGTCTGGAGAGCTAACGGCTGCACTAGGCTCTACAGCAGGATGCCCTTCCTAATGCCAACCACTCTGAGAGTATAGTGGGTGCTTTTTACGTGCCACTGGCATAGGAGCGTGTAAGTTGGGCCTGGCAATGATCACATTCGAATGGTACTTTTTACATGACACTGGCACAGGAGCCGGTCACGGGGTATTGGCATCGGTCATGATTGGTTAATGCATTTTACGTGCCATCAGCACTGGAGCCAATAAGGCAGACCTGGCATCGACCACGTTTGGATGATGCTTTTTACGTGCCTTTGGAATGGGAACCAGTGAAGAAGCACTGGCTCCAGCTACGATATTCATTTTACTTGACTCAACAGGTCTTTTCAAGCATATCATATTGTCCAACACAACAGGAGTATTCCTTACATGTCTGGATGGACGTGGCAGAGATCTCACTTTAGTTGCTGGGTCTTCTCAATCACACCATATCTCCAAAGGTCCCAGTTTCCTGTAATTGGCTCTGTGAGGCCCAGTGTTCGAAGGTCATGCTTCACCACCTCATTCCATGTCTTCCTGAGTCTACCACTTCCACAGGTTCCTTCTACAGTTAGTGGGTGGCACTTCATCATACAGCTGTCTTCATTCATATATAACACATGGCCATAACAGTGCCTCTCTTGCGCATCACATTTGATGCTTCTTGTGCCCAACTTTTCTCTCAGGGCACTTATACTCTGTCGTGTGTGCACACTGACATTACACATCCAGCGGATCATACTAGCTTCATTTCTTTCAAGCCTATGCATGTTCTCAGCATTCATGGTCCATGTCTCCCTGCCATGTAGCATGCCAGTTTGCACATATGCATCATACAGTCTACCTTTCACCCTGAGTGAGAGGCCCTTAGTTGCCAGAAGAAGTAGGAGCTCCTTGAATTTTGCTGGCTATATATATATATCTAGCAAAAAACAAAATCTTAGTAAGTAGGAAAACAGACAAATTACAAGTGCCTTCAGGTAGATGGCCCTGCTCAATTTGTAGAAAAGGTGTAAGCAGAAACTCCATAAGAGGTACCTGGTGTAAGCTATGGATGCATAAGAGGTGCAGCAATATCAAAGGAAGGTTAAAAGGGAAAATAGTTAACAAGTACAATAAGCACTAAACAAAAGTACAATAAATGGGGTGGGGTGGGGAGGAATTAGAAGTAGTCGATAGTGTCCATCACCTAGGTGACCAAGTCAGTAGCAGGGGTGAATGCTCCACAAGCGTAGCTGCTAGAATAAGAGTAGGCTGGGCATAGTTCAGAGAGCTCCTATGTCTGTTGGCATCTAAGGGCCTCTCTCTCAGAGTGAAAGGCAGATTGTATGATGCCTGTGTGTGAACAGCCATGCTACATGGCAGTGAAACATGAGCTATGACTGCTGAGGACATGCATAGGCTTGAAAGAAATGAAGCTGGTATGCTTCACTGGATGTGCAATGTCAGTTTGCATGAATGACAGAGAAGTGCCTGGTATGGTCATGTGATGCATATGGGCGAGGACAGCTGTGTAAAAAGGTGCAGGTCTCTAACTATGAAGGAGAACCTGTGGTAGTGGTAGAGCCAGGAAGATATAGGAGGAAGTTGTGAAACATGATCTTCGAATGTTGAGCCTCACGGTAAATGTTGGGCCTCACGGTGCCACATAACTGGCACCCATGCCAATGGCATGTAAAAAACACCCTTTTTGCATTGGACTTCATGCTTGAGAAGACCCATCAAGTCAAGTGAAATTGTAGTTATGGTTGATGCTGGTATCCTGTAACTGGCACCCATGCGGGTGACATGCAAAAAGCACCCATTACACTCTTGGAGTGGTTGGCATTAGGAAAGGCATTCAGCCCTAGAAACCAAGTCAAAATCACATTGGAGCCTGGTGTAACTCTGCAGCTTATTGGTTCCTCTCAAACCATCTAATCCAGGGAATGCAGATACTAAATGATGATGATGATGATGATGGTGATGATGGCAGGTAATTCAAATTGCACAAGTCTTTTCAAAGATACTTCTCAAAATAGTCTGCAGGAGTGGCTGTGTGGTAAGAAGCTTGCTTCTCAACCACATGGTTCCAGGTTCTGTCCCATTGCATAGCACCTTGGGCAAGTATCTTCTACAATAGTCTTCGGTCAAAACCTTGAGTGGATTTGGTAGACAGAAACAAAAAGAAGCCTGGCATACATATATGCTGGGCTTCTTTCAGTTTTTCTCTCTCTCTCTTTCTCTCCCCACCTCTCTCTCTCTCTCGCTCTCTCTCTCTCTATATATATATATATGTGTGTGTGTGTATATATATATATATATATATATATATATATACACACACACATATATAGCACAGGAGTGGCTGTGTGGTAAGAAGCTTGTTTCTCAACCACATGGTTCTGAGTTCAGTCCACTGTGTGGCACCTTGGGCAAAGTCTTCTATTATAGCCTTGTGAGTGGATTTGATTGACAGAAACTGAAAGAAGCCCATTGCATATATATATGAGTTATATATATATATATATATATATATATATATATATATATATATATAGTATATATATATGTATTGTTATTTGTATCTGTGTTTGTCCCCCCATCATTGCTTGACAACCGATGTTGGTGTGTTTACGTCCCTGTCACTTAGTGGTTTGGCAAAAAAGAGACCGATAGAATAAGTACTAGGTTTACAAAGAATAAGCCACAGTGCAATGACTGAAACAAGTAAAAGATAAAAGATGTACTGGGATTGATTTGTTCAACTAAAACCCTTCAAGGTGGTGCCCCAGCATGGCCACAGTCCAATGACTGAATCAAGTATAAGATAAAAGTTTACAAGTGATGGATTTGTGCCATTGTTGGACTTAACAACTCTCAAATCCTCTTTGAAGAAGTTCAAGTGTGCTCTGCAGAACCCACGTCTTCACAGCCATTTTGACCTCACCTGTGCCATCAAATCATTGTCTTTGAAGGCCATCTTTCATTGGGACCAAACAGATGGAAGTCAGAAGGCACTAGACCCAGGCTGTGTGTTGGAAGAGGAAACCAGTGACCATCACAATCTGCCCATCATGTGATTTGTTGCCAAAGAGAATGCGTGGATCACATTGATATGGTGAATATGAAACATTCTTAGATTTTTGCTTAGCTGTCGGCAAGTGCAAGCCCTGTGAGTCAGTGGTTGTTCCAGCACATCTCCTTCAACATCCTCTGGGACAATGCCTTTTCCATTTTGTTCATGAGCTCTTTTTAGATATTTATTTGTTGTAAGGAAGAGGAATGAAATGATGTTTTAAATGTTTCATTCAAATTCCTGAACTACATTTTAAATATTCTCCCTTATTTCTATGGATTAAAAAACACATACACACACACACACTTCCTAACACAAGTTGTTTAATGCTTCTGTAATATTTCAGGAAAGTTTTTTCCTCCTAATGGATTCTCTAAGCATTTTTCAGTGTTTCAATGTACTGACTACTCACTGATCACAGCATAGGTGCATTTCAGAAAAAAACCAAAGTGTATGATACCCTTGTCATCCTGAAAAAACAGTCATGATTTCTGTGCTGATCACTAGTTCTTGAATTTCTTAGATCTTTGAGAAGAGGTATGATACTCTTCTGCAGACAGAACCTTTATATTATCCAACCATCTCATTTTTGGTCTACCCCTTGGTTTCCTGCCAGATGGATCTGCTTGAAAAATCCATCTTGTATACAATGCATTTTATTGCATAATATTACTAGCCTTGTGGAGGCACATGGCCTAGTGGTTAGAGCAGCAGACTCGCGGTTGAGGGATCGTGATGTGTGTGTTTATGAGCGAAACACCCAAGCTCCATGCAGCTCCAGCAGAAGGTAATGGCAGACTTCTGCTGACTCTTTCGCCACAATTTTCTCTCACTCTTTCCTCCTGCATCTTGCAGCTCACCTGTGATGGTCCGGCGTCCCATTCAGGTGGGGAACCTATATGCCAAGGATACCGGGGAACTGGCCCTTATGAGCCAGGCATGGCTCAAGAAGGAACAAACTAGCCTTATGTTTACCAACTTTAAAATTGACATTAAGGAAAACAGTCTGGCAAAAATGGCTTGAAAAATGAGAATGAATTTTTCATGTGACAAATGACAAATTTCATTGGCATCCTCAAATCTTATTCAATACAGAAATTGTTGCCACATTCTGAGGAAATTTACTCAACGATAAGAATTGCATTTCTAGATGCACACCCTCTGAAAATATCTGATGGCCCTGACTGAGATGACTATAATAATAAATCTCCTAACTTGAAGTTACCTTCTCAAGTCATGCTGACTCATAAAGGCTGGTTTCCCAGTTTCCATGGTGCACAAATTCCCTATGTGTCAGGATGCCATTGCAGGATTACTCATTTTTGCCAGCTGAGTGGACTGGGGCAACATGAACGGAAGTGTTTTGCTCAAGAACCTAATACGTTGACCGGTGTAGGAATTGAAAGCATAATCTTGCATAATCATGAGTCCAATACCCTAATCACTAAGCCATGTGCCTCCACACTTCCTAACTTGCTTAATCAAAATCAGAATTGAGTTGTTAGCATGGTGGTTTCTCCTCTTTCTTCTAGGTTGAAGTTTTTGGCTCATTACTCTAAAATGTATTTTTGTTGTGTCTTTTCTGTAAGTATTTTGAGCGGGCCTCACAGACACAAGGTGGCTGAGTCCCTTTCAAGCGTTGGGCCTCATGGAGGAAAAGTGGCCAAGTTCCTTTAGAGTGTTGGGCCTCATGGAGGCCTTTGGCATTATATAATGCTTGAGAAGAAGACCCATCAAGCTGAGCAAAATCACAGTCATGGCAGATACCGGTGTCATGCAAATGCCACCTGTGCTAGTGGCACTTAAAAGCACCCATTACACTCTTGGAGTGGTTGGCATTAGGAAGGGCACCCAGCTGTAGAAAGCCATGCCAAATTAAACTGGAGTCCAGTGCCACCTTCCAGCGTACCAGCCTAGTCAAACTGTCCAACCCATGCCAGCATAGACAATGGACATTAAATGATAATGATGAGGAGGAGGATTTCCATCACCACTATTGTTTTGTTTTCTTCTGATCCATGAAATTCAGTTCTTCCAACTTTATATCAATTGATATTTATTGAACCCTTAGGCCCCATGTTTCCTTTCTTTATAGTCTCTTACACTACCGTGACCTCAAGCTTTGATTGGGACTAAATCATATAAAAAAAAAAAAAAGGTCCAACACTTTCAGATGTTAAGTTATATTTTCTTTTGGGTTTGTAGGGATACAAACCTACGCTACAGGTTTATAATAAAGATTAGGATAATCTACAATGCCAACGATTGTCCTAAGAATTAGTTTCAAGCTTGGTTAATCTACCTTAATATTGGTTTCACATTTTGGCACAAGGCCAGTAATTTTGATAGGGTGGCGTAAGCTGATTAAATCGGCACCATTGTTCAACTGGTACTTATTTTATCGACCTCGGCGGAATTTGAACTCAGAACGTTCAGACAGACAGGATGTACATCTTATGGAATTTCTACTTACGCCTTTTCTACAGATCGAAAAAGCGTAAGTAGAAACTCCATAAGATGTACCCAGTGTACGCTATGGGCAAGATATATATATATATATAAAATAATAGGTGATAATTATTCAATAGTCAAGATAAAACTCTGAGTTTTGGATGCCGAAGTGGAAATTCACACCATCTCTTCGGTCATCTGGCCATCTGAAAAACGTTTACGTAGCGTTTTTCAGATGGCCACATAACCAAAGAGATGGTGTTGTGAATTTCCACTTCGGCATCTGAAACTCAGAGTTTTATCTTGACTATTGAATAATTATCACCTATTATTTTACAGATAAATTTACTCTATTTACATAATATTGAGGTCTCTTTCTTTCTTTTGTTATCTTACCGTTTTTACCAATATATATATATTTTTTACTTTGTCTATATATCTATTTATCTATCTGTTTGTCTGTCTATTTTGTCCGCGTGCTAACGGTTCTGCCAGGAGGCCACTTTAATCTATCTTAACATTGCTACCTTCTCCTAAGGAATAATACAATAAAGAAGAATGTGCCGAAGTACTGAACAGTATAGCCTCCCTTGCGTTAGAAAAACAAACTTTTTACTGGTGGGAACATTTTTTCTATCGACACCGTATTGTGCTAATGAATGACAACTTCTTTGCGCATATGTTGATGACAAACAATTGAATATGTAAATATTTCTAATAAAATAATTCGCCTATTGTTATAATAAACTAAAATATATAAAAACATACTCAATTAAATAAAATATCAAAATTATATTCTGGCATATTTTTGTATAATGGAGATCTTCCTAACCTCCACCCAGGCGGGGCACCTTGCCCGGACCAATGCGACAGTTTTACGCCAGATGTCTGAGATCGAGCGACGAAGTATGAACCGTCTGGTCTCAGTTTCAGTCCCATTAGTCTTTAGATCGCCTTTTGGGCGATCTTTCGTCTCTAGTAGACCTTTCCGTCGATTTCCGTAAAAAAATTTTTTTTTTTACATATGGGCTTGCGGGAACTTTTGAAGTAATGAGAGCGAAAGAGACTAAGAGAAAGCGATTGTATGACGAGGGAAGTTCTTTTGAAGTTACCGTGCATGGGAAGCATTGATGTACATGTGTGTGTGTGTGTTTGATGGGGTGTGGGAGACAGACAGTATGTTGTGTAAGTGAAGTGCTTCTGTTAGTGTGTGTGAAGAGACAGAGTAATGTGTGAAAGAAAGAGATAACTGAATTTTTTTACTCGGTGTATGTGTATATGTATATTACTTCAAAAGTTCCCGCAAGCCCATATGTAAAAAAAAAAAATTTTTTACGGAAATCGACGGAAAGGTCTACTAGAGACGAAAGATCGCCGTCTTTTGTTAGCTGAAATAAGTATCTCATATGAGTATGTCACTACTATAGATGATAGCAGTAGTTCGTTAACTGTACTTGTTGGTTGATCCTGGCCATTGACAGTTCATTGTCTGTTCATTGGCTTAACATGAAGTGATATTCGTTATTGTCTCAATAAAATTCATGTCACTGAAAGATTTCATACCCATCCTGCTTCATCCCATGATTTTAACGTACCCTGGCCCAGATGATTACATGAATTAATTAACAATTCATAGCTCTGAACCTGACAGGTACTGCTTCTCCGGATCAGAATAGATGTGGGAACAATAGTGGTGGCTAAGAAGTGGTTCCACATTCTCCTAAACCCCGGAACTCCCCAACTACAGTCTCGCTATCCGATGCAGGGCACTTCTAACCCAAGGGAGTTAATTTGTTAATTACTGTAATTTTTTAGAATATCTCAAGGTCTTCAATTTTAGTGTCCAATCGGATAAAACAAACCCTGCCTTATTATTATTATTATTATGTTTTAAAAGAATTATTAAGAGAATATGAAATAAGAACAGAGGCAGATATTTTGAGAGTTTCACTGAAAGAAAAATGTTCAATAAAGAAATTTACAATATCCTTGAAAGAAAATTTAAAAAAAAACGGATTTTGTAGCTTAAAAAAGTTTTAAAATGTACGATATTTATTACCACATCTTAGATTTTTTTAATTATAATTTTGCAATAACTTGAGTAATTAATGGTGTCATAAGAAGGTTTAATTTTCTTTTAAGTATCTTATTATTGCAAAACTTTAAAAGAAACTTAATTTATTTGTAATTCGTGAGTTAAGGAAACAAGGGACATAACTAGCTTGAGCCTAAATCGCTAAAGATATAAATTTAGAGAGATTTTAGGACTTAAAACAGAAAAACTACGTTGATGCTGTCTTTTACAATATGATTTGTAATGTTGTCAAAGACGACCTCGGCTTTTGTCCATCTGAAATCGATAAAATAAAGTAATCGTTATGAGATCGATTTAATCAACCACACAGTGACCCAAATTCGAGGTCCTGTGCCTTTGTTACATAATATATAAATATATCTTTCGTCTAATAAGTAGTCACACACACACACACACATATTTCACTTTGTGTGTATATATAATATATATATATATATATATAATATATATATATATATATGTGTGTGTGTGTGTATATATATATATGTATGTGTGTATATATTCTTTATTCTTTTATTTGTTTCAGTCATTTGACTGCAACCATGCTGGAGCGCGTGCCTTTTTTTAGTCGAAAATATCGACTCCAGGCTTTTACCATCAGGCTCTTTTGTCGAACCGCTAATTTACGGGGACATAAACACACCAACATCGATTGTTAAGCGATGGTGGTGTTGGTGGTGTTGGTGGTGTTGGGGTCGGACACAGATACAAAGACACACATAAATCTGTCGTTGTTTGTTCAAAGCTCTAACTCTCCACAAATTTTATATCTTTAAAATTTCTGGAAGCTGCTGTCTCAGGAAGTTTTCCTATATTGTCATTGAAAGCTTGAAATAGGGAGTAGTAAAACAGTCGACAACTAAGGAGGGGTTAGAATTCTTGTGGTATTTTGTCCCATACTTGCTTCTCATTATGTGTTTACATATTTTTCACTCTTTAGTGATGTCTTGTTCTTATTGTATATTTTTGGTAATTTGTCCTTTACTTATCGGTTGTATGTCTACGTGACTTTAGTGATGTCTTGTACTTGATGTATTTTATGTCTATCTATTTATCTATCTATTTATATATCATCATCATCATCATTGTTTAACATCCATTTTTCATGCTGGCATGGGTTAGTTGGTTTGACTGAGGTCTGGAGAGCCAGCAGATGCTCCAGGCTCCAATCTGATCTGGCAGAGTTTCTACAGCTGGATGCCCTTCCTAATGCCAACCACTCTGAGAGTGTAGTGGGTACTTTTTACATGCCACCAGCATGGGAGCCAGTCAGGCAGGCCTGGCATCAATCATGTTCGGATAGTGATTTTATATGTGCAACCAGCACAGTAGCCAGTCAGGCAGCTCTGGCATTGATCACTTTCAGATAGTGCTTTTTACTTGCCACCATCATGGGAGCCAATCAGGTGGATACTGGCATCGACCACATTTGGATAATGCATTTTACGTGCCGTTGGAACAGGAGCCAGTCAGTGGGCACTGGCCACAGCTTCAATTTTGGTTTTACTTGACTCAACAGGTCTTCTCAAGCATACCTAATTCTTTATTACCCACAAGGGGCTAAACATAGAGGGGACAAACAAGGACAGACATTGGTATTAAGTTGATTACATCGACTCCAGTGCATAACTGGTACTTAATTTATCGACCCCGAAAGGATGAAAGGTAAAGTCGACCTCGGCGGAATTTGAACTCACAATGTAACGGCAGACGAAATACTGCTAAGCATTTCGCCCGACGTGCTAATGTTTCTGCTAGCTCACCACCATATCACCCGACACATCAAAGGTACTCTTAAATGGGCTGGACATGCAACACTGGTATTGACCATGGCCGTGATCTCACTTTATTTGCTGGGTCTTCTCAATCACAGCATATCTCCAAAGATCTCAGCCTCTTGTCATTGCCTCTGTGAGGTCCAATGTTCGAAGGTCATGTTTCACCACTTCATCCCATGTCTTCCAGGGTCTACCTCTTCCACAGGTTCCTTCCACAGTTAGGGAGTGGCACTTCCTCACACAGCTGTCCTCATACATACGTAACACATGGCCATACCAGTACAGTTGTCTCTCTTGCACACCACATCTAATGCTTCTTAAGTCCAACTTTTCTCTCAGAGTGCTCACACTCTGTCATGTATGCACACTGACATTACACATCCAGTGGATCATACTAGCTTCATTTCTTTCAAGCCTACACATGTCCTCAGCAGTCATGGCCAGTGTTTCACTGCCAAGTAGCATGGCTGTTCACACACACATGCATCATACAGTCTATCTTTCATCCTGAGTGAGAGGCTCTTAGTTGCCAGCAGAGGTAAGAGTTCCCTGAACTTTGCCCAGGCTATTCTTACTCTAGTCACTACACTCTCAGAGCAACCACCCCAACTACAGACTTGGTCGCCTAGGTAGCAGAAGCTATCAACTACTAGTTTTTTTTTCTCCCTTGGCATGTGATGGAATCTGTTTTCTGTACATCTTCAATGTCTATTGCCACAGTGCGTCTGCCGTACACGAAAGACTATTTTCCTAGTTAACCTTCATTTGATATTGCTGCACCTTTTATGTGTCCATGGCTTGCACCAGGTACACGTCATGGAGTTTCTACCTATGCCTTTTCTACAGATCAACCAGAGCCATCTACCTGATGGGATTTGTGATTTGTGAACTTTCCTACTTACTAAGACTGGTTTTTGCTAGGTTAACCTTAAGGCCCTTCGATTCTAGACCTTGCTTCCACACCCTGAACTTTGTCTCTAATTCTGGTAGGTCATTAGCATAGAGGAGCTCCTAGGGGTATCCTGTCTTGAATTCCTCTGTTATTGCCTGGAGAACTATAATGAATAAGAGGGGCTGAGGACTGATCCTTGGGGAACCCCAACTTCTACCCAGAATTCTTCCCTATACTCATTACCAGCCCTCACCTTACTGACAGCATCCCTGTACAGGGCTTGTACTGTTCTTACCAACCACTCGTCTATCTCCAGTTTCCACATTGACCACTAGATAAGGGATCAGGGGGACCCTGTCAAAGGCTTTCTCCAATTCAACAAAAGCCAAGTACTGAGGTTTTTCTTTGGTTAGATATTTCTCCCACAGTTGCCTTACCAGAAATATAGCATCAGTGGCACAAAACCAAACCGCATCTCATCTAGGTTAACTCTCCTCTTAATTAGTTGGACTATGACCCTCTCCGTAACTTTCATCACCTGAACCAATAGTATGATCTCTCTCTCTCTCTCTCTCTATATATATATATATATATATATATATATATATATATATCACTGTGATCACCGTGACCGACCAGGCTGTCAGATATTGCTACACATCGCTAGTCATAATACACTTTGCATTGTTTTAGCCTTCAAATGACGCCACCCCCGCGGCTAAGCGAGCAGGCCAACAGAAGAAGAGTGAGAGAAAGGTGTGGGGCGATGTACAGCAGGGATCGCCGACCCTCCCTGCCGGAGTCGCGTGGAGCTTGAGGTGTTTTCGCTCAATAAACACTCACAATGCCCGGTCTGGGAATCGAAACTGCGATCCTACAACCGCGAGTTCGCTGCCCTAACTACTGGGCCATTGCGCCTCCACAAATATATATATATATACACATGACGGACTTCTTTCAGTTTCTGTCTATCAAATTCACTCACAAGTCTTTGGTCTTACGTTTTGTATTATATATAGGCATAGGAGTGGCTGTGTGGTAAGTAGCTCGCTTACCAGCCGGGTTCAGTCCCACTGTGTGGCACCTTGGGTAAGTGTCTTCTACTATAGCCTCGGGCCGACCAAAGCCTTGTGAGTAGATTTGGTAGATGGTAACTGAAAGAAGCCCGTCGTATATATGTATGTATATATATATATATATATCCGAGCATGGCCGTCAGCCAGCCTCGTCTGGCACCTGTGTCGGTGGTACATAAAAAACACCATCCGAGCGTGGCCGTCTGCCAGCCTCGTCTGGCACCTGTGTCGGTGGCACATAAAATCACCCACTACACTCTCGGAGTGGTTGGCGTTAGGAAGGGCATCCAGCTGTAGAAACACTGCCAGATCTGACTGGCCTGGTGCAGCCTTCGGGCTTGCCAGACCCCAGTTGAACCGTCCAACCCATGCTAGCATGGAAAGCGGACGTTAAACGATGATGATGATGATATATATCTCACATGCTTGAAAGAAATGAAGCCAGCATGCTCTGCTTGATGTATAATGTCAGTGTTCACACACACAACTGAGTGTGAATGATTTAAGAGGAAAACTGTGTATAAGTGGCATCAGATGTTGTGTGCAAGGGAGAAGACTGTGCTGGTTTGGTCATGTGATGCATTCGAGGACAGCTGCTTAACCCTTTCATTACCAACCCGGCTGAAACCGGCTCTGACTGAGTACAAATGTCTTGTTTCCATAAATTTTTAATGAAAATCTTCCACCAAACCTTAGTCACATTTTACATTCCTAACACTAGCTAAATGATAACTAATTTATTTTACCAAATTCTTTGTTATATTTAAAGTAATTGAAAGAAACACAGAGTATTTCAAAATAAATACAGTAACAAAAGGGTTAAAGAAGTGCTGGTGGGAGGGGTAGACCCAGGAAGATGTTGGGTGAAGTAGTGAGAAAGGATCTTCAGATGTTGTACCTCACAGATATATATATGTTGGGGTGGAGGCGCAATGGCCCAGTGGTTAGGGCAGCGGACTCGCGGTCATAGGATCGTGGTTTCGATTCCCAGACCGGGCGTTGTGAGTGTTTATTGAGCGAAAACACCTAAAAGCTCCACGAGGCTCCGGCAGGGGGTGGTGGTGATCCCTGCTGTACTCTTTCACCACAACTTTCTCTCACTCTTACTTCCTGTTTCTGTTGTACTTGTATTTCAAGGGGCCGGCCTTGTCACTCTCTGTGTCACGCTGAATATCCCCGAGAACTACGTTAAGAGTACCACGTGTCTGTGGAGTGCTCAGCCACTTACACATTAATTTCACGAGCAGGCTGTTCCGTTGATTCGGATCAACCAGAACCCTCATCATTGTAACCGACGGAGTGCTTCCATATATGTTGGGGCACTGCCAGCTGGTGTTGCTACATTTTTATGTATCCTCCTTTAATCAAAGGCTTTTGGTGAATGAATGAGTTCGATTCTTCTGCTCTCATTCCCACTTCCTGCAATGAAGTTGGCGAGCTGGCAGAATCGTTAGCATGCCGGATGAAATGCTTAGCAGTATTTTGTCTGTCATTACGTTCTGAGTTCAAATTCCAATGAGGTAGACTTTGCCTTTCATTCTTTGGCGGTCGATAGATTAAGTATCAGTTACGCACTGGGGTCGATGTAATCGACTTAATACCTATGTCTGTCCTTGTTTGTCCCCTCTATGTTTAGCCCCTTGTGGGTAATAAAGAAATAAGTATTTTGTCTGTCATTACGTTCTGAGTTCAAATTCCACTGAGGTAGACTTTGCCTTTCATTCTTTTGGGGTCGATAAATTAAGTACCAGTTACACACTGGGGTCGATGTAATTGACTTAATACCTTTGTCTGTCCTTTCTAATGATGTGCTTTGTGTTTTGGGTTTTGTGTCTTTCCCTATTATTAAGACAGTGAGGGCGATCTGCCTATTATTTCCAGCAGATTAAGTAACGCTGGCTGTAGCTCATGAATGTAGCTGGCCAGTGTCTTGTTACAGATTCTCTGGGACTTGCTTCAATCAATCAATGGGTTGCCTGTCCATATCTCTATCACCTTCCACCACCTTCCTACGACCTGCCTTCGCCACCATTGCCATTACCCTCGCTCCCACACTGATCCCCCCACCCCCACCCATCACTATCAATAGACCAAATGATGAGCGATTGAATGACGTATGTAACTGATGCTGATTTCTTATTGATACGTGATCCATCTGACCTCCATTTGTCACAACAGCCGGCACTGTAGGTTTGGTATTGACTGGGAGAAAAATTTAGTCATGTGTGTGTTTGTGCATGCGTGGGTGTGTCTGCGAGAGAGAGAGAGAGAGAGAGAGAGAGAGAGAGAGTATGTGTGTGTGTGTGTGTGGGTGGGTGGGTGGATGTTGTATTGTGTGTGTGTGTGTGAGTGCGTGTGTGGGTAACATTAGTTTCCAAAACATCCACACACACACACACACACACGTACTTAACACATGCACACATACATGTCCTTGAGCTTATGAAACACAAGAACACACACATAAACATATATACACTCACACATGCTCATACGCACACACATAGATATACATACAAACACATACATTCACACACTTGCACATACACTCACACACACACACACATATACTCGCACACATATACACTCACCCCACACACATACACCCCCACATACACATACACCCATGAACCCACCCACACATATATCATGTGCACATATTTAAAATTCTTGTGTGCAGTATGAGATTCCAAAATAAGGAATGTAAAATACCGTTGCCATATTTTAAAAATACATTATTGTACATTAGAAATAGATTTATCTTTAGGTGTAAAAATAACAAAATAATGAAAAATAAATTCTCTTTATATCAAGCACAAAATGAAAGAAAAAACTAATATTGCAGTAAATGTGAATCTGGAGCAATAAAGACTGTGGACACACACACAGGAAATAGATTTTCTCAAATGCCCAGGAGGTTCCTTGATGTAGAAGATAGCTTCTGTTACCTAGGAGACCTAATTAGCAGAGGAGGTGGATGCTCTGAAAGTATAGTTGCTAGAAAAAAAGAATTGGATGGAGAAAGTTTCTAGACCTGTTACCTCTATTGGTAACAATGGGACTCTGCCTCAGAGTGAAAGGCAAATTGTATACTCTTTTACTCTTTTACTTGTTTCAGTCATTTGACTGCGGCCATGCTGGAGCACCGCCTTTAGTCGAGCAAATCGACCCCCGGGACTTATTCTTTGTAAGCCCAGTACTTATTCTATCGGTCTGTTTTGCCGAACCGCTAAGTGACAGGGACGTAAACACACCAGCATCGGTTGTCAAGCAATGCTAGGGGGAAGACACACAAACATATACACACACACACACATATATATATATATATACATATATACGACAGGCTTCTTTCAGTTTCCGTCTACCAAATCCACTCACAAGGCTTTGGTCGGCCCGGGGCTATAGCAGAAGACACTTGCCCAAGATGCCACGCAGTGGGACTGAACCCGGAACCATGTATGAATAACGATGATACATGTTAGTGAGACATGGACCCTGAACGTTGAGGAGGAGTAAAAACTAGAGAGGAATGAGGCTGGAATGCATCATAGAATGTGCAATAAAAGTGTGCGTGTCTGACAAAGTGCAAAGACATTGGGAGAAAAATTGAGCTATGTGGTAAGAAGCTTGTTTCCTAACCACATGGTTCCGGGTTCAGTCCCACCATGATGCACCTTGGACAAATGTCTTCTATTATATTGGGCTGACCAAATCCTTGTGAGTGGATTTGATAGATGAAAACTGAAAGAAGCCTGTCGTATATATATATATATATATATACTGTGAAATAGCTTGGAAAGATGACTTGTAAAATGATTCAGCCTCGTCTGGCACCTGTGTCAGTGGCACATAAAAAACACCATCTGAGCGTGACCATTCGCCAGCCTTGTCTGGCACCTGTTTCGGTGGCACATAAAAAGCACCCACTACACTCACAGAGTGGTTGGCATTAGGAAGGGCATCCAGCTGTAGAAACACTGCCAGATCTGACTGGCCTGGTGCAGCCTTCGGGCTTCCCAGACCCCAGTTGAACCGTCCAACCTATGCTAGCATGGAAAGCGGACGTTAAAAGATGATGATGATGATATATATATATATATATATATATATATGTGTGTGTGTGTGCGTTTGTGTGTGTATGTGTGTGTGTCTGTGTTTGTCCTCCCCATCACTGTTTGACAACCAATGTTGGTGTGTTCAACAAAAGAAACCAATAAAATAAGTACTAGGCTTTTAAGAAAAAAGCCTTGGGATCTATTTGCTCAATTAAAAACCCTTTAAGGCAGTGCTCCAGCATGGCTACAGTCAAATGTCTGAAACAAGTAGAAGAATGAAAGAATAAGAGGAATCAGATGTAGGATGTAAGAGAGAAAACTGTGCTGGTATGATCGTGTGATGTGTATGATGAGGAAAACTGCATAAAGTGCTGGTTGCTTAAAATGGATGGAACTTGTGGAAGAGGGTGACCCAGGGAAACATGGGTTTAAGTAGTGAAGGCTGATCTCAAGATGTTGAGCCTCTCTGAGGAGATGATATAAGACCAAGGTGATTGATGATTGGTTGTACTCAAGAAAACCCATCCATCACAACCAAAAATTATGTCTTAACCCTTTCGTTACCAACCTGGCTGAAACCGGCTTTGGCTCTGAGTACAAATGTCTTGTTTTCATAAGTTTTGAATTAAAATCTTCCACCAAACCTAAGTAACAATTTATGTTCTTAACACTAGGTTAATGATAACTAAATTATTTTACTAAATCCTTTGTTATATTTAAAATTAATTGAAAGAAACACAGAGCATCTCAACAGAAATACGGTAACAAAAGGGTTAAAGGCAGTCTGTATAGGCTTGTAACCCCTTCTGCTCCCATTGAGCTTCCCTCCCCATATCTCATTCCCCTATCCCCCAACCTCTGTCACACTATCTCTGGCGTCACCTGGCATCCGCTATCACTTTAGAGCAGTACTTTGCACCACTAGTTACCTCCTCCCCATTATAATCCCTTCCCCACCAACACTATTTCCTCAATCACCTCATTCCTCTGTCTTCAGTAATCTCTCTCATCTACCATATTCCATTCTTTCCTGTTTCATCCTCAGAACCCTCTCATAATGTTGCCATCACACCAACTCACTGTAGACACCCTCTGGTACCTATTTCTTTACTACCCACAAGGGGCTAAACACAGAGAGGACAAACAAGGACAGACAAACGGATTAAGTCAATTACATCGACCCCAGTGCGTAACTGGTACTTAATTAATCGACCCCGAAAGGATGAAAGGCAAAGTCGACCTCGGCGGAATTTGAACTCAGAACGTAATGGCAGACGAAATACTGCTATGCATTTTGCCCGGCATGCTAATGATTCTGCCAGCTCGCAGCTCTGGTACCATACATCTCTTTCCTCACCACTCCAACACTTTGCATTTCACCCCCAACCCCACCTCATTATCTTCTAATCTAATCTAATCTTCCTTCCAGACCAATTTCTGTCTGATATTTTCTGTTAACTGCACAAGATCTGATCAATAAGTATCCGGACTGTTGCTATTGTAACAAAGCTAAGGCGGTACATATTCTAAAATTGGAATGATACAGAGAAGATTAGCATGGTCCCTGCGCAAGGATGACATGCAAATTCGTGAAGCGTTCCATATTTTTTAAAGGCGGTGAGCTGGCAGAAACGTTAGCACGCCAGGCGAAATGCTTTGCGGTATTTCGTCCGCTGCTGCATTCTGAGTTCAAATTCCGCTGAGGTCGACTTTGCCTTTCGTCCTTTCGGGGTCGATAAATAAAGTACCAGTTTCGCACTGGGGTCGATGTAATCGACTTAATCTGTTTGTCTGTCTTGTTTGTCCCCCTCTATGTTTAGCCCCTTGTGGGCAATAAAGAAATATATAGTAACAAAGCAAAAGCACACACAATGAAGCTGCTTGGCACAGATTGACCTTGAACTCTGCTGTGCATGAGCACTAAATTTTCACATCCTAGCTCACTTCAGCTGTTTACAGCAGTGCCTGGAAGGAACGTGTGTAGCGTGTAATCATTACATTGACCATGACAGAGAACGCAAGCAGAGAATCTGCATCAAATTTTGTCAAATGCTTGGTGACACCTGCTCAGAGGCCTACACAAGGTTTTCAAAAAGTTTTCATCATTCTCGACACAATCAAGGAGATCTTGTGCAATTGAAACCCCGACTGTCTTTTTGGTCAGCTGAAAACAATTTTGGCGCAAGCTTGGCAGACACGCATCTCATACCCAAATCTTCAGTGATAATGGAATGAACTGAACCATAACTAATCTGCATTGGTGATTCGACGATTCCCCTCACAACTGCACTCACATCTATGATGTTTTTCTCAGTTCTGCTGGTTGCGGGTCTCCCAGAATGTTCGTCACTATCAACATATTTTTGGCCAGCTTGGAAACGTTTGAACCTCTTGTACACTTGTGTGCAGCTCATACACTCCTCTCCATACACTTTCTGAAACTTTGAGTATGCCTCTGAGCAGGTATCGCCATGACAACTTTCTTTGTCATGATCAATATAACAATCACACACTACACACCTTCCTTCCAAGCACTGCTGTAAACAGCAGAAGTGAGCTAGAATGTTAAAACTTAGTGCGCATGCACAGCAGAGTTCAAAGTCAATCTGTGGCAAATGGCTTCACTCTGCGTACTTTAGCTTCGTTACTATGGCAACAGTCTGGATACTTATCGATCAGACCTCGTACATTCTCTACCCTCATCTGTTACCCTCCCCTAACACACCTATAAAAACACCCGCTCTGTTCTCCCCATCGCTGACCCACTGTCTGTATCCCCTCTTATTCCCATTCCTTCCTCCCTTGGATGTCCTCCCTCCGGAATTCTTTACTTGCACATATCTCCTTGCAGGTCTCAAGTTGCAACAGTTTAAGCAGACCATTAATAGCATCGAATTCTCTGTTCTTAATAGTCCTGCAAATGCCATAGGCGTTGACCATTTTTTTTTTCAGAACAAGAAAGTAAAACAAACAATGATGATAAGAAAAAAAAAACAAAAAAAAATAGCAAGAACAACACCTTCCCCTGTAACAACAACAGCAACAACTTAGCTAAACCAAACTAATAATACCTCTATTCCTCACTCTCTCTCTCTCTCTCTCTCTCCCTCCATCTCTTGCTTCCTCTCTCCCTCCATCTCTTGCTTCCTCTCTCAAACCCTCAGCTATCTGTTTATCTATATTATTTACATCCTTTTCAATGGTTTCTTTCTCTTCTTCCCACCTTCTCTCCCTACAAATGTATTCAATATAACACATTTTACTCCAATGTGTGGTGCTGTGGAATCGAACTTTAAACCCTGTGGTTGCGAAGCAAATTTCTTTGCATTAATATCTTTAAGCCCATGTGGGAAGACATAACATAATTGCTTGACCTTCAAGAAATAGCAGCCAATTTTACCGTAGATCACGTCTTGCTATCATAAGACAATTCAAGGTCACACTAGAAAATGCAAAACTAAATATACAACAAAATGGTATGGCCATGGCTGGAACGGTTTTAATAACAATTTCAAATTTTGGCAAAAAGTCAGAAATTTTGAAGGAAGGGACAACAAGAATTACTTCATACCCCAGGATACAACTGGTACTTATTTTATTGACCCTGAAAGGATGAAAGGCAAAGTTGACCTCGGCAAAATTTGATCTCAGAATGTAAGACAAAATGCCGCTAAGCATTTCGACAGCATGCTAACAATTCTGCCAGCTCACCACCTTAATAGTAATAATAATAATAATAATAATAATAATAATAATTATGATAATAATAATAATAATAATAATAATAATAATAATAAAATAAATAGGTGCAGAAGTGGCTGTGTGGTAAGTAGCTTGCTAACCAGCCACATGGTTCCGGGTTCAGTCCCACTGCGTGGCACCTTGGGCAAGTGTCTTCTACTATAGCCTTGGGCCGACCAAAGCCTTGTGAGTGGATTTGGTAGACGGAAACTGAAAGAAGCCCGTCGTATATATGTATATATATATGCGTGTGTGTGTTTGTGTATCTGTGTTTGTCCCCCTAGCATTGCTTGACAACTGATGCTGGTGTGTTTATGTCCCCGTTACTTAGCGGTTCGGCAAAAGAGACCAATAGAATAAGTACTGGGCTTACAAAAGAATAAGTCCCGGGGTCGAGTTACTCAATTAAAGGCGGTGCTCCAGCATGGCCGCAGTCAAATGACTGAAACAAGTAAAAGAGTAAAAGAGTAAAAAGAGAGTAATCCTTTCTACTTTGGGAACATAGGCTGAAATTTTGGGGGAGAGAGATAGTTGATTATATCAACCCCAGTGCATGACTGGTAATTATTTTATCGACCCCCAAAAGGATGAAAGGCAAAGTCAACCTCAGTGGAATAAGAGTGCAGAACATAAAGCTGGAAGGAATGCTGCTCAGTATTTTGCCTGACATATTAATGATCCTGTCTGCTCTTTAATAGTTTTTTTTTTTCTAATTTTAGGCACAGGGCCTGAAATCTTTAGGGAAAGAGCTTGTCGATGTAATCGACCCCCAGGGTTCTGAAAGGATGAAAAACGAAGTTGACCTTGGTGGAATTTGCACTCAGGACATGAAGAAGCTGGAAAAAATGCTGTTAAGCAATTATTGCTCGATGTGTTAACGATTCCGTCAGTACATTTTCAGGATCAGGTTTACTGACAGATGGCCTAAACGACACCCACCACCACCACTACAACATCATCTCATCATCATCATCATCATCATCATCATCATCATCATCATCATCATCATCATCATCATCATCGTCATCGTCTTCATCATCATCACCATCATAATCATCATCATAATCATCATCATCACCATCATCATAATCATCACCATCATCATCACCACCACCACCACCACCATCATCATCATCATAATCATCATCATCACCACCACCACCACCACCACCACCACCACCACCACCACCGTCACCATCATCATCATCATCATCATAATCATCATCATCACTATCGTCAACATCATCATCATCATCACCACCACCACCACCACCACCACCACCGTCACCATCATCATCATCATAATCGTCATCATCACTATCATCACCATCATCATCATCATCATCATCATCATCATCACCATCATCATCACCACCACCACCATCATCATCATCATCATCATCATCACCACCACCATCATCATTATCATCACCACCACCACCATCATCATCATCATCATCATCATCATCAGCAGCAGCAGCAGCAACAGCAACAACAACAGCAGTAGCAGCAGCAGCAGCAGTCACTCAGTCGAATGTCTGTCCAATGGAATATGATCTCGTTTTAATTTTCCTACCTGCCTGCCTACCTGCTCCTTATTTCAAAGGAATTTTCCTTCCCTTTCATGCTGGCCGAACAAACTCTACACTGAAGTCTCATCTGAAGTGTTCTCTTTTACGAATTGCAAAGAGACAAAGAGGAATTATATTGGCAATGCTTTTTGATCCTGTAGAAATCTCAGAGAGAAAAGATAGTCATCGTTGATATCAAACATTTTATTATCAAAAATGTTTTAAGCATTTGGCATTTACAACTGTTTCTTCATGCGTCTGTGTGTGTGGGTGTGTGTGTGTGCGAGTGTGTGTGTGATGCGTGTGTGTGTGAGTGTGTGTGTGTCTGAGTGTGTGTGAGTGTGTGTGTGTGTGTGTGTGTGAGTGCGTGTGTGTGCGGATGTGTGTGTGAGTGTGTGTGGTGCCGTGTGCTGTGTGTGCGTGGTGGGTGTGTGTGAGTGTGTGTGTGTGTGTGTGTGTGTGTGTGTGTGTGTGTGTGTGTGTGTCTGTGTGTGTCTGTGTGTGTGTGTAAATAAAATATTAATATCTGACACCATTATTGATTTTTCGCTTTGGCAAAAGACCAGAAATTTTGTTTGAGTGAGAAAGTACTAAAGTCAATTGGATATTACTTATTTTAGCGATGTTGCTTGGATGCAGAACCTAGCCAACACCAGTTAAATTTCAAAGAAGGATATTGGGCCATGGTCCCCAAAATGTGCACTGTACCACACCATTCTGATTATAACAACACAAACTGGAAGTAGATATCTCCTGCAGAAATAATACAATAATATAGATGTGGCTTGAAGGTGCAATTATATGAACTGCAGTTGTGAAGTGTACAGGTGTGCTAAGCAGGTGTGGAATAGAGCTGGAATAACCTTTTCTTTGAGTTGATTTATATTATTTTATTTAGTATTGGTTGGTCAAAAGTGGAGTCAGCCTCCAAGATGTGTGGAAGGAAGAAAGGAAGGAAATTACTTTCAAACAGTGTGGTCTCTGTTAGCAACGCCCAAGAACCAAATAAACGTAAAAAAAAGGTTACCTTCTCAAGTCATGTTGACTAATAAGGGCTGTTTCCCGTTTTCAACATCATCATCATCATCATCATCTTCACCACCACCACCACCACCACCACCATCATCATTGTTTAACGTCTGCTTTCCATGTTGGCATGGGTGAGAAGTTTCGACTGGGATCTGGAAAGCCAGGAGGTTGCACCAGCCATCAGTCTGATCTGGCAATGTTTCTACAGCTGGATGCCCTTCCTGATGCCAACCACTCTGAGAGCGTAGTGGGTGCTTTTTACATACCACCAGCACAGGGGCCAGAGAGGGCTGGCATCAACCATGATTGGATGGTGCATTTTACGTGCCACCGGCACAGGAGCCAGTCTCGGCAGTGCTAGCATCGGCTGTGTTCGGATGGTGCTTTTTATGTTTATGTGCCATGGGCACAGAAGCCAGTCAGGGTGAGGGGGGCTGGCATCGACCACATTCAGATGGTGCTTTTTACATGCCACTGGCATGAGGACCACAACTACAATTTCCATTTGATTGTGATTTAATTTGATTTTGATGTTGATGTACTTGACTCAATAGGTCTCCTCAAGCATGGCATGTCACCTTACAACCCAAGGATACTTTTTGAGTTGGCTGCTTATGTAACACTGGTGTAGGTTATAGCTGTGAAATCACTTTATTTGCTGGGTCTTCTCAGTCACAGCATATCTCCAGAGGTCTTGCTCTTTTGTCATTTCCTCTGTGTGACCCAAGCTTCTCCACCTCATCCAGGTGTATATATTCCCCACCTGGACGGGATACCAGTCCATCACAGGTTTCCTCATTTTTGCCAGCTGAGTGGACTGGAGCAATGTTAAATGAAATGTTTTGCTCAAGAACACGTATCACCCGGTCCAGGAATCGAAACCACAATCTTACGATCACGAGTCCAACACCCTAACCTCTAAACCACATGCCTCCACAACCAAATAAATGGTGGAGGTATAAAACCAAGTGAAATGAATTAAGGATAATACACCTGGGTAGGGAGCTAATCTATCACATTCTTTTCTACTCTGGGCACAAGGCCCGAAATTTTGGTGGAGGTGGTGGGGGAAGTCGACTAGATTGACCTCAGTATGCAACTGGTACTTAATTTATCAACCCTGAAAAGATGAAAGGCAAAGTTGACATTGGCGGAATTTGAACTCAGAATGTAATGACAGGCAAAATATTGCTAAGCATTTCGGCCGGCATGCTAATGTTTCTGCTAGCTTGCCGCCTTACATTGACATTCTCTCAAATGACTTGGAACCTATTTCTGGGGCAGATTAAAATGCTCAAGTTGAATGTCACCTGAGGATCTGTGATCCAACATCGAGATCCAGCATAGGGTAGTGTAATGATTTTATCTGCTAGAAATGGCAGTCAAATATCACTGAAGTCACATTCAATACCATGTCAAAGGGCAGATGCATGAGTTAACTAATGTAGTTAATGTCAGAAAAAGGTGAGAAGATGGTCGCAACTGAAAAGCATCTGGTCACAGGTCTTGCTCTGTTAATCCAGACTCAGAGATAACTTTGCAGAAATCAACAACATGAAGATTTGATCTCCTATAATCATCATCATCGTTTAACATCCGCTTTCCATGCTAGTATGGGTTGAACGGTTCAGCTGGGGTCTGGGAAGCCCGAAGGCTGCACCAGGCCAGTCAGATCTGGCAGTGTTTCTACAGCTGGATGCCCTTCCTAACGCCAACCACTCCGTGAGTGTAGTGGGTGCTTTTTACGTGCCACCGGCACAGGTGCCAGCTCTTAGATATTTCCTTCAAATTGCATCTTCTTGTCTTTAAAAAAAAAAAAAACCTGCCTGGCACAATTAATGGATCAGGCAGTCCAAGCTACATTCATAATTGTTTTAACGTCCACTTTTCCATGCTTGCATGGGTCAGACAGAGTTTGTCAAGGCTTGAATGACCATTCTGATGCAAGTCCTCATCTGTTTCAAAAGTGAGACAATATTTTTTTCCCATGTCCAGACATGTTTACACAAAACATTGGAAACGAAGGATAATGCTTCGGCGGGGAAATATATATGCCACGAAACCAGGAAACTGGCCCTTATGAGGTGACATGACCTAAAAAAAAGGTAGCATTGACATTTTTTTTTTTTGTAGATGTTCTAAGTTAGGAATGGTTTTGGGAGAACTAAACAACAGCAGCAACAGCAACAACAACAACAGCACCAGCACCAGCAACAACAGCAGTTCAAGAATTTGGACCTGGAGATCTCCATTTCCAGCGACTTTGAGGGCCACCTAACAGGGGTGTCGGGCGTCGACGAAGAGCCCTCGACTACAACAAGACGACCAAAGTTTTTTCTTTTTTTCCAAGGTCTGGGGTCTCCCGCCCCTAAAAGCCCTAGACCATCACCTAATCACCCTTACTCGTCTTGAGGCTTATCAACAACAACAACAACAACAACAACAACAGCAGCAGCAGTAAGAAGAAGAAGAAGAAAAAGAAGAAGATGAAGAAAGAAGAAGATGAAGAAGATGAAGAAGAACAACAACAGTAACAGCAGCAGCAGCAGCTGCAGCAACAACAACAACAACAGTTATAACAATACACATATAAATAAGGTAAACATTGGAATTCTTTTACTTGCTTCAGTCCTTTGATTGTGGCCCTGCTGGAGCATCACCTCGACAATCACTATGAACTTCCCCGCAGGGAATCAAAATCAAACCCTGGTCACAATATCATTAACAACAATATTATCATCGTTATTATTATTATTATTATTATTATTATTATTTATTTTTTTTTTTTGAGAATTGACAAACAAAGAAATAACATTTAAATCAAATGATGAAATATTTTGAAAGAACCAAAAATTTAATTAGCCGAGGTCTTTCAATGCTCACTTAAAATATAATTAGTTGAAATATTTTCATTTTGTTGAGATTGTTGTTTTTGTTTGTTTTTGTTTTTGCTGTTGTTGTTGTTGCTTTTTGTTTCCTTTTTTTTTGTTTGTTTTTATTATTTTTGTTTCTGCATTTTTTTCTTCTTTTTTTTATAAAATATCTGATGAATGTGTCTTGATATATTTTTTCTTCTTCAAAGCTTGATGTTTGTTAATCTTAAACACACACACACACACATACACACACACACATACACACACACACATACACACTCACTCACTCACTCACTCACACATGCACACACACACACACACATGTACACACTCACACACACATGCACTCACACACACACACACGCACACACATGCACACACACACTCACATGCAACGCACATGCACACACACATACACACTCTCACACACACACGCACTCATACACACACACTCACATGCACATTCACACATATACACTCACACACACACATACGCACTCACACTTTCACACACACACACACTCACATGCACATGGTCACACACACACATAAACGCATTCATTCACATACTTATGCACAATGTATACATATACATAAACACATACATATATACGTTCATTCACACATATACACAGCATACTTTTAAATACACACACACACTTATACATTGCATATATACATACACCAGTGACATAGCTATAAGGGATTCAAAGGCAGCAATCTGCTCTGAGCAACATTTTTAAGGGTGCACCATCTTTGGACCGGCTATACAAGCATATATAGGGGGCAGGCTAGGGGCCTTCATATTTTAGCTACTCATATACATCATCATCATCATCATTTAACCTCCGCTTTCTATGTTGTTTTTCTAGTCTTGTATTTCGAGCATTTAACAACAATATACACTTTCAATAAAGCAGTTGCTCCCACGAAGCAAATTAAATAAAATTTGGGATTTTGTAGAGTGTCAAAACTGGTAACACAAACAGGACAGTGAAAACAAACCAGAAGGGCTGCTAAGCCTAAATGAGGTTGTGGTGGCAAATGTGTAAATCAAGCTTGGACAGGAGACAAACAAGAACATGTCTTCCTTGTTCCAGCTACAACAGAGAGAAAGAAAGAAAGATGGCCGATGGTCACGTGAGCCACGTGAGCAAAGGAGGCGGAGTGAGGGAGAGAGAGTGACAGAGTAATAGGATAGAATAGTGGGAGAAGAGGAGGTAAAAGAATAAGAGAAAGAAAAAGGAAAGAGTAAAAAGATTGCATAGAGTGCACATCAGAATTATTAAAATAAAACTTACTTGGTGTATGTGTGTATGTGTATATATAATGAATGAGGGAAATGGAAAATGAAGTTCACTCATTATAAACTCAATGAACACTACAGAATTCCTCAGGTAAATCCAGTGACAATTACATCACGACTGCAGATGGCATCAGGTAGCTTAAATGGTGAATGTGCTTTAATTAGCATGCAACCAGATATATACCCAAAGTCCAAATAATTACCTATATATACATATATATATATATATATACACACACACACATATTTATATATACATACATATATATGTATGTATGTATGTGTGTGTATATATATATATATATCTATATATATATATATATATATACATATACATATATATATATGTATGTATATATTTATCTATATATATGTGTGTGTATGTGTGTATGTATATATATATATATATAGGCAAATTGAAAATCAAAAATAACAAGTAACAAAACAACATACTCATGGAGTGTATTAGGTAGATGCTCAGTATAAAATGGAAAAAGGAGTGGATGCATAACATTTTGAGTATGGCTCTTCATCAGAAAGAGGAGAAAGGAAAGGTCCATAAGCACAGGTTTATTTACGTAGTCGAGAAGCTTGCTTCACAATCATGTGGCTTAAGGTTCAGTTCCACTGCATGACTCTTTGGGCAAGTATCTTTTAGAAGTACTCCTGGGCCAACTAAAGCCTTGTGATTGGATTAGTAGATGGAAATTACAAAAAAACCACCATCTTATACATACATATATATATATATATATATATATATATATATATTAATATTAGGGAGTATACCTCCAAACTTACAGGGAAAAATTCAGATTGAGAAGCTTGCTTCACAACTACGTACCTACACCTGTGCCTGGGTTCAGTCTCACTACATGGTACCTAAATCAATAAAATAATATTGCAAAATTCTTGTTTCTTTTAGGTACCCCCTTGTATTTATATATGAAAATCAATAAAGGTTGTTGGACATATTTTTAGTCTTTGGAGAATTAACCCTGTCAATAAATCTACTATATAGGATACATATGTTATATCATACCTTGATACTGTATGAACTGAGACCCCTGTTGACTGGCCCCTGATATTAAATAAAGTGTTAACACTTTTGGTATGCAAATTTGTAACCCCAGTTTCCTGTAGCTGTTGTAATTGTGGAGTATATAAACAAACTGGCAGTTGGTTTCCCCGAGATTGGTCAAATTGATGTGAAATGCCTCTGATCAGAATCCAATCATATTTGAAAATCAATTAAGGTTTTTTTTATTTGTTTCAGTCATTTGACTGTGGCCATGCTGGAGCACCGCCTTTAGTCAAACAAATCGACCCCAGGACTTATTCTTTGTAAGCCTAGTACTTATTCTATTGGTCTCTTTTGCCAAATTGCAAAACTGCGGGGACATAAACAAACCAACATCAGTTGTTAAGCGATGGTGAGGGGACAAACACACACATATGATGGGCTTCCTTCAGTTTCCATCAACCAAATTCACTCACAAGGCTTTGGTTGGCCTGAGGCTATAGTAGAAGACACTTGCCCAAGGTGCCACACAGTGGGATTGAACTCAGAACCATGTGGTTGATAAGCAAGCTACTTACCACACAGCCACTCCTGCGCCTATTAAGGCTGTTCATTTTTTTTTTTAGCTCACTGATAAATAGTTAAATTAGCCTTGTTTGTAGATCTGCTTTATAAATTATATATATATATATATATATACACACACACATGTATACAGACCAACTTTCAGTTTAACAATTCTGCTTAAATTTTTTTAAACAGAAAAAAAAAAAAAGAAAAGAAATCGTTCAAGATGTTGCAGTGAGGTATGGAAAGCTGGGCATGAAAGAACTTCAAAGGAACTGCAATGGAATAAATTACATGTGATCCATTTGATGTGCACAATTAAATTGCATGAAAAACTGAACATAAAAGAAGTGAGAAAATGTCTGGACATCAGCATTGGCTTGTATGCTTGTATGGATTTATTAAATGGAGGCCAGGTATTCATATCTGCTGAAATAGTGTACTACTATGGAAAGAAAAGGTTAATGTTGTTGTTGTTGCTGTTGTTGTTGTTGTTGTTGTTGTTGCTGTTGTTGTTGTTGGTGTTGTTGTTGTGGTTGTTTAAGGCCATCCGTCAGTAAACGTGATCCTGCAAAATGCTTAGCGGCATTTCGTCTGTCTTCTTGTTTTGAGTTCAGATTCCACAGAGGTTGACTTTGCCTTTCATTCTTTCAGAGGTTGATAAATTAAGTACCAGTTGTGCACTGGGGTTGATCTAATCGACCGTCCCCCTCACCACAAAATTTCGGGTCTTGTGCCCTTAGTAGAAAAAAAATCATTAGCATGCCAGACAAAATGTTTAGGGGCATTTTGTCTGCCTTAATGTTCTGAGTTCAAACTCTGCTGAGGTTGACTTTGTTTTCCATCCTTTTGGGGTCAATAAATTAAATACCAGTGAAACGCTGGGATTGATGTAATCAACTAGTCCCCTCCCTCAAAGTTTCAGGGTTAGGATTTGTGCCTTCAGTAGAAAGGATTATTAAAACCATTCCAGCCATGGCCATACCATTTTGTTGTATATTCAACACTGCATTTTCTAGTGTGATTTTCATTATTTTGTGATAGCAAGATACAATTTGAGGAAAATTTAGCTACTATTTTTTGAAGGTCAAGTAATCATTTCGAGTTTCCCACATTGGATTAATGAATATAGAGGCACACCATACCACACACCACCACACCATCACATCACACCACCACACTACAACAAGACACCACACACTACACACCACCATACCACACCACATCACACCACCCTGCACACACTAGCACTGATCACTTCCTAGCACCCACACCATCATCCACACACCTACACATGCACAGAGGCACATGTCAATGTCACCAGCCCCTTTCACATGCACATACATGCACTCACATACACATGCATGGGCTCCTTTGTTTTGGGATCACCACTACCTTATTATCACCCCTTCTTTCTAGCTCTCCTGTGTGACCCTCTGTCCAGCATTCACCATGATAGACCACCAGCCACTATACCTTTTTCTATTTTCTCTCCCTGTTTATTTCTGTATTCCTTTCTGTTGAAGAGCAAAGGCTTGAAATGTAAAAGACTTTCTCACTTCCCAAGCATTAAACTAATACATCTGTTTGTTGTTTACACACCCGCCTTCGTCTTTTGTCCCTTTTTTGTAAATTCTTAGTATATATATATATATATATATACTGAGAATTTACAAAAAAAAGAACATATATATATATGTATATACCTTTATGTGTGTGTCTTTGTGTCTGTGTTTGTCTCCCACCCCCAATCACTGCTTGAGAACTGGTGTTGGTATTTTTAGGTCCTGTAACTCAGCAGTTTGGCAAAAGGGACCAGTAGAATAAGTACTAGGCTTAAGAAATAAGTCCTAGGGTTGATTTGTTTGACTAAAATTTCTTCATGGTGGTGCTCCAGCATGGCCACAGTCTAATGACTGAAACAAGTAAAAGAATAAAGGAACAACTACATTTCATTTGATACTGCTTCATAATTATAAGCCCGGTACTTATCCTATTGGTTCCCTTTTGCCGAACTGCTAAGTTATTGGGTTGTAAACACACCGACACACACACACACACACACGCACACACACACTCACACATTGACACACACACATGCACACACACACACTCATACAATAGACTTCTTTCAGTTTCCGTCTACCATATCCACTCAAAAGGTTTTGGTCAAACCAAGGCTATAATGGAAGACACTTGCCCAGGGTGCCATGCAGTGGGACTGAACCTGGAAACATGTGGTTGGGAAAGAAGCTTCTTACCACAGTCATGCTAGTGTCTACTTAGAAAATACATTTTAAAAGAGAATATTTATGTTGCACGTAGATAATCTCTTTAGGCACATCTGCTGTACATCAGCGTTTTGCAACAAACTGTTTGCAGATTATGCTCTATGCAACTGTCTGACCTGTATGAAACAGAGATCAACTTTCTGACTCACATACAAAGGGTGTTCATTAACCTTTCCATTACTGTATTTATTTCGAGTTGCTCTGTGTTTCTTTCAATTAATCTATATATATAAAACTGAAGTTGTGTGGTGTCTGTCTCCTACGATTTAGATTCCTAACTACTCCCACATTTTGCTGTGCAGTTTAACCAAAACCGGGTATCTTATAGTCGTGATTCCTATCGAGCCCTTCTGGGTATTAGCACACGTCTACGATGAGTCTACGATTAAAAAAAAAATTTACCATTATTTTTTTCCATTTTTAATGCATTTTTTTGCTATTATATAAGGGAAGTAACTCTCTAAAAATGCTTATATAGTTATTTCCCTTACAAACCCGAGCAACGCCGGGCGATACTGCTAGTTTTAAATATAACAAAGAATTTAATAAAATAACTTAGTTACCATTAAGCTAATGTTAGGAACATAAATTGTGACTAAGGTTTGGTGAAAGATTTTAATTAAAAACTTATAAAAACAAGACATTTGTACTCAGAGTAAGAGGCGGTTTCGGTCGGGTTGGTGACAAAAGGGTTAAGAATTGTTCCTCTATTATATATTTTAACCCTTTTGGTACCATATTTCTGTTGAGATGCTCTGTGTTGCTTTCAATTAATTTTAAATATAACAAAGAATTTAGTAAAATAGTTTGGTTATCATTAAGCTAGTGTTAGGAACGTAAATTGTGACTAAGGTTTGGTGGAAGATTTTAATTCAAAACTTATTCAAACAAGACATTTGTACTACAGAGCCAGAACCGGTTTCAGCTGGGTTGGTATCGAAAGGGTTAAAGACTTCCCATGACCTACTTTCCAAGGACTGGAATAATTGAAACTTCACATAATTATTAGTCCTTCTCTACATGGTCACCACCAATGATGACACACTTTCCTCATCGTTTTATGCAGTTGTGAAGACCTCATCTGTAGAAATTGGCGGGTTGCATCTGCAGCCAAAACTTTACCTTGGAAATAAGTTCATCATCATCTGCAAGTGCTTCCCCTTCAAAAAAAGACTTCATGTTTGGAAAGGGGTGGAAGTCAGATGGTGTGAGGTCAGGAGAGGAAGGATTTGATATCAACAGGAGTGTGCATTCATCTGGGCAACATACACATTGTGAACTGGGGCATTGTCTTGGAGGAGGCAGACTCCTTTGGTCAGCATGCCACGCCTCTCTGCTTCGATGGCATCCTGCAATTTCTGCAGCAGAGAAGCATAATATGTCCATTAATTGTGGTGCTCTTTGCCTGGAAATCCACCCTCACTACTCCACGCTGGTTCCAAAAGACTGTGAGCATCACCTTGCCTGTTGAGGGTTGGATACAGGCCTTCTTTGGAGGTAGTGAGTTATCATGCTTCAATTGCTTTGACTGGACTTTAGTCTCAGCATCATAGTGATGGACCCATGTTACATCCAGTGTGATAAGTCTACTGAAAAAGTCCTCCTCGTTTTCTTGGCACATTGCCAAAAGAAACTAGGAGCAATTGACTTGTTCCTGCTTCTGAAAAGGTGTGAATATCAAGGGAATCCATCGTGGAAACAACTTCTGCATGGGCAAATGGTCGTGAATAATTTTTTCCATGGACCCTACATTTATCTTCACTTCTCGGGCAAGTTGTTGAATAGTTATGCCACAATCCTCCAAAATAGCAGCTTCCACTTTATGGATGGTGTTGTCATCGATGTCAGAATATGGCCATCCAGGGATAGGAGCAATTTTCACTGATGTGCGACCACATTTGAACTGGCGATGTGAGTGCTTGACTATGTCATTTGAAGGTGCATCATCACCATAAACTTCTTTCATCTCATTGAAAGTTTCTTTTGGTGTATGTTCTTTCAATTATAAGAACCTGATCACTGATCAGCATTCAACTGCCTCCATTATAACACCTTAGTCCACTTCAGCAGCCATAAAAGACGAATGAAAATTAGTGAAAAGCAGCAATTTACAACGTGACATGTAGAAACATGTATGATTATACCTGCACAAGTTCCATTTCTTGCAATAACTGGAAGTGGGTCAAGGGAAATCTTTAATGAACACCTCTCATGAATGTTCTCATTAGAGAAGGTGATATTGGCTCATGTCATTTGATTAGATAAACCCCAGCACCATTTAGTTAGATCAGTGGTTCTCAACCATGTTTCATATGACTTTTAGAAGTCAATAAAATATTTCATGGCTGAAATTTATCTGAAACAAATTGCTAATACTTATACAATGCACAAAATATTTTAACAGCTTCTTAATAATATATTAATTATAAAAATATAATGAGATAGCCATAAGGGTCAAGAAGAATAAAATAGGAATCAGAGGGGCCCATGAGCTAAAAGTGATTGGCAACTGCT
>NC_043016.1:10412859-10432859 GCF_006345805.1 Octopus sinensis | reverse complement strand
TAAATTTGAGCCCTTTTGAGAGGATGTCACTTTTTATGTTAGAAAGAGGTTTGGTTGAAAGATTGATTATCTTCGGTTTTTCCTTATTACTAGGTTCCAGCCTGTGTCCTGGTGTCTCTGGTCCCTGGCTAAAAAATGTTGGGCGTGATTTTCTTTGTATGAGTTGTCTGTGAGGTTGTGTGATATTGGATCGTGGGAATGGTGGTATTGTTGCCCCCGATCGTTGTGTGTGTGTGGGAATCTATTTGTGTGTAAAATTTCTGTATGTGAAATATTTTTGTTTCGAACTGCCTGTATGAGGGATGTTGCTTGACATAGTGTTTTTTGCGTTTGTCTTGTGTTCAGTGGGGACCAGTAATTTTGGTTCATGGGGTAGTAGCGACTTGTGTGTGGTGTATTTCTTATTCTAGTGTCGTTTTGTGCTGTATGGTGGTGGTTGGGTTTGGTATTAGGATGTTGTTGGTTTGTTCTGTTTTTGGTGTAATTTATTTCATAGACGCGTCGTCTGTCAGCTAGTTCCCTGTTAGGTCTTGCGTGGTTTGCAAGGTTGGTTGTGGGTGATTTCTGTTTTTAGTGTATGGAGGATAGTTGGGGGTTGTTCGTGGGTTGTTTGGTTTTTCTTTTTTTTTTTTGTAATTTTCTTAAGGAAGGGATTATTTGTACCCAATTCATTTTTGAAAGTTGAACTATATTTTTGGAAGAAATCCATGTTTTTCTCCCAGCACAGGAGAGAATTTCTCTCTTCTTTTTCACAGGTATCCTTCCAATGATCTAATGTATTTTCGAGGGGTTGTCCCTCGGTATGTTTTTGTATTATATCGTGCATCTCCTCGTCGATGCTTTTAAATTTTTCCTCATTTGTGGAGGCCCTTAGTCTTAGAAGCTCTATTTCTGATCTTAAATTGAACAGAGCTGACTTTTCTCTAATAGTTCTCTGTCCGTCAGACTCGTTAGGAATTAATTTTATCTGGAATTTGCGTGGGAGGATAATTGGTGTTGAGTTCATCCATCCCTCGTATATATCTGCTTTGTTGGAATTTTTTATCATGTTCCAGAAGGCAAGTTTTCTGTTGTGCAGGTTTGTAATTCCTAACGGGCCTTAGAAATAGTTGATAGCTTCCGTTACCTAGGTGACCAAGTCAGCAGCGGGGGCGGGTGTGCTGAAAGTGTAACTGCTAGAGTAAGAATAGCTTGGGCAAAGTTCAGAGAGCTCTTACCTCTGCTGGTGACAAAAGGCCTCTCGCACGGAGTAAAAGGCAGACCGTATGATGCGTGTGTACAAACAGCCATGCTACATGGGAGTGAAACATGGGTTGCGACTGCTGAGGATATGCGTAAGCTTGCAAGAAATGAAGCCAGTATGCTCCGATGGATGTGTAATGTCAGTACTCATACTCGACAGAGTGTAAGTACCTTGAGAGAAAAGCTGGACCTAAGAAGCATCAGTTGTGGTGTGCAAGAGAGACGTTTGCGCTGGTATGGGCATGTGGCGAGAATGGATGAAGATAGTTGTGTGAAAAAGTGCCACACCCTAGCGGTTGAGGAAACCTGTGGTAGAAGCAGACCCAGGAAAACCTGGGACGAGGTGGTGAAGCACGACCTTCGAAATTTAGGTCTCACTGAGGAGATGACTAGAGACCGAGACCTCTGGAAGTATGCTGTGCGTGAGAAGACCCTGCAGGACAAGTGAGTCCATAACCCGTGGCCTTCTACATGGGATGGAGCCAGCCTACGTATGCATACCTTCCCTTCTTGCGACACAAAACTCTACTTGTGAAGACCTGTTGAGGCAAGTGAGAATCAGAATCGAAATCGATCAATGGAAATTGCAGCTGAGTTACCAGTGCCGGTGGCACATAAGAGAACCATCCGTTCGTGACCATTGCCAGCGCCGCCCCGACTGGCCTCGTGCCGGTGGCACGTAAAAAGCACCATCCTTTCGTGTCCGTTGCCAGCCTTGCCTGGCCCCCGTGCCGAAAGCACCATCCGCTCGTGTTCGTTGCCAGCCTCGCCTGGCCCCCGTGCCGGTGGCACGTAAAAGCACCATCCGTTCATGGCCGTTTGCCAGCTCCGTCTGGCACCTGTGCGGGTGGCACGTAAAAAGCACCCACTACACTCGCGGAGTGGTTGGCGTTAGGAAGGGCATCCAGCTGTAGAAACATTGCCAGATAAGACCGGAGCCTGGTGCAGCCTTCTGGCTTCCCAGACCCCGGTCGAACCGTCCAACCCGTGCTAGCGCGGAAAATGGACATTAAACGATGATGATGATGATGATGACGATGAGAATATATATAATATATATATATGACGGACTTCTTTACATTTTCATCAACCAAATCCACTCACAAGGCTTTGGTTGGGCCGAGGCTACAGTAGAAGACATTTGCCCGAGGTGCCACACCGTGGGAGTGAACCCAGAACCATGTGGTTGGTAAGCGCCCACATGTATGTACACGAATTATACTCGTATGGCTATACACTCATTAGAAACTAATGATGCATGATATTGTTAATCCTTGTCTCTTGTTCTTCTGTTTTCATTTGGAAATTTCTGAAAGAATCGGTGTGTGAATCTGTTCCGTACTTTGAATTATTGGATCTTCCTTCATCTTGTTATTGTTGATTTTGTTCTCGTTGACATTGTCACTGCTGCTGCTACTGCTGCTACTGCTGCTACTGCTGCTACCAAAATACAAAGATCCACCGATATTTCAATTAAGTCTTTGCCATTGTATGTTAAGAGAGTCTTTTGTCAGAACCGAAACGATGTTCAGTTTCCATTCATCTTAACTCTTTTACCGACCTCGATGACATCATCGCTGGGTTAAATGGAGGAAGGAATTGGAACCGAGCTAAGTCTAATGGAATCTGGTCTGGGATCAGACAATGGCACACAAAAAAAAAATAAAGATAAAAGGAAGACAATGGTACTGTCATCAATACCGGACATTGCAGACACAGTAGCAATTGCATTCAACAGATTCATTAGTTACTGCAGGAATCGTACTAAACACACAGTATTGATGGTGGTGATGGTGGTGGGGGTGATGATGGTGGTAGTGGTGGGGGTGATGGTTGTAATGGTGGTAATGGTAGTGGTGATACTGGTGGGGATGATAATTGTAATGGTGGTGATGGTAGTGGTCATGGTGGTGATAGTGGTAGTGGTGATGATGGTGGGGTGATGGTTGGAATGGTGGCGATGGTAGTGGTCGTGATGGTGGGAGGAGTAATGGTTGTAGTGGTGGTGGTCATGGTGATATTGGTGGTGATGGTAGAGGTGGTATCATGGGCGATTATTGTGGTTGTTGTGGTGGTGGTGGTGATGGTGGTGGTAGATGTGATCGTGGTGGTGGTGGTTGTGGTGGTCGTGGTGGCAATGGTGATGTTGGTGGTGGTGGTTGTGATGGTGGTGGTCGTGATGGTGGTGGTGGTGGTTGTAGTGGTGATGGATGTGGAGGCAGTGGTGGTAGTTAGAAGGGAAACGGTTCTCTTTTTTTGGGGTTGCAGCCATGCTGGAGCACCTCTTTGAAATGGAGTAATCATAGTATTATTTAATTTTTTTTTTTTTTTTAAAGAAAACTGGCAGCTGACCCCTAATGCCAGTCTCTCCACCCCCTCTGCACTGCTCGATGGTCTTCCAAGAAGAAAAGCTGCAGGTTTCAACCGATTACGAGTGTCTTGGAAGGTGTTGCTGTTAGAACACAAAGGGACCAGAATAACTACCACCAGGCATCTTTCCTTAACCCTCCTATACGATCTACCTACCATTTCACCTCTCTGGATGGGGAAATTTATTACGTGTACGAGATGTTTTAGTTCAGCTGTTTTGGCACCAACCATTAAGTGGCACCAGTTCAAGGCTGACTTATTTTACACGACCTTTTAATGTTTTTTTACTCTCTCTCCCACCTCCTCTTTCTTACTCCCCGTGAACGTACATATCTCTTTATGCGTATAAGGAAAGAGAAACTGTTTATGTCAACCAGGCTCAATTAATAAATTGCAATCTCTCTCTCTCTCTCTCTTTCTTTTTATGAGTCTGAGGAAATGGAAAGGGTTCAATGTTAATTATTTTTAATTAATAAACTGTAATCTCTCTCTCTCTCTCGCTCTCTGACCATATTTCCTTTTATGTGTCTAAGGAGAAGGAAAGTGTTTATGTCAACTGTGTTCAATTAATACTCTATAATCTCTCTCTCTCTCTCTCTCTCTTTCTCCCCCATTCTCTCTTCCCATCCTTTCTCTCCTTCCTTGTGACCATATTTCCCTTTATGGTGTCTGAGGAGATAGAAAGTGTTTATGTCAGTTAGGTTCAATTAATGGATTGCAATCTCTCTCCCCCTGTTCTCCCTCCCTGTTCTCCCTGTTCTCCCCCTCTCCTTCTTCTCCCTCTCTCCCCCTCTTCTCCCTCTCTCTCTCCCTCCCACTCTTTCTCACTCTGTATATGTGTGTGAGCGTATTTCCATGTATGTGTCTGAGGAGAGGGAAAGTATTTATAATAATCATGTCCAATTAATTATAATCTCTCTCTCTCTCTCTCCTCCGCTCCTCTCTCTCTCTCTCTCTCCCTCCCCCTCTGTGTGTGTGTGTGTGAGTATATTTCCCTTTATGTGCATGAAGTGAGGGAAAATGTTCATGTCAATCAGGTTCTCACTTTCTCTCTCTCTCACTTTCTCTGTGTCTTTCTCTCTGTCTATTTGTCTCTGTTTCTCTCTTCTCTCTCTCTCTCTCTCTCTCTCTCTCGATATATGTGTGTGTGTGTGTGTGTGTGTGTGTGTGTGTGTGTCTATTTACCTCCAGTACCAAAAAGTCTTCATTAGTGTTAGGAGAAGTAATTCTACTATTGTTCCATATTAATTTGTGCTTTGTGAGTTAAAAGTTTTGTAGATGGGAAACTGAAAAGAAACTCGATGTATATGTTTTTGCTTATAATGATGTTCACAAAGGTTTTTAAATGTAATGTAATAAGATCTAAGTGTTTCCTTCAAACTTTTATTTCATATTTCAAAGAAAAACCAGGTTCAGTCTACCCGCTGATGATTGGAAGCAAGAAACTCCCTATTGCTAAGAGAAGTAATTCTCACTCAAATAAGATCTTGATTAATTAAAATAAAACATATAACATATATAGGCGTAGGAGTGGCTGTGTAGTAAGTAGCTTGATGATGAACCACATGGTTCCGAGTTCAGTCCCACTGCGTGGCACGTTGGACAAGTGTCTTCTACTATAGCCTCGGGCTGACCAAAGCCTTGTGAGTGGATTTGGTAGATGGAAACTGAAAGTAACTCATTGTATATATGTGTGTATATATATATATATATATATATAAATATGTATGTGTCCCTCCAACATCGCTCGACAACCGATGCTGGTGTTTACGTCTCCATAACTTAGTGGTTCGGCAAAAAAGAGACCGATAAAATAAGTACTAGGCTTACAAAGAATAAGTCCTGGGGTCGATTTGCTTGACTAAAGGCGGTGCTCCAACATGGCCATAGTCACATGACTGAAACAAGTAAAAAGAAAGAGATAACATAAAATCTTGATTTATTAAAATTATCTTCACATCTGCAGGAAGTGTCCCTATTACCAAATTGTAATTAAGGGGAAATAATTTGACAAGGGGAAATAATCTCAAGAATCAAGACTTCTCCACGGCTGACAGACCATTAAGGAAAAGAACTGGCTTAATGCCTGGAGATCAGATGACAATCCTTGACACATATGTTTCTGCCTCAGTAGTCATCATCAGCTTGACAACTGTCCAATTGTATCTCCTGTAGCCAAACAGCTTAGACTTATATATATATTAAAAAATGAGTTGAACATATTTATATTTGGAGTAATTTTGCAAAATTTAAACAAGAATAAGCTAAAACAAATAAGTCAAGAGTAGGTAATGGCATGTCTTTGAAGAATAACATAAACAAATACAGGTATATCAAATACCATACAGCATAAATTACTCTTTTACTCTTTTACTTGTTTCAGTCATTTGACTGAGGCCATGCTGGAGCACCGCCTTTAGTCGAGCAAATCGACCCCAGGACTTATTCTTTGTAAGTACTTATTCTATCGGTCTCTTTTGCCGACCGCTAAGTGACGGGGACGTAAACACACCAGCATCGGTTGTCAAGCATGCTAGGGGGACAAACACAGACACACAAACATATACACACACACTTATATATATATATATATACATATATACGACAGGCTTCTTTCAGTTTCCGTCTACCAAATCCACTCACAAGGCATTGGTCGGCCCGAGGCTATAGCAGAAGACACTTGCCCAAGATGCCACGCAGTGGGACTGAACCTGGAGCCATGTGGTTAGTAAGCAAGCTACTTACCACACAGCCACTCCTGATTTATTAAAAGAATCTCCTCCTCTAGAGGTACTTTTCTGTGTCGTAATTAGCAAATGAGAGATGTGACTAGCTCTGTGTGGAAAACAGAGATGACTTCAGAAATCAAGAATGCTCATCTATTGAAGCAGAAGCACATGTCCACAACCGTTCCCTTATCTCTAGACATTAAGCCTATCCTTTTTATGAACAACATGTTCCTTTCAGAGAATTCTTGATTCTTGAGGTTATCTCCCCTTTCTCACATGAAGTTGGTCTCAATTGCCATTATGTAATTAAAACACATAATTTTGATAATTTTAATAAGCCAACAAATTATGCTGTATGGTGTTTGTTATGCCTGTATTTGCATATGTTGTTCATATACATGCCATTGGCAAATCTGAGTTCTTTTTGTCAGGGCTTATTTTTCTTCACATTATGCAAAAAAAAAAAAAAAACAGGCACAGGTGTGGATGTATGGTAAGAAGCTTACTTCTCAACCATATGGTTCTGGGTTCACTCCCACTGTGTGGCACCTTGGACAAGTGTCTTCTACTATAGCCTCAAGCTAACTAAAGCCTTGTGAGTGGATTGGTAGACAGAAACTAAAAGAAGCCTGTCTTAATATATGCCATATAAAACCTATGTAATTTGCACACCTGTAATTTACGCAGGTGATTTTCAGGATTAAATTTGTTAAAAAAAGCTTCTACTCATGTAAAATTCAAACCTAAAAGTTTTCAGAATTGCCAGTATAGCCAAGGAAAGAAGGTTTTCAATTTAGTTGTATTTAGCATAATTTCACTTACTTATGATTAAATACTATTAAATTTTCATTAAATAAAAATAATTGCTGTTTAACAGGTATCACAGTGAAAGCTATTAAATTACAAAATGTTTGTGTTGTTTATAATAAACTTTATTTTACATTTCTTGCCCATAAGAGATTATGCTGTATATCTTCTCAAATCACAATCACAGGAAAAGTTGTTGATAGGAATTACTAACAAAAACAAAGCTGATAAATATGCACAGGTGTTGCAAATTAAGTTTAATTACCAATAAACTTCAGTTTGGATGACACTTTGTTCAACCAACAGAGGAAGGCGACCAATCATATTGATTATGTAAACAGAATTCTTTTCTGCCTATTCTTGTCGCAACCTTTGATACAGAGTATCGAAGTTTTAATCCCTTTCATATTTATAAAATGTCAAGCAAACTTAAAAATTTGTCATTACCATTATTGTCAGGTATGGGCAGAACTCATGCGAAGGAGGAATTAAATATGTTGAATATGCCTTTGAATGTGGCAATAGAGCCACTGGAAGGCATTTTAATGTTAAGGAAGCCAATGCTCGAAATAGGCGCGAACAGTAGGACAAACTTAAAACTGTGCCTAGTAATAAACAGACAAAAATATAAATATACAATCAAGATTATCCATATCATTGCATTTTTTTCAGTCAGGAATATCCATATCACTATGTTCGTCAATGGTGCTCCATTGCAATAGGTAGAAACTCCAAGCAATGTAAAATATGGCCTGGACCATGTTTACTAGCATGAACATCAGACTTTGAAAAGTAGTTGACCATTAAACGGTTTTAGTAAATTTATACAGAAAAATCAAGCATTACACCATCCCAGATAAGTAAGCCAACTTCATTATGTGTATTTAAACCATTATTTGTTTCTGTAAAAACCTCTTCGGACATTAAATGAGTCAACTTCCGATACAAATGTTTACATTTTGTACGTCTTTTTCCAACAAAAAAAAATTTCAAAACAAATTCTGGAAATGATCTACTCATGTAATTTACGCACCATCTAAAGTACCAGTTGCATACTGGGGATGATCTAATCGCTTGTTTCCTTCCCCCAAAATTTCAGGCCTTGTGCCTAGAGTAGAAAAAAAAGTATTAATAAGAGTATTGGTTTCAAATTTTAGTACTCAACTGGTTCTTAGTTTAACAATCCTGAAAAGCTGAAAAGCTGAAAAGCATTGTCGACTATGGTGGGATTTGAACTCAGAATATAAAGTCAGAAGAAATGCTGCTAAGCATTTTGTCCATCATGATAATGATTCTGCCAGCTTTCTACCGTATTAATAATGGTTTCATGTTTTTGGCACAAGGCCAACAAGTTTTGTGGGAGGAGCTAAGTTGATTACATCAACCCCCAGTATTCAACTGGTACTTAGTTTACCGACCCTCAAAGGCTAAACAGCAAAACTGACCACAATGGAATTTGAACTCAGAACACGAGGACAGATGAAATGCCACCAAGCATTTTACCTGGTGTGCTAATGATTCTGCCAGCTCACCATTGTGTGTGCATGTGTGTGTGTGTGTGTGTGTGTGTGTGTGTGTGTGTGTGTGTGTGTGTGTGTGGTGTGTATGTGTGCGTGTGTGTGTGTTTGTCTTTGTGTTTATTCACACCCGGTTGCTTCACAGCTTGTGTTGTTCCTGTAACTTAGAGATTCAGCAAAAGAAACGGATAGAATTGAATTCCAGATTAAAAACAAAAAAACAAGTTCTGAGGTCAATTGGTTTGACTAAACTCTTTAAGAAAATGCTCCTCCATGGCCACAGTCTTATAACTGAAACATGTAAAAGATCAAAAAAGAAATAAATAAAGGAAATGAAAAATGGTAAAAAGTAACTCCCACACACCAAAAAAAAAACCCCAGAAAATGAAAGAATTGTGCAATTTCTGGAAACAAAGACAGCAGAGCTTTTAACATGAGACAAATTCATTTTCTGTTATGTTGTTTCAGGAATTGATGAAGAAAGACAGTTGTACATTAATACATGTGAAGATGTCATTAAAGCACCAGGCTGCGATAATGGATATTAACTATCAGGAATTGATACGAAAAGTACACGTTAATGCTGGTTATGCCTAAACTAGATTCATTTGAAGAATGACATCAGAGTAAATTTGCGTTCATTCCATTGTTAGTCGATGTGTTTGTAATCAGATAATGAAATCGTCAACTTAAATCTAATTTTCTTTTTCCATCAAATTTGGAACGTTTCCATATTGTTCGTGTATCGTTAACTCTATACAAAGACGGATGTTAGCATGAGTGTGTGGTTGAGAAATTTGGTTTGTGGATAAGGAGTTTGGCTTGCAGCCATGCAATTTTCATTTCAATCCCATGCCCCAACACTTTAGGCATGTGTCTTCTGCTGTTATTTGTCCCACATTAATTTGTGCCTTGTGAGTAAAATTTTGTAGGTGGGGAAACTGAAAAGAAGCTTCATGTATCATTCACAAAGGCTTTTAAACAAAAGAACATATGAATAAGTATTTAGAAAATTACTATTTTTTAAATCTTACAATGAGAGATATTAAGCAACAGTACTTTGGAGTAAAGATTGTTTGCCAACATAACATGGCAGTCCTGGATAAGGTGGCGAGCCGGCAGAAATGTTAGCACACCGGGCGAAATGCTTAGTGATATTTTGTCTGCCACTACGTTCTGAGTTCAAATTCCACTGAGGTCGACTTTGCCTTTCATCCTTTTGGGGGCGATTAAATAAGTACCAGTTACACACTAGGTTCGACATAATCGACTTAATCCATTTGTCAGTCCTTGTTTGTCCCCTCTGTGTGTAGCTCTTTGTGATCAGTAAAGAAATAAGAAATAACATGGCAATCCTGGTTTAGGATGATTGTTGCTATAATTTAGCCCCAGGTGGTGTTTCCTGGGGCTAAATTACAGCAACATTCATCCTAAACTAGGACTGCCATGTTACGTTGGCAAATAATCTTTACTCCGAATAAGTATTTCCTTCAAACTTTCAAAGAATATTCAGACTATGGATATTTCAAAAGAAAACCAGGCTCGGTTTACCAACTAATTATTAGAAGCAAGCAACTCTGAGAACTGGAAACTGACTGGAGCCTTTTTGTTATAATGCATTAGAGAATGCTCTACATTTGTATTGAGTCCTGAAATTTAATGTTTTTGGTGTAACAATTGAGTTTGATACATACATACATACAAGCAAAAATATCCTTCTGTTGTTGATGTTGCGTAACTGGTACTTATTTAATCGACCCCGAAAGGATGCAAGGCAAAGTTGATCTCTGCGGAATTTGAACTCAGAACGTAGCGGCAGACGAAATACCGTTGAACATTTCACCCAGTGTGCTAACGTTTCTGCCAGCTTATCGCCTTCTATATACTTAGTACCTTTTTGCCATTAGTGAGTAAAGTCTGTTAGCAAAGTAGGGCACACTTGGTTGTAACATCAAGATCAATGGATGGCAATGATGACGATGACACATCTAAACCAGCGAGCTGCTAGAATCAATCAATTCATTTCAGTAGGACAGATACCTGTCATGTTGCTAGACAGTCCACTCACCTTTGTACCTCATTGACTAACTGTTATTTTGGTGTAAATACCTGTTCTGTCACTGTCACATGTGCTAATCATTATATTATACACTTGTTAATGATAGAAAATAAATATTTTGGGATTTAAAATCTCAATGGCCAAAATATAACTTCAACAAACCTTGTAGCTGGTCACTCAAATTCAGAAATTTCTTTTCGTTACATCTTTGTTACTTAGAGATTTGGCAAAAAGAAACTGATAAAATAAATGCTTGACTTAAGATAAGCATTGGTATCAATTTGATTGACTAAGCTATCAAGTTGGTACCCAAATTTCAGTAAGTAGAGGTGCATGGATATACTTCTAACTACTTACTGTATGATTCAGCTAAGGGGCCCTCAATGTGAATGTTCGATTTGCTAGAAATAGCAGCAAAAATCTTCTTCAAATCACATTCTACTCTTTTGTGTGTTTATGTATGCATGTATGTATGCATGTATGTATGCATGTATGTATGTATGTGTGTGTGTGTGTATGTATGTATGTATGTAAGTATGTATGTATGTATGTATGTATGTATGTATGTATGTATTTATGTATGCATGTATGTATGCATGTATGTATGCATGTATGTATGTATGTATGTATGTGTGTGTGTGTGTATGTATGTATGTATGTATGTATGTATGTGTGTGTGTGTGTGTATGTATGTATGTATGTATGTATGTATGTATGTGTGTGTGTATGTATGTATGTATGTATGTATATGTGCATGTATTTGTATATTAAGATAAACAAAGTTCTTTATTAATCTAAAATATATTCTCCTTCATTTCCTACAATGCTCTTCTATCTATCTGGTAGACTTTCCAGGCCCCTCTTCCAAAATTCATTTGTCCGTGATGAAAAATACTCCTCCAGTTTTGTTCTGACCTCGTCTACAGAATTCATATTTTTTCTGTCCAAATGACTTTGAAGACAGTGGAATAAATGATAATCAGATGGAGCAATGTCTGGTGAATATGGTGGGTGGGACATTGTTTCCCATTGAAACTGCTCCAGCCTTTGGGATGTCATCCTCGTTGTATGTGGTCAATCATTATCCTGATGGGAGAACACCTTTTGTCTTGAAACCAAAGATGGTCATATTTCTTCTAGCACTGACTTAAGCCACAACACCTGACATGGGTGAAAACCTTTTTTAGCCTGAGGTGCCAGTGTTTCCCTACCTACTGTCTTCGGTACTTGACATTTTTATAGAGAACGAATTTCTTATCACCAGTCACTATTTGATTAAAAAAAGGTTCATTCGTGAGATGTGATAGCAAAGAAGAGCACACATTCACTCTCTGTGTGTGACTAGACTCAGAAAGTTTGTGAGGAACCCATTGACTAGATTTGCTGACTTTTCCAATGGCACACAGGTGTTGATGAATGGTTGAATGAGTAAATCCAAGCGTTGCTGCTGCTTCCTTAACAGTTACGATGAGATTTTGTTTCACCAGGGTTTGCAGGACGTCCTCATTGAACTCTATAGATCTTTCAGGAAGAGGCTTGTCTTCTAGGCTGTAGTTTCTGGCTTAGATTTCTGGAACCACCGTTGACACTGGCTTGCACTTATTGCCAATCCCCAAATATACTGCATTAATATTCCTCACGCTTTCCATTGTGTTGTTGCTTTTATTGAACTCATAAAGTGAAATATACCGAATACACTCTTTTTTCACTTCCATTATAGCTTTGAAAACATAACTATTAAAATCAAACTGCATTCTTCCAAACTTGCACTAAGAATAATAAAAAAAGGTAAGATTACTACCTGCTTTTATACAGTGGATGCAGGTAGTTTATATCCCCGCTTCCCTGACTTTTAGTTAATGCTGTTGCAAAAACTGCATTATTTATGGATGAGCCAAATATTATATATATATATATATATATGTTGTGTGTGTGTGTGTGTGTGTGAGAGTGTGTATATATATATTATACACTGTGTGAGTGTTGTGTGTGTATATATATTGTTACTACGTTTCTTCATACATTGTTACGAAAATTTAACCTTTTAGGCTACTTTCAAGCCTTCGCATAACTTGATTTATCTTTCTATCTCTCTCTCTACAAAATTAACCTTAGGCCAGGCTACCTCAAGCCGTAATCCTATCTCTTCCCATCTTTCAGCCATTTGGCGGTTTTTTTCCTCCTCTCACCATTACGATTCTATAATTTAAATTCCCAATTCAATTTCAACTCCCGTTCGATGTCCGCAGCAAGTTCTTAAAAATTTATCTTACTATTTTATTCGTTGTTACTACGTTTCTTCATACATTGTTACGAAAATTTAACCTTTTAGGCTACTTTCAAGCCTTCGCCATAACTTGATTTATCTTTCTATCTCTCTCTCTACAAATTTAACTTAGGCCAGGCTACCTCAAGCCGTAATCCTATCTCCTTCCATCTTTCAGCCTTTGGCGGTCTTTTTTTTTCCTCCTCTCACCATTACGATTCTATAATTTAAATTCCCAATTCAATTTCAACTCCCGTTCGATGTCCGCAGCAAGTTCTTAAAATTTATCTTACTATTTTATTATTCGTTGTTACTACGTTTCTTCATACATTGTTACGAAAATTTAACCTTTTAGGCTACTTTCAAGCCTTCGCCATAACTTGATTTATCTTTCTATCTCTCTCTCTACAAAATTTAACCTTAGGCCAGGCTACCTCAAGCCGTAATCCTATCTCTTCCCATCTTTCAGCCATTTGGCGGTCTTTTTTTTCCTCCTCTCACCATTACGATTCTATAATTTAAATTCCACAATTTCAATTCAACTCCCGTTCGATGTCCGCAGCAAGTTCTTAAAAATTTATCTTACTATTTTATTCGTTGTTACTACGTTTCTTCATACATTGTTACGAAAATTTAACCTTTTAGGCTACTTTCAAGCCTTCGCCATAACTTGATTTATCTTTCTATCTCTCTCTCTACAAAATTTAACCTTAGGCCAGGCTACCTCAAGCCGTAATCCTATCTCTTCCCATCTTTCAGCCATTTGGCGGTCTTTTTTTTTTTTTCCTCCTCTCACCATTACGATTCTATAATTTAAATTCCCAATTCAATTTCAACTCCCGTTCGATGTCCGCAGCAAGTTCTTAAAAATTTATCTTACTATTTTATTCGTTGTTACTACGTTTCTTCATACATTGTTACGAAAATTTAACCTTTTAGGCTACTTTCAAGCCTTCGCCATAACTTGATTTATCTTTCTATCTCTCTCTCTACAAAATTTAACCTTAGGCCAGGCTACCTCAAGCCGTATCCTATCTCTTCCCATCTTTCAGCCATTTGGCGGTCTTTTTTTCCTCCTCTCACCATTACGATTCTCTAATTTAATTCCCAATTCAATTTCAACTCCCGTTCGATGTCCGCAGCAAGTTCTTAAAAATTTATCTTACTATTTTATTCGTTGTTACTACGTTTCTTCATACATTGTTACGAAAATTTAACCTTTTAGGCTACTTTCAAGCCTTCGCCATAACTTGATTTATCTTTCTATCTCTCTCTCTACAAAATTTAACCTTAGGCCAGGCTACCTCAAGCCGTAATCCTATCTCTTCCCATCTTTCAGCCATTTGGCGGTCTTTTTTTTCCTCCTCTCACCATTACGATTCTATAATTTAAATTCCCAATTCAATTTCAACTCCCGTTCGATGTCCGCAGCAAGTTCTTAAAAATTTATCTTACTATTTTATTCGTTGTTACTACGTTTCTTCATACATTGTTACGAAAATTTAACCTTTTAGGCTACTTTCAAGCCTTCGCCATAACTTGATTTATCTTTCTATCTCTCTCTCTACAAAATTTAACCTTAGGCCAGGCTACCTCAAGCCGTAATCCTATCTCTTCCATCTTTCATCAGCCATTTGCGGTCTTTTTTTCTTTTTTTTCCTCCTCTCACCATTACGATTCTATAATTTAAATTCCCAATTCAATTTCAACTCCCGTTCGATGTCCGCAGCAAGTTCTTAAAATTTATCTTACTATTTTATTCGTTGTTACTACGTTTCTTCATACATTGTTACGAAAAATTTAACCTTTTAGGCTACTTTCAAGCCTTCGCCATAACTTGATTTATCTTTCTATCTCTCTCTCTACAAATTTAACCTTAGGCCAGGCTACCTCAGCCGTAATCCTATCTCTTCCATCTTTCAGCCATTTGGCGGTCTTTTTTTCCTCCTCTCACCATTACGATTCTATAATTTAAATTCCCAATTCAATTTCAACTCCCGTTCGATGTCCGCAGCAAGTTCTTAAAAATTTATCTTACTATTTTATTCGTTGTTACTACGTTTCTTCATACATTGTTACGAAAATTTAACCTTTAGGCTACTTTCAAGCCTTCGCCATAACTTGATTTATCTTTCTATCTCTCTCTCTACAAAATTTAACCTTAGGCCAGGCTACCTCAAGCCGTAATCCTATCTCTTCCCATCTTTCAGCCATTTGGCGGTCTTTTTTTCTCCTCTCACCATTACGATTCTATAATTTAATTCCCAATTCAATTTCAACTCCCGTTCGATGTCCGCAGCAAGTTCTTAAAATTTATCTTACTATTTTATTCGTTGTTACTACGTTTCTTCATACATTGTTACGAAAATTTAACCTTTTAGGCTACTTTCAAGCCTTCGCCATAACTTGATTTATCTTTCTATCTCTCTCTCTACAAAATTTAACCTTAGGCCAGGCTACCTCAAGCCGTAATCCTATCTCTTCCCATCTTTCAGCCATTTGGGGGGGCGGTCTTTTTCCTCCTCTCACCATTACGATTCTATAATTTAAATTCCCAATTCAATTTCAACTTCCCGTTCGCGTTCGATGTCCGCAGCAAGTTCTTAAAAATTTATCTTACTATTTTATTCGTTGTTACTACGTTTCTTCATACATTGTTACGAAAATTTAACCTTTTAGGCTACTTTCAAGCCTTCGCCATAACTTGATTTATCTTTCTATCTCTCTCCTACAAAATTTAACCTTAGGCCAGGCTACCTCAAGCCGTAATCCTATCTCTTCCATCTTTCAGCCATTTGGCGGTCTTTTTTTCCTCCTCTCACCATTACGATTCTATAATTTAAATTCCCAATTCAATTTCAACTCCCGTTCGATGTCCGCAGCAAGTTCTTAAAAATTTATTATCTTACTATTTTATTCGTTGTTACTACGTTTCTTCATACATTGTTACGAAAATTTAACCTTTTAGGCTACTTTCAAGCCTCGCCATAACTTGATTTATCTTTCTATCTCTCTCTCTACAAAATTTAACCTTAGGCCAGGCTACCTCAAGCCCGTAATCTCTATTCTCTTCCCATCTTTCAGCCTTTGGCGGTCTTTTTTTCCTCCTCTCACCATTACGATTCTATAATTTAAATTCCCAATTCAATTCAACTCCCGTTCGATGTCCGCAGCAAGTTCTTAAAAATTTATCTTACTATTTTATTCGTTGTGTTACTACGTTTCTTCTCATACATTGTTACGAAAATTTAACCTTTTAGGCTACTTTCAAGCCTTCGCCATAACTTGATTTATCTTTCTATCTCTCTCTCTACAAAATTTAACCTTAGGCCAGGCTACCTCAAGCCGTAATCCTATCTCTTCCCATCTTTCAGCCATTTGGCGGTCTTTTTTTTCTCCTCTCACCATTACGATTCTATAATTTAAATTCCCAATTCAATTTCAACTCCCGTTCGATGTCCGCAGCAAGTTCTTAAAAATTTATCTTACTATTTTATTCGTTTTACTACGTTTCTTCATACATTGTTACGAAATTTAACCTTTTAGGCTACTTTCAAGCCTTCGCCATAACTTGATTTATCTTTCTATCTCTCTCTCTACAAAATTTAACCTTAGGCCAGGCTACCTCAAGCCGTAACTCCTATCTCTTCCCATCTTTCATCAGCCATTTGGCGGTCTTTTTTCCTCCTCTCACTCACCATTACGATTCTATAATTTAAATTCCCAATTCAATTTCAACTCCGTTCGATGTCCGCAGCAAGTTCTTAAAATTTATCTTACTATTTTATTCGTTGTTACTACGTTTCTTCATACATTGTTACGAAAATTAACCTTTTAGGCTACTTTCAAGCCTTCGCCATAACTTGATTTATCTTTCTATCTCTCTCTCTACAAAATTTAACCTTAGGCCAGGCTACCTCAAGCCGTAATCCTATCTCTTCCCATCTTTCAGCCATTGGCGGTCTTTTTTTCCTCCTCTCACCATTACGATTCTATAATTTAAATTCCCAATTCAATTTCAACTCCCGTTCGATGTCCGCAGCAAGTTCTTAAAAATTTATCTTACTATTTATTCGTTGTTACTTTTTACTACGTTTCTTCATACATTGTTACGAAAATTTAACCTTTAGGCTACTTTCAAGCCTTCGCCATAACTTGATTTATCTTTCTATCTCTCTCTCTACAAAATTTAACCTTAGGCCAGGCTACCTCAAGCCGTAATCCTATCTCTTCCCATCTTTCAGCCATTTGGCGGTCTTTTTTCCTCCTCCTCACCATTACGATTCTATAATTTAAATTCCCAATTCAATTTCAACTCCCGTTCGATGTCCGCAGCAAGTTCTTAAAAATTTATCTTACTATTTTATTCGTTGTTACTACGTTTCTTCATACATTGTTACGAAAATTTAACCTTTTAGGCTACTTTCAAGCCTTCGCCATAACTTGATTTATCTTTCTATCTCTCTCTCTACAAAATTTAACCTTAGGCCAGGCTACCTCAAGCCGTAATCCTATCTCTTCCCATTCTTTCAGCCATTGGTGGTGCCCCGCCCCCCCCCCCCCCCCCACCCCCACCACCAATACCGATGAACATGTTCTCACCCCCACCACCAATACCGGTGAACACTGTTTCCTCCTCACCTCCCACCCCCAATACAAGTTACCCTGTCCTCACCATCTACACCGATACGCCTTACTCATCTACACCGGGTACGCCTACTCCCTCCCCTCCCCCCACTACCCCTTCTCCTCATATGCTTTCACTGTGAAAGACAAGCTGCTAGCGCCATAGCTCATCAACTGCCCACCGATCTTATGCTTCCTCCTGACACTGCCTCATTCCCTCCCGCCTCGTAATATCCTATGTTTTTATTTCTTAGGAACCTACACCAACCCTTCCTGCCATCGTCCTCCTTACCCCAACCTTCCCCACTGGTTGCTCCCCTATATTACCCGCCTCAACTGGACCCCCCTCTCCCCAACTCAACTCTCGAATATCTTATTCTTTCCTCTACTAATAACGTTACTCAGTGACGATAACGAATGTCTTTATTTCTTAGGAACCTACACCAACCCTTCCTGCCATCGTTCCTCCTTACCCCAACCTTCCCCACTGGTTGCCCTCCTATATTTACCCGCCTCAACTGGACCTCCCCCTCCCCAACTCAACTCTAGAATATCTGTATTTCTTTCCTCTACCTAATTACGTTACTCAGTGATGATAATGCTGTGACTACAAAGACCCGGGCTGCTTTCTGCAGCAATTCCACATACCCCCTACTCATTCTAAGTCCCCCGATCCCCAAAGTACCCCGGATCCCCAAGTACCCTGGATCCCCAAAGTACCCCGGACCTCGTTGCCCATGTGCCGCTGACACGTTAAATGCTCGAACCGATCGTGACGATGCCGGACCCTCCGGCCCCTGTGCAGGTGGCCCGTAAAAAGCACCCCAATCCACTCACGGAGTGGTTGGCGTTAGGAAGGGCATCCAGCGTAGAAACTCTGCCAGATTCAGACTGGAGCCTGGTGCGGCCCCTGGCTTCCCCAGACCCGGTCAAAAACGTCCACCCGTGCTAGCGCGGAAAGCGGACGTTAAACGATGATGATGATGATATATATATATAATATGTAACTATATATATGTAGTTATGTATATATATATATGTATATGTATATTATATATGTATTGTATATATATATTATGTATATATATGTATATATATGTATATGTCATCATCATCATCATCATCATCATCGTTTAACGTCCGTTTTCCCGCTAGCACAGGTTGACGGTTCGGATCGGGGTCGGGAAGCCAGGAGGCTGCACAGGCTTCCGGTCTGATCTGACAGTGTTTCTACGGCTGGATGCCCTTCCTAACGCCAACCACTCCGCGAGTGTAGTGGGTGCTTTTTACGTGCCAGGGGAGTCTGGCATCGGCCACGATCGGTTGGTGCTTTTAACGTGCCACCGGCACGGAAGCCAGCCAAGGCGGCGCTGGCATCGGCCACGTTCGGATGGTGCTTTTTTTTATGTGCCACCGGCACAATGCTTATTTATTCATATTGTCCCGAATCAAACATGCATCGTCTTGTAGCCTTGAGATTTCAACGTAATTATCCATTTTTAGAATAGCATTGTAAGGTATGTATAAAAGGCCAGATTTGGCCATTTTAAACATTAAAGTGGGATATTTTGACCCAGATATGACCAGTTTAAATGCTAAATTAAAACTTTCCACCAAAATGTCATGTTAACTTATGCAAACACCAGCTTATGTTATTTTATTAAATTCTTCATTGTATTAATAATTGACAAGCACAAAGCAAGTGCATTTCAACATAAATATAGCAATAAATATGTTAAATCCTGAGCTTATTCTAATATCATAGTCATGCTTCTATGATAAGGTTACTAGCACCACTCGATTCTGTAGACAAAACCTGTAAGGAAACTAAATCCTAAATACCTAATCCATTTTACCCCTCCAGTTAAGTATAAACTTGAGCTGCAGAGATATAGTTTTCATAGAGACAATAAAATGCTCACAATAGGATAAGGAATATTGCCCACCATGAAGGCTAATAACTTGAACTTTTCACCTCTTAGTACGTGAAAATACTGAAAATGCAATTATGCTGAAAGCTTTATTGGAATTAATTTTACCACACCATCTTCATATTTATTAAAAATTCACAGGTTCTCTCAAATGGTTACTAAGAAGATATAGCAAAGAATATGAATGAGTATAGAGAGAACGAGTTGAAGAGCAACATTATTAAGCAGAATAACTTAAATGGAAGAGAAAAATTAAATCCAAGCCAAAAAAGTTCAAACTAGAAGCATGCAGAGAGAAGTGTGTATATATGTGTGCGTGTATACACACACACTCATATAAAAGACATGTATATATATATATAATATTATATATATATATATAATATATATAGAGAGAGAGAGAGAAGAGAGAGAGAGCAGAAGGAAGAAGGAGCCAGAACAGAATAAGCTATA
>NC_043016.1:10409867-10412759 GCF_006345805.1 Octopus sinensis | reverse complement strand
CAAAACATATACACAAACATACATACATACATACAAGCATGCATAAATACATACAAATATACATGCACACATATGTACATACTTATGTACGTATAAACATGCACTCACACATACATACAGGCATGCATACGTACATAAACACATACATGCATACATATATACATACGTATGTACATCCATCCATACATCCATACATACATGTATACATATGTTCGTGCAGATATCTATCCAACCAAACATTCATCCATACACACATAAACTCATTCGTCCACCCACACATCAATCAATTACCAAATGTTCATATTATTTATATATTTCAGTCATTTATATCATTCGTTTTAGAGGTCAGGATCATCCCATAATTGATTGATTTCTTCTGATTAATATTGTCATTAGCTCCACATTTGAACTTTTGACTCCACTCCATGGTTTCAAGTAAACACAGGCACACACATACAGAGAGAGAGAGAGGGAGAGAAGGAGAGAGAGAGAATGATAAATAGATATATACAGTTATCCTATAGTTTCCATGGTTGATTGGTTCCAGAAGTGACCAACAAAAATGAAAACATGTAAAATGAGAAAGATATGTTTCTAAAATATCTGTTATTAATGAAAAGAAAAAAAAGCGAAATTTGAACATTTATCGAAATATATAAATTATACTGCATCACTATATTAATATTTATCATATATATATATATATAGGGAGAGAGAGAGAGAGTAAAGGTAATGAACTTTATTAAGGGATCATAAATCCAATGAAAATGCTGGTTGATTGGATCTATAAAGATCAACTATAAGGTAACAATATAAATCATGGTTCATATATTTATACATTTAAAGAATAAGGAGAAAATGGAGAGGTAATTAACAATATTATTTATTAATTACCTATTCATTTTCTCTTTATTCTTTAAAAAATACATATACATATATATCATCATCGTTTAACATCTGTTCTCCATGCTAGCAGGGGTTGGACAACAAATATATATATATATATATATATATATATATATATAACAGTCCTCCATACTATACCAACACTGCCAAATGCCACATGGTGGCACACTGGGCCAATTTAACATGCTCATTTTATCTAAGCAGCCAAAGGACCCAACACTCAGACAAATACCGGAGTATGTCCTCATAAATGAAACATCCCTCGTACTAAATAAGAAATACACATAGAAGGTACTGATACCCTAATAGCCATGATATATAGGTACTTAAGTAAATTTGTTAGTAGGCTGTTATGTAGGGATATATATATATACCAGAGTAAGCAGATAAATATGAATCAAGGTGGAAAAAATAGTACTCAAATACCGGAGGTAGAGTATATAGGTAGGTAATGGGATTTGTAAGTAAACAGACAGATATATAAGTGAGTAGACAGATAGATACACAGGTAATATGGAAAGACAAGCACACACACACACACAAACACTCACAAAAGGAGATGGAAATAAGGCCCCCCCACACACACACACAGACATACATTCATAGATAACAGACACATGTATATAGTCACACAAACCTATACACATAGACACATTCGAACAAGCATATACAAGAAGGCAGAGGGAGAGACACAAATACACACACACTTACAGACAAATGCATGAATATGCAGAATACATACATATATGCATACACATATACATGCATTCATACATACATATGTGCATATGCAGGCACACATGCATGCTGGTACACACACACAAGAGCACAAACAGACAAAGAAGAACGCAGCTCCAATAATGAACAGATTCAACGTCTATTGACAAAGTTGCAAAAGCAACGAAAATTTTAGAAGAAAAAATATAAATAATAAATGAATGGAAATGGAAACAGTGACTGTGTTAGATTATAAGATACTAGCAGTATCGCCCGGCGTTGCTCGGGTTTGTAAGGGAAATAACTATATAAGCATTTTTAGAGATGTAAAGTATAATAGCCATCTCACATGGCTAACCACAAGGGAGGGTGTTACTGTATCTTTTTACGTTCTGATTTAATGATAAATTTTTAGAGAGTTACTACTTCCCTTATACATGCCAAAAATGCATTAAAAATGGGAAAAATTGATGGTAAATGTTTTTTTAAATCGTAGACTCATCGTAGACACACGCTAATACCCAGAATGGCTCGATATGAATCACGACTATAAGATACTATAAGATAAGGTTAAACTGCACCGCAAAATGTGGGAGTAGTTAGGAATCTAAATCGTAGGAGACAGACACACAACTTCACTTTTATATATAAAGATTAAGACAATATGACTCTCCCCAGACATGTTTTGCAAACAACTTGCACATGCAAGTGCTACTAGTCAAAAGCTCTGCATACCAGAAGCCAGTAAGTATATGGGGTCATCAAGAGAGAATGCATGCCATTTCGGGGCCTACCTTTTGATGGCACCATTACGCACATAGCCCCCCCCCCCACACCTCACTGAAATGAGACTCCTCTTGCTAGATCAACTGGAAAACAGATATAAATCAATAGTCTTCTAGCCATCACTCATTGTCTCTTTTTAACCAAATCTATTGGCTAGCTTTTTCCACTGTAGCTTGGATATCGCTCATGGTGGTATTTGCTTTATGACGAGCTAACAAGAACAACAGTTGCCTCACGCTGTGTCTAATGAATCCTCTCCAGACAAATTCAGTTGGAAAATGCTCTGCTTTTCGGCCTGCATCTTCACATTCCTTAACAAGGTTCATATAATGGTAAAGCTTTTGAGTCTGAGTGGCTTCTGTGTTACCTTCACGAGGAACCATTAACTCGACTAGATTTACCACTTTCTCCCTTTTGCACCACATTATAATGTCTGTTTTCTTTGCAACTGAGATGGGAAAGAATCCTTGGCACCCTGGCAAA
>NC_043016.1:10344867-10404867 GCF_006345805.1 Octopus sinensis | reverse complement strand
GCTACAGTAACACCCCCTCCCCTATGTGGTTAGCCATATTAAGATGGCTTCTATACTTTTTATATATATATATATATATATATATATATAATACAAATAAGAAAATGGAGAAACAATTTAGTCGGTTCATCAGCTTTCGGATATTAGAATGTTGACTTATTTATTTATTTAACAGAACGAGAACCATAATAACATACACATACACATTAAAATTCAATACATATAAAATAAGAATACAATTATAAAAACCTTAATATACATTATTGAAATCATTAAAATCCCTCCTTACAGCTGTTTCAGCCTATGGAAAAAAAGTAGTTTTTCAATGCCTATAGTTGTCACACATATATATATGCGACAACTATAGGCACATGTAGACATAACCTAACTGTGAAGTTAGGTTATATCTGCATGTACGTTATACATCCGCACATAAATAGATAAAAAGCAAATCAACCAAGCAAACTCTGTTGCCTCTAATGAACAGTTTGTTTCAGTTGTAACACATGGACAAATTGTAAAAGGCAGTTCCATGGTAAAAAAACAGCCATCATCATCATCATCATCATCATCATCATCGTTTAACGTCCATTTTCCGCGCTAGCATGGGTTGGACGGTTCGACCGGGGTCTGGGAAGCCAGGGGCTGCTCCAGGCTCCAGTCTGATCTGGCAGAGTTTCTACAGCTGGATGCCCTTCCTAACACCAACCACTCCGCGAGTGTAGTGGGTGCTTTTTACGTGTCACCAGCACAGGTGCCAGGGGGTCCGGCATCGGCCACGATTGGTTGGAGCTTTTAACGTGCCAGTGGCACGGAAGCCAGCCAAGGCGGCGCTGGCAACGTTCGGATGATCTTTTTATGTGTCACTGGCACAGGAGCCAGTCGGAGCGGCGCTGGCATCGGCCACGTTCGGATGGTGCTTTTTATGTGCCACCGGCACAGAATATCTAGTATATCAGTAGAGTGACTGATGTGTCACATCTTCATCTCAATTTGGAAGAAAAGAGCAGATGTTTGTTCAGTAACCAACAATGGAAGAAATTTCCTCAATAATGGTGTGTGTGTGTGTGTGCACACGTACATATGTATGTATGTGTGTTTCTTAATTTTCAATTTTACTATTTTTCCATTACTTGAAGTTGTTGCTCAATTGATAATTCCATGAAACAGTCCCTCATTATTATTATTATTATTATTATTAGCCCGTGGCTTTTATGGGTTTTTCTACAAATAACCTTTAAAATGCCTCCCCCTATTGGGATTTTTTTTTTTTTACTTCTTACATTGTTCTTTTTTGCTATCAAATGTTTACACAAATGTTTTTCTTTTTTTGCAAAACCTTTTGTATATCCTCTTGTGTTGTCCTATAAAGTTTTGATTTATATTAATCCCTGTGCCCAATAAAATAATAATAATAATAATAATTATTATTATTATTATTATTATTATTATTATTACTATTATTATTATTCAGTGAGTGAGCAGTGCAGGTCATCAAAGTGACACTGGGGTAAAAATATACAAAACCCAGTATACCCATCATGATTACCCGTCTGATAAGGGTACACTAGGCACATGCATCACAACCATATGTGCGTGACATGGTGATCTCATATCAAGATAAACAGCACATGACCTTGCAGTTGGGGCCCAGTTAGAATTTTCTTCTTGTTGAGTGACTCATCCCGTTCAAAAGGTCCCTGAATAAGGGTTGTTTAAGGATGTTGAAAGAACTACCCATGTTTCCAGAGGTGAATTATTCAAACCCCAAAGAATCCCTCTCAACACATGGCTATGATGCTCCCCCACTACTTCTGCTCGTGATCAGAGATGCACATATCATCAGCCACTAAGAGGCATGCTCAACTGGTTAAGGTCAAACAACTGACAAGCAAATCTGTGGTATTGAGCAGAATATTTACTGTAGCCCATCTTTTATACCAAGACAAAACAATGTACATGATAACACTTCCAATCAGTTAAGATCAGAAGCCATGAGAGCCACTGCCTGGTACTGCATCAGGGCATTTATTATTATTATTATTCAGTGGTTTTATTTTTTATAGTGTGCTTTCACTTCACTACCGAGCGCAGCTCTGTGTGCCTTGGGCATGTGCTGTGATTTGTTGTGATGCTCTGATGGTTATTGTATGGAAAGTGTTCTGCGTAGGATGCGTGCAGTGCCTAGTAGTGCAATTATTATTATTATTATTATTATTATTATTATTATCATCATCATGATTATTAAGTCTGTTTTGCCTTGGGAAAATCTCTAAAGTATTGAACACACAGTCATAGAATTTGCTGAAAAAGGATAATTGAACAGGTTTGAGGAGATTCAGTTTCTGTTGACAAATGGCATTAGTCTATGGAGAAAGATTAAAACTCGACTGTAGAAAATTCCAAACGATAAAGGATCTCTGAGAGGAAAAGCAATGACGAAGTCAGATGAGAAAAGTAAATAAAAGCACCAGGAAGTTATTTCTAAAAGCCTAACCTTGGTATTGTTGCTGCTGGTTAAATGTAGCTAGGAATGGTTAATGGCTGTGGCTTATCTGAACAAATGTTTACCAAAAGCGTCTTTTGAAGGTTTGCGTCAGTAATAAATCAGGTGGAATGGAAGGCAAATCTGCTGTAGAACTTATCAGGATGCAGTTTACAGACAAACAGTGGCAAGTTTGGATAAAGATAATGAAATGATAGGAAGGTGACAGTAATGAAAGAGCTAAATTGAGAAGAACAGCTGGAGTTATTTCAAGGACCAGACGATTGGTCTCAGTGGCTTTCACATTCTATTAGACAGGACAGCATTCTACTCGACTAAATGCAGAAGATGATGGCGTTGTGATGATGATGATGATGGTGATGAAGACGACCATCATCATCATCATCATCATCATCATCACCATCATTATCAACATCACTGCTATCATCATTTTCATCATCATCATCAACATCATTATTAACATCACTGCTATCATCATCATCACCATCATTATCAACATCACTGCTATCATCATTTTTATCATCATTGTCATCACCATCATTATCAACATCACTGCTATCATCATCATCATCATCATCATCGTCATCACCATCATTATCAACATCACTGGTATCATCATTTTCATCATCATCGTCATCACCATCATCATCACCACCACTATCATCATCATCATCATCATTGTTGCTGTCGTCATCGTCATCATCATCACTAATAACAAACACCAACAGCACTATCATCATATGACTGCTTGACCATTGTCATCCTCCTCATCCTCATCATATGGTCACTTTCTGTGCTTACATGGGTTGGAGGAGTCATTTCGGTCATACTTATTTAGTGGGTGGGTAATGTTCACCTACATAGACTGTATTTCACTCATGTTTCAATTTTGGCTTGTTTCTTTGGCTGGGTGCCATTTCTAACATTAACCATTTTACACAATGCACTAGTTACAACAGTTCTATATTTAAGAGATGAGGAATTATGTACATTATTTACATTTGACGGATATTTGTCCTCATCTTGTTTGTTGTTAACACAACGTTTTGGCTGATATACTCTCCAGCCTTCATCAGGTGTCTTGGGGGAAATTTCGAACCTGGGTTCTCATTCCTAAGGTATCTTTCAATGCTATTATTATTATTATTATTATTATTATTATTATTATTATTATTATTATCATGCAAGTTACTGTCTGGAATCTTGGGGTTAGTAGCCCAACCACTACGCCATCGAAAAATACCTTAAGAATGAGAACCCAGGTTCAAAATTTCTCCAAGACACCTGATGAAGGCTGGAGGGTATATCAGCCAAAGCATTGTGTTAACAATAAACAAGATGAGGACAAATATCCGTCAAATGTAGATAATGTAAATAATGTGCACTAGTTACTATTCTTGTTTTTTTATGGCACCAGCGTTAGAGAAGTTGTCATTTCCTAGACAAGACTAAATAATTTTCTCCACCCTACACATTTACTGCATGCACTAAGATTTATTGTTTTGTTTTCCCTTTTTTTTTTTTGTGATACCTGCACTACTAGACAAGTAGCCATGTCCCTTGTAACAACAAAAGGCATTTCTCAACCCACATGTCATTCAGCACTTTCTATACATGAGTGACAGAGATTCTGTTTTGGATTCTGGAATGTGATTTTAGTCGGGACCACCGTGTCTTGAAGCTAAAGCAATTACAGTGTGAAAGACTCGTTTTAGCCATTGAAAAAACACGTGTAATTGCATGTAATCGTTAACTTCTACTGCAGTGGAACTGTGGAAGTGACCAGGTTTCAGACATCATGAAGAAAATTTTGAAACCGAGTAATAACTGATTAAGGGAAGGTGACAGTTTCTGTGTGGTTTTGAATGGCTAAAATGAATCTTCTATGCAGTAGCTGTTACACACACACACACACACATGTATATATCACTAATGTCTCACACTATAATATATTTTACTTAAGTGATGCACATGCACACACACACACACATGCACACACATACATTCATATATGTGTGCACACACACACATACATTCATATATGTGTGCACACACACACACTTGATGGTCCAAATCAAATGACAAAGAAAGTTACTATTAATATATGACTAGCAGTATCGCCCGGCGTTGCTCGGGTTTGTAAGGGAAATAACTATAAAGCATTTTTAGAGAGTTATAGCCAAAAAATAGCAAAAAAATGGGAAAAAAATTATGGTAAATTTTTTTGAGAGTTAAAAAGGTCGAGTTGCGTCCCCTAGACGGTCTGTGGTTTGTGTTTCTGATTCTCGACGCCATGTCGAATTTATCGATTTTTTTCAGAACTGGGGGAACTTTTCAAAATTTTCGCTGCGTTAGTTTTGAATTATGACATTGGGCTATGTGTGTGTCAAGTTTCATCAGAATCGGTTGAAAGCCGTGGTCAGGGTGAGGGTACAACCTAACAGACACACAGACACGCAGACAGACAAACTGCCATTTATATAGAGAGAGATTTATCTTAATGACTGTCATACAACAAATTGGATTTTGGTGAGAGACAGGAAAATATGAGAAATGCTTAAGCTATATACAAACATAAAAATTCATTTTTTTTTTTTTACTTATAATAATTTTTTAGGTAAACATGAAATGAAATGTGCTTTTAGACTTAACTATTTCCTCTCTTTTTTAAGAAACCTCGCTTCATGAAGCTTGTTGAATTTAGCTAAATTAATTATTTGTCTTGGGTTATGCCATGCTGAAGATTCCAAAAGAGTAATGGAATAGACGATATGTGATTACTGTTGCCTAAAAACTTTAATAAAGATAAAAAATCAACTTTAGGAACTATATTTTATGAAGAAATAAAGACAAAAATTATAAAGAACTAAAAAGTAAATACATTTATCAATGTAATAGAATTAAGCCTAAAAGAGATCATCTCTTCTTTGAAGGTGAATTCTCTACAGGCAAAACACATTTTTTATTCCTTTAACTATAATAAATGAGAATATGCATATAAGTTTGTATGTAAATGTGTCTGTAAGTATGAATGCCTGTATGATGTGTAAAGGCAAATAATCTACATAGGTTCTATATATGGCTGAAGCAGGAAGACCAAAGACGGCTTGAAAGTCATAACATGCCGGCAGGAAATAAGATCACTAGGTGAGACAAGCTGACACTGAATTAGCTTTGCTGATTGACAGGCGACGGTCTCGTTTAGAGAATGCATGGGCTAAGACTACGCGCCTTCATTGGTCAGTTAAAGTTGAGACAGTGTCACGTGACAACTTGCTGGGGCTGCCTGCTGGAGCCTAGCAGCAGGTATTTAAAGGGAAATTTGACAAGACAGTCAGTCGCCCGCTGACACTCGTTGATGCTACATCGAAGAGTCCAGGGAACAGAAGAAAGAAGGAAGACATGCACCCAACACCAGAGCTGAAAACTCCTCCGAAAGAGGGGCCACGCCACGTCAAAACAGTAGAGGAGTAGGAACCGAAACTTGATGTGGTTCCTCCTGATTATGTCTTCAGTTAACTGGATCCTATAAAGGAGCTGTTGTGGTAGCAGACCACGAAACATGGTTGAAATTCCTCCGAGAAACAGGGGGCACAGGGCATGCAAATAGAGCCCCTAAATTTTTTACTTTTTTGTTGGTGAAAACACTGAACATTCTCCTGAAAAACTGGGTTTGCACTGATAAGCAAATTTCATCCCCACACTTATGATAGCCTAGCCATTAGGGTGATACATTCACAATCATGAAGATTATGGTTTCAATTCTTGGATTGGGCAGTGCATTGGATTCTTGAACAAAACACTTAATGTCATGTTGCACCACAATCATTTTGGCAACCAACACGTGGTATGCCATTCTCTGTCTTTCTCGAAAGGTTTTGAGTGAACTTTTACTAGCAATGTCGGACAAAATGCTTAGCAACATTTTTTCCAGTTTTACATTCTGACAAAAGGGATTAAGTCGATTACATCAACCCCAGTGCGTTACTGGTACTTAATGTCGGGAAAAAAATGCTGCTAAGCATTTTATTCGACTCGCTAACGGTTCTGTCAGCTCTCTGCCTTAATAGATTAGTGAATGCCAATTTGATGGATGGGAGTGAGATTGTGTGCAACACAAGCATCACTAGAAAACAAATCATTTGTTCGAGTTGTCTAGCAACAAGTTGTGGAATCACCTTTCTCAGACTCCAGAGACTACCATTAAAAAAACAAACAAAAAGATTATCTATGTGTGTGTATGTGCGTGTGTATGTGTATATGTGTGCATGTGTGGCATGTTTTATGTGCTGATAATACATCATTTGGAGACTGCTGCGAGATGTAAACACGAAAATAGCAGGATTTCCCCAGTGATCGACCGGTTTGAAACGCGGTTTACAACTTCATCTGCTGCAGTCCCTACCTCCCTATCTCTCTCTCTCCTGCCCTCACCATCCACTTAAATACTCAATGGAAACCTCTCTAAGTACTCTGGCGTTTTACATCAGCCATTAGTCACTTAGTCATTTCCATGGAGTAGTTTTTATCTATAAACAAATATTCATATGAATGGATTTCCCCAAAATTTCTTTTAGATTTTTTCTTTTCTTTTTTTAACAAACATTACCATTTTTCTCTTCCATTTTATAATATTGAATCAAGGAAGGGGCAGTACCTATTATCTATGCTAGTGATTCTCAACTGGAATCCTCCAAATGACCTTTGGGGGAGGAGGCAAGGTCTATATAAAGATTTTGTTGCTAAAATTTATTTGCAATAAATTGGTTATATTTTTACAATACTCAGACTATAAACACAGGCGTGGCTGTGAGGTAAGAAGCTTGCTTCCCATTCACAAGGTTCCAGGTTCAGTCCCACTGCATGACACCTTCTAGTATAGTCCCGGGCCGATCAAAGCCTTGTGAGTGGATTTGGTAGATGGAAACTGAAAGAAGCCCGTCATTCTTGTTCACTCTCTCTCACGTTTCTTGGCATTCTCTTTCTTTAATCTCTCTACTTTCCTCTGTCACCTCCCTTGTACCTTTCCCTCTCTCTCACTTTCCCTCTAGTTCCTTCCCTAATTCTTCAATCCCTCTGCCCCACTCCCCATTTGACCAGTGCTTGGCCAAGTATGATCTTTCTTTCTTGGCCTGACCACAGCTCGCACGACACCTTATTTTCCTGTCTCCTGACTTTAATTTTGTTGTCGTAAGGCTTCCACTTCACCTGCCAGCTTAACAACTTGTCTTTTTAGTCGAAAGACACTTGTTGTTATTCTTGTTCTCTGTATTTGTAATATAAGTACTAAGCTTAAAAAAACAAGTCCTGGGGTCGATTTGTTTTACTAAAACCCCCACTATGTGGTGCTCCAGTATGGCTGCAGTCAAATGACTGAAACAGGTAAAGGAATAAAAGAATCTCTAACAACATTTAATTACAAAAATATTAATAAAAAATTTTTTTTTAAACATGGAATGGCTATTAGGGAATCAAAGGAAGTCCATGAGTAAAAAATGGTTAGGAACCACTAATCTATGCAGAACCCTTCTAGACAGCTACTATCAATGCAACTCCTTTTCATTAGCCAGATGTCTTACCTGTAGGGTGGGGGGGGAGATCACTGGAATGCATAGGAAAGTATGCTAGCAAGTAGATCATAGATTTCATCACGGTGTAACCATTTTGTCATAATTAATACATATAGATTCATTTCATAGCATCATCATCATCATCACCATCATGATTCAGCATCTGCTTCCCATGCTGGCATATGGGTTAGATGGTTTCACTGAAAACTGGTAAGCTGGAGAGCTGTACCAGGTTCCTTCCAATCTGATCCGGCATGATTTCTACAGCTGGATGCCCTTTCTAACACCAACCATTCAAAGAGTGCAATAGGTACTCTTTACGTGCCACTGGCACAGTTGCCAGTTATATGACTCTGGCATTGTCCGTGACTATGATTCCGTTTGGCTTGACGGGTCTTCTCAAGCACAACATAGACATAAAGCCAAATCTTTGTAGAAGAGCTGAGTAAAGACAATGCAACTGGTTTCTAGTGTTGTTGCCGCAGTTAATTTTAACGGTGTTATTCTTCTTCTTACCATTCTCATTGGAGCTGGCAGAACCATTAGTTAGCTGGACAAAATGCTTAGATACATTTCTAAGTTCAAATCCCAATAATGTCAACTTTGCTTTTCATCTCTTCGGTGGTGGTAGTGGGGGATCAATAAAATAAAGTACCAGTCATGAACTGGGGAAGATGCAATTAACTTAACCCCTTCTAAAATTGCTAGCTTTGTGTCATAATTGAAAAACCATTATTGTTGATTTTGTTGTTGTTACATGCTTCAAATCGATTGCTGTTCATCCTTTCAGGTCAATAAATTAAGTACCAGTTCCCTCCCCACAAATTTCAGACCTTGGGCCTTTTGTAGAAAGGATTATTATTATTGTAGAGGTGAGGTGGTAGAATCATTAGGACATGTTTAGCAGCATTTTACCCATTTCTATGTTCTAAGTTCAAATTCAACTGAGGTCGACTTTGCCTTTCGTTGTTTCAGGGTAGACAAATTCAGCACCAATCAAGCACTGGGATTATTGTCTTTAACTAGCCCCTTCTCCAATAATTTAAGGCCTTGTGCCTATAGCAGAAAGGATCATCCTTATCATTATTATCATCATCACCTTCATCCTTATTCTTCTCCTCTTCGTTTTCTTTCTTCGTAATTTCATTCTTCAGCTCCCCCTGTCAGGTTTGGTAGAACAGGCGAGTGGACCTATTCTTAAAGGAATTTCTGCTGTTGATCACATAACTTCCTTTTTACGGTATCAGGATTTTATTAAGTGGTTTGGCTGCTATTTCTAGTAGGGGGCTGCAAGACTTGCATAGAAGCTGCTTTAATGATTCTTTTGCTTTGTTGACTGGTATTTGATTTATCAAATCTTGAAGAGTTGAAATGCAAAGTTAATAACCCTTTCTAACAAGAGAGCGAGAGAAAGAGGAAAGAAAGTAAGAGAAAGAAAGATATAAGCGCTGAAGAGAGAGAACTGTTTATTTCTGATGTGTATATATGGACCAGTCGACTCCCCCATCCCTGCCCTACTATCATAATGATGATAATGACAACATTTCCTTTAAAAGTGTCACGCACCCATTCGAACATTAACTGGCTTCAATTATGTACTCAATCTTCATCTTAATACTAAATGTCCATTCGAAACCAGACATGCAACACAAACAAAAGTGAATGTATAGAGTTACGGACAACAATATTCTTAGACACTGGATCTTGATTACACATACAATTAAATCAGGAGCTGCAAAATTATTAAATTATATGACTATTATCCAAACAAGTGAAGATGAAATTCAAATAACCAAGATTAGAATTACTTTATTTGATTAGCAAAAACTAATTAATATGCTAAAGTAGTCAACAACAAGAACTAAGCAACACACTTGCGATGTGGAAATGAATTAGTGTGAAAGTAAATTTATTAATGGAATAAATTTCAAACACAACCCTCTTCATACAAAGTTGATGGGAATTAGATGGGAAATCCATGAATTCAATGGCCACCCACACAAAAGAAGCGTTTTGCAGCTTTAAAGCAGTTTGTCATTTTTTAAATAATATGAAGTACCAAGCTTCCATGGCTTCTGATCTTAACTGATTGTAAGTGTCATCATGTACATTGTTTTGTCTTGGTATAAAAGATGGGCTACAGCAAATATTCTGCTCAATACCACAGATTTACTTGTCAGTTGTTTGACCTTAACCAGTTGACCATGTCTCTTAGTGGCTGACGATATGTTCGTCTCTGATCACAAGCAGAAGTAGTGGGGGAGCATCATAGCCATGTGTTGAGAGGGATTCTTTGGGGTTTGAATAATTCACCACTGGAAACAAGGGTGTTTTGTTCAAAATCCTTAAATAACCCTTATTCAGGGACCTTTTGAGCAGGATGGGCTTCTCAACCTGAAGGAAAATTCTAACTGATCCCCCACCTGTAAGGTCGTGCACTGTTAATCTTGATATGAGGTCACCATGTCGCGCACATATGGTTGTGATGCATGTGCCTGGTGTGCCCTCATTAGATGAGTTGTCATGATGGGTATATTGGGTTTTGAATATTTGCACCCCAGTATCACTTTGATGGCCTGCATTGCTTTCTCACTTAATAATAATAATGGTTTCAAATTTTAGTACAAGTCCAGCAAATTTAGGGGAGAGGGTAAGTCAGTTACATCGACCCTAGTATTTGAGTAACACTTAATTTATTGCTCATGCAAAGGATGCTGGCCAAAAATAATGCGACTTAGCAGTTTTACCTAGCATGGTTATGATTCTACCAGCACACCACCTTAATATTAATATTTAAAGTAATAATAATAATAATGATAATAATGATTATAATAATAATAACAATAATAATAATAAATATGGACTTGACAGAGCAAAATAGTGATATGAAAATAAACCCGAAGTTATCATCGAAAATGATAATGCAAAGATCCTATGGGATTTTATGATTCAGTGCGACCCATTAGATAAAGAATAGGAAACTAGACATACTGTTAATTGAGAATGACTGCAAATGATGCTGGGTTATAGATATAGCATGCCCAGCTGACAAAGTATGCAATAAAGAAGAAAGAAAAGTCAATATATGTGACAGGTTAGCTTGGGAGGTTAAGCAGTTGCGGTCGCTGATAAAGGTGGTGGTAGTACCAATAGTTGTCGGAGTCCTGGGAACAGTGAGTAAAAATCTTGAGAAGTACATGGAACAAATAGGGGCTGCAATAATGGTGGAGCACTTGCAGAAAACAGCATTACTTGGAACCGCTTGAATGCTCTGGATAGTGCTCGAAAAATAAGGGGTGTTACCTTATTTCATTGGCAGTAAACAGCTGGCACCATAGTATATCTTTAGTGTTAGAAGATGTGCAAGACAATAAATGATAATAATAATCTTTTCTACTCTAGGCACAAGGCCCGAAATTTTGGGGGAGGGGCCAGTCGATTAGATCGACCCCAGTACACAACTGGTGCTTATTTTATCAACTCCAAAAGATGAAAGGCAAATTAGATCATGGCAGAATTTGTTTGAACTCAGAATATGAAGACAGATGAAATACTGCTACACATTCCACCTGGCATAGTTTGTCCTAATGAGTTCTTCCCACATCCTAAGTAAAACTCTGTCAACTTGAAAATACCAAATTCTCTTAAAATTATTATAAATTAAGCAGAATCTTAGTCCATAGATTTTGAACTCCTTTCACAAGAACATATGAATGATAATCATAAATAATACCAATTATAAAATGTCCAACTTGCTGATGAAACTTGGAACAGTTCATGAATTAAACAATTTTCTTTTATTATATATGGGTAATGTATATTATATCAAACTTGGGTGAGGACAAAAGTGAGTGGAAATATTATAGTATCAATAAAACACCTTCTTGTCTAGGTTTCTGCTCTGTGATCAAATTCTGCAAAGTGATTAGACTTGGAACAGCTCATATAAAACAAAGCAACAACAATGTAAACAGAAATATTGATAATAATTCTTATTCTCTATCACAACCCTGTAATATTTACAGAATTTAATGAGACTTCCTAATAAAGACTAACTATACAAACAGAGCAAAGACACCGAATATAATTATAGAGGAACAAAATGGGAAAACAGTGTAAGATGATAGATTTGGCACTATCCGTATGATAACAAAGGGGAGACCCAAAAGAACTGAAAGAATTGAGAAATATCAGGTTCTAGCTGGAGAGTCGGAGAAATTGGGCAAAACTAAAAGAACAGAGTAATTCTTGTGGTAATTGGTGTTCTTGGCACAACAGAACCAGGATTGCTGCCTAAGACAATGAAAGATACCGGAACTGAGACTCAATTTGTCAACCTGCAGAAAATTGTTACCCTGTATTCTGCAAGAATCCGATGAAAGATTCTTGAGATTTCAGGAGACTTGTTGCCATTAAATCCCAAAGCAACATCCTTGCCAATTAAATTAGCATCTGCTTCTTCCACATAAGAACATTACCTTTTCTGATAATCTTCATATTAATCCACTGCACCTCTTGTGTGTCCATAGATTACACTGGGAACACCATATGGAGTTCCTGCCTACATCTTTCCTACAACTTGAAAAGGACCACCTACTTGAAGGGAGTAGGACCCTATCAGTTCTCTTGCTTACTAGAACCCAAGTCTTTGCCAAGTTAGCCTTAAGCCCTTTAGTTCCAGATTTTACTTCCATACCAGGAATTTCTCTTCCTGCTCTTGTATGGAATCTGCTATGAGGGCAAGATCATCAGGATATTGTAGTTCCCAGGGGCTGCCAATCTTGAATTTCTCTGTTAAGGCCTGGAAGACAATGATGAAAAGAAGGGAACTGAGGAGCTTTGATGAGCCCCTACCCCTACACCAAATTTTTTACTGTACTCTCACTTTATTTATTGCCTTTGTACAGGACTTGTACAGCTTTCACCGACCACTCTTCTATCCCTGGTCTCCTCGGAGCCCACCATATCACACAGCAGGGTACTCAATCAAAGGCTTTCTCTAGATCAATAAATGCCAAGTATTATGGTTTATTCTTAGCTAAGTACTTCTCTCGCAATTGTCTAACTATGAAAATAGTATCAGTAGTGCTTCTTCCCTGGATGAAGCCAAACTGCATTTCATCTACCCTAATTCTGCTCTTAATTAATTGGGTTATAACTCTTTCTGTAATTTTCATCCCCTGGTCCAGGGTTTGACGCCTCTATTGTTGCTTCTATCTAAAGCATCACCCTTGAAGTAGCTAACAATAATGATGCCATGCCAGTCACGGTGTATTACATCTTCCTGAATGATCTGATTGACTATGCGGATGACTGACCTGTATCCTACCTTACCAGATATTTTTAGCATCTCAGCTGTAATTTCAGATGGATCAGGGATTTCCGGTTTTCATATCTTTAATTGACTTATCTACTATACTGCTATTCACTAGAATAACTGGTCCCTCTGTTGGGTTTATGTGAGGGAGACTTTCTTTGTCTCATTCATTCTCTACATTTAACAGTCTTGCTTAGCAACTTTTTCACCCCTCTTTCTTGTCCACATCACTGTGTTTATGTGTGTGTGTGTGAGCTCTGTGTGTGAAAGAGAGAGAGTAGGTGTATACTTGTCTTCTTCACATATCTTCGTGTTGATACTAGTCAATGACAAAGTTTATATGCAACAGAGACTTAATGTAGAGCTTAATGGTTTGTACAAAGTTGTGAAATAAAAGCACCTTGCTTGAAAAGAAATAAGGGATTGGCATCTTCTGGCGGTTGAATACTGGTCTCTCTTGGCAAAATCATGTCAAACCCATAATAAACATGAACAAAACAGATGTAAAAATCTATGAAACATATTCAGAACTATTTCTCAAACTTAGGACTTAGCTTAATGATCCCTAGGACTCAAAAGGCCAGAGTTTAGCCCAGTTTCTAAGGCATATAAGGGACTGGGATTACAACACACCCCTATCAAAAAGGGCACTGGTTTGTCACAGGGTTAATTTCCCAGCTGTCTCCAGAATTAATTTCTGAGGTTGGCTAAAAAGTTCATAGGCCAACCAAGATGCTCTCATTAGAATGCGACCTAATGAGGTTTATTTTTTCATCATAGCCACCCACCCACCCTCTTGCGATCCACACATTTCTTACATCAGGATTGCTACTGGATGCTTGGATGCTATCAATGAAGAATCTTTCATCCTGTTGATCAAAAAAGACAGCAGCAGCAGATTTGATGCCATCATCACTGCTATACTAGTTCCCAGCCAAATGGGTTTTTGGGTCGGGGAATAGATGATAATCAGATAGGGCTAAGTCTGGAGAAGAGGGAAACTGATCGACCAGTTTGGATTCACAGTCATGTACAGTTGAGTGGACAGGCCCAGTGTGTAAAGAAAAAGTTTTGTTCAAGACCTGGAAGTTGAAACCAGGATCTTACAATCATGAGAGAAACCATTTGACCACTGGGGCAAGTGATTTTCCAATTTGTAGAAAGATCAAAAAAAAAAAAGAAAGAAAAAAGAAAAAGAAAAGAAATATTATAAGAACAATGATGATGATGATAATTTTTCTCTAGAACAATACTATGTACAAAACCAAATATATGACACCCTAGGCATAACACCAACACAAACTTCTAACTTGTTCCTTGAGATCTCTGAGACTTGGATTCAACTTGTACAAATACAAAGCAAAAGTCAAACATATAATAATAATAATAATAATAATAGTAATAATTGTTCTCTAGAACAATACTACATACAAAATCAAATAGATGACACCCTAGGCAGAATACCAACTTGAACTTCTAACTTGTTGTCTCTTGAGGTCTCTGGATGAGACTTGGAGTCGACTTGTACAAATACAAAGCAAAAGTCAGACAAATGATAATAATAAGAGTCAACGATTTGGTTCATGCTAATAATTCTCTGTTACTGCTTAATTTTTTTTCAATTAGCTTTCTGTCATAATTAATGGAGGTTAATTAGAGCTGCTTGGTAATTCATTAAATCTGCCTAGTATTTTAAATAGCGAGAAATTAATTATTAATCATACATAATTGTTGTATGAAAATACCTTTAAAGAAAGTGGAGTAGTTATGAAATATAGGAGGAAAAAGTATAAAGAATTAGTAAGTACATTTTCTTTTTTTCACTGTATGATTCCATTCCTGATAGACCAACTTGCCAAATAAATTTCTTTGAACTCCAAAGTGGCATGGCTCTGTGGTAAGATGTTAACTTCCTGATCACATGGATCCAGGTTCAGTCCCACTGCATGGCAGCTTGGACAAGTATTTCCTACTATAATCAGTCAAGCTAGACCTTGTGAGTGGATTTGGCAGACAGAAACTAAAAAAGCCCATCCTCTGTGTGTGTGTGTGTGTGTGTGTGTACTGCATGTTACTGGATGCCATTAATTGGAGTTTTACTCTTTACAAGGGGGAGCTGAAAAGTTCCTGGTTTTAAGGGTTTCGTGAAAGGCCTGGCTGGAGGCCCAATGTTCCAAGCTCTTTTACAGGGCTTAGAAAAACTGAAGGACCACTGCAATTAGTGTGTGACTCTGAGAGGCTAATATGTTGAATAAAATCATAATTAGCTAATCCTTCTGTATTTTCTTTTACCCAAAGATAGGAACTTTTCAGCACCTCAGATGGATGGATATATATATATATATACACATATATATATATATATTTCTTTACCACCCACAAACACAGACGGGACAAACAAGGACAGACAAACGGATTAAGTGGATTATATCGACCCCAGTGTGTAACTGGTACTTTATTTATCGACCCCGAAAGGATGAAAGGCAAAGTCGACCTCGGCGGAATTTGAACTCGGAACGTGACGACAGACGAAATACAGCTACGCATTTCGCCCAGCGTGCTAACGTTTCTGCCAGCTCGCAGATATATATATATCATCATAATCATCGTCGACGTCGTCGTTGTTTAACTCATGCTGGCATGGGTTTGACGGTTTGACTGAGGGCTGGCAAACCAGAAGGCTGTACCACGCTCCAGTCTGATCTGGCAAAGTTTCCTAATGCCAAGCACTCCAAGAGTGTAGTGGGTGCTTTTTTCATGCCATCGGCACGTGCATATATATATATATATATGCATATTTGACCCAGGACATCACCACTGTAAACAACACAAAGTATGAAAACAAGCGAGATAAATATGCAAACAAGAGAAAAAGAAATTGAAAAATAGGACAAGTAACACAAAGAACAACCCTTCATCAGTTGTCGGTTGTTTATCTACTCCTCATTGTGATGAAAAGTTCCTGGATTTAAGGGTATCATGAAAGGTTTAGTTGGACACCTAACCTTCCAAGTTGTTTTAAAAGGCTTAGAAAAACTGAATGACCCCTGCATTAAGTGTGTGTATCCGAGAGGGGAAGATGTTGGATAAAATCATAATTAACTGGTCCTCCTGTATTTTCTTTTACCCAAAGACAGGAACTTTCCTGCATCCCTCATATGTATATATAAAATATATATATGAGGGGGCGCTGAAAAGTTCTTGGCTTTAAGGGTGTCGTGAAATGCCTGGTTAAAGGCCCATCCTTCTGAGTTCTTTTCCAGGGCTTAGAAAAACTGAAGGACCACTGCAATAAGTGTGTGAATCTGAGGGGGGAAGATGTTGAATAAAATCATAATTAATTGATCCTCCTCTATTTTCTCTTATCTAAAACCAAGAACATTTCAGCACCACCTCATAGTGTCATGCATCCTACCTGAGAATAACTTCCTCTATGGAGAAATTAAGGTAACGAGTTGATCAAAGTCTTTGTTTACTGGGAAAAATACTTAATAGCGTTTCATTCTATCTTACATTCTTTTGTTCAATTATTGCTGAGGTCAACTTTACTTTTATTTCGGGGTTGAAAAATTAAAAGTACCAGTTGAATCCTGGGGGTCAATCTATATGACTTACCCACTTCCCCAAAATTTCTGACTTTGTGCTAAAATACAAAACCAGGGTGGCAAGATGGAAGAATTGTTAACACTAAGGTGGTGAGGTGGCAGAAACATTAGCACGCCGGGCAAAATGCCTAGCGGTATTTTGTCTGCCGCTATGTTCTGAGTTCAAATTCCGCCAAGGTCGACTTTGCCTTTCATCCTTTCAGGGTCGATTAAATAAGTACTAGTTACGCACTGGGGTCGATGTAATCGACTTAATTCCTTTGTCTGTCCTTGTTTGTCCCTTATGTGTGTAGCCCCTTGTGAGCAATAAAGAAGTAAGAATTGTTAATATGACAAGCGAAATGCTTAGCAGCATTTTGTTTATTCCAGGGTGCTAAGATACAAAACCAGGGTGGCGGGGTGGCAGAATTGTTAGCATGCTAGGCAAAAAGTTAAGCGGCACTTAATCCGTCTTCGTGTTCTGAGTTCAAATTCTGGCAAGGTTGACTTTGCCTTCCATCCTTTTGGAGTTGATAAAAGAAGTGCCAGTTGAGTACTGGGGAGTAAAACTAATCGACTTAACCCCACCCAACCACCCTGAAATTGCTGGCCTTGTGCCAAAGTTTGAAATTGACATTATAGGAGAAATGAAATCTCCAGTGTGGTGTCCATTCGTTTCCTCTCTTTTGTACTCAAAAGTGATTTTGAAAATATTTCTACATTTTGATTAAATATTAGGAGAGAGAGAGGAGAGAGAGAGAAATAAAGAGAGGAAGAGATAGAGAGACAAAGAGAATGAGAGATGAAGAGAGAGAAAGGGAGAGAGAGAGATAAAGAGAAGGAGAGATAGAGAGACAAAGAGAGTGAGAGAGAAAGGGTGAGAGAGAGAGATAGAGAGACAAAGAGAGTGAGAGATGAAGAGAGAGAAAGGGAGAGAGAGAGATAAAGAGGAGAGATAGAGAGACAAAGAGAGTGAGAGAGAAAGAGAGAGAGAGAGATAAAGAGAGGGAGTGATAATAAAGAAGGAGAGATAAAGAGAGGGAGAGATGAAGAGAGTGAGAGATAAAGAGAAAGAGGGGGAGCGAAATAAAGAGAGGGAGTGATAATAAAGAAGGAGAGATAAAGATGGGGGGAAATAAAGAGAGAAATAAAGAGAGAGAGAGATAAAGAGAAAGAGAGAGGGAGAGATAAAGAGAGGGAGAGATAAAAAGAGAGAGAGAAATAAAGAGAAAGAGAGAGGGATAGATAAAGAGAGAGAGAGAGAGAGGGAGATTGCTTTTTGTACATTTTATTCAGGTCTTCTAAACATGAAGGAAAATTGGTTATTTATTTTCAATTAGATTCGATGATGCATGCAGTTCAGTACACCTTGTCTAAATAGCGTAATGTATATACATGCATAAAAACGTACCTGTACACACACACACACACACACACACACACACACAAGAGGGTTGAATATGTGGAAAAATCAAATGTTCATAGGAAAGGTGCTGCTTACTAAATGGCAAAGGAAAAAAAAAAAAATTAAACATGTTTTTTTTAGTGGTGGGGGTAACAAGGGAAACAGGACCATTTTTCTAAATGGTCCTTCACACTGTCTTTTAATATTACTTTTATTACTTGGCGTTTTGAATTCTTAGCTGCTAATTCATAACAACCAGCTATCAATCTCATAATGTTACACATTTCTGGATGGATAGAAGCACTCCGTTGGTTACGACGATGAGGGTTCCGGTTGATCCGAATCAACGGAACAGCCTGCTCGTGAAATTAACATATAAGTGGCTGAGCACTCCACAGACACGTGTACCCTTAACGTAGTTCTCGGGGATATTCAGCGTGACACAGAGAGTGACAAGGCCGGCCCTTTGAAATACAGGTACAACAGAAACAGAAAGTAAGAGGGAGAGAAAGTTGTGGTGAAAGAGTACAGCGGGGATCACCACCACCCCCTGCCGGAGCTGCGTGGAGCTTTTGGTGTTTTCGCTCAATAAACACTCACAATGCCCGGTCTGGGAATCAAAACCGCGATCCTACGACCGCGATCCTACGACCGCGATCCTACGACCGCGAGTCTGCTGCCCTAACCACTGGGCCATTGCGCCTCCACTCACATTTCTACACATTTATAATGCAGCAATAATTGAATATTTACTGGTATCTGAATGGTTGGTGGTTGTATGGGGCAAGAGTGAGGAATATAGTATATTTTAGTGAGAAATGATAGGAGGTTCTTATATGTAATTCATTAGTATTGCTTCGTATACCGAAAAGTACATAAGAACTTCACTCATAATGAAGCTTCACTTCAAGTGTGAGTTAAACATTGAGATGAATATACAACCATTTAGTATCCAGAATTTTACATATAATGTTACTTCCCATTAGGTTTGAATTAATACCCAACAACAACAACTAAAACAACATCAATAAGATTTTCAATAAAAATCCAATTTATGTATCAAACAAAAGGAAAAAAAAATAATTAAAAAGCAATTATTTTCATCCTAAGTTTTTATTTCCATCCAAAAGGCATTTTTTAAAACTAAAATTTAGATACTATTATTTATAGCATTATCTACTTCAAGTTCCATTATTTAAAAAAAGAAAATCTGCCAAGGAAATTATATTCTAAGAACAAAATTTCATGATTATTTGGTTCTGTTATATTTGGGATGTTTGACAGCTGTGTAAAGAAATGCCAATTTCTAAATGTGGAGGAAACCTACAGAAGAAGTGGACCCAAGAAGACATGGGACAAAGTCTTGAAGCATGGTCTTCGGATGTTGGGTTTCACAGAAGCGATGGTAATTGGTCAAGACCTTTGGTGATTCGCTGTTCTTGAGAAGATATGTCAAGCCAGGTGAAAATATGGTCATTGACAATGCCAGTGACGTGTAAAAGGCACCCACTAAACTCTTGGAGTGGTTGGCATTAGGAAAAGCATCCAGCTGTAAAAACCAAACCAAAATCACACTGGGGCCTGGTACAGCACTGCAGCTGGCCAGTTCCAGTCAAACCTATTTCTTTACTACCCACAAGGGGGCTAAACACAGAGGGGACAAACAAGGACAGACAAACGGATTAAGTCGATTATATCGACCCCAGTGGATAACTGGTACTTGATTTATCGACCCCGAAAGGATGAAAGGCAAAGTCGACCTTGGCAGAGTTTGAACTCAGAACGTAGCGGCAGACGAAATACCGCTAAGTATTTCGCCGGCGTGCTAACGTTTCTGCCAGCTCGCTGCCTTCAGATGGTTCCACTCAAACCATCTAACCCAGTGGTTCCCAAAGTGGGTGGTGGAAAGTTCCAAGGGGCCTCGAAAAAAGTGGGGGTGATAATGGGGGAAGTGATTCATGTAAAGACAACAAAATAATGGGTTTATTAGGTTAAATCTTATTTGTGAAATACAAGTTGCTTTGAATTTGCTTCAGAAAAAGAGGTCTACGTTTGTGATGGTTAGTTGGGGTAGTGGTGCCAGGAACGTGGCCTGGGTGTCAATGTGGGGGAGGGGGTAAAAAGTTTGGAAATGTCTGATCTAACCCATGCTAGCATGGAAAACTGATGTTAAATGATGATGATGATAATATATATATTTCTTTACTACCCACAAGGGGCTACACACAGAGGGAACAAATTAGGACAGACAAACGGATTACGTCGACCCCAGTGCGTAACTAGTACTTAATTTATTGACCCCGAAAGAATGAAAGGCAAAGTCGACCTCGGCGGAATTTGAACTCAGAACGTAACGGCAGACGAAATACAGCTACGCATTTCGCCCGGCGTGCTAACGTTTCTGCCAGCTCACCGCCTTTTACACATATGATAATATATATGTGTAAATGTGTGTGTGTGTATGTATGTTTTTCAAGTAAAAGGTTGTTTATAGAAGAACATAAACATTTTATTATCAACTTCTTTTAGAAATGGTCATCTATTTAAAATCTCTGTTGCAGTACTGCTGTACTCTGTGTGTGTGTGTGTGTGTGTGTGTGTGTGTGTGTATGTGTACAGACACGTTTTTATATGCATGTATATACATTACGCTATTTAGACAAGGTACGTTGAACTGTCTGCATCAGTGAATCAAACTGAAGATAAATAACCAATTTTACTTCATGTTTGGAAAACGAGAATAAAATATACAAAAGACAAACTCTCTCTCTCACTCTCTCACTCTTTTTCACTCTCTCTCTCTTTCTCTCCTAATCTTTATATATAAAAGTGAAGTTGTGTGTCTGTATCCTACGATTTAGATTCCTAACTACTCCCACATTTTGCGGTGCAGTTTAACCAAAACCGGGTATCTTATAGTCGTGATTCATATCGAGCCCTTCTGGGTATTAGCGCGCGTCTACGATGAGTCTACGATTTTTAAAAAAATTTACCATTTGAAAAATTTACCATTTGAATGCATTTTTTCGCTATTATATAAGGGAAGTAACTCTCTAAAAATGTCTACGATGAGTCAACGATTTAAAAAAAAATTTACTATCATTTTTTTCCATTTTTAGTGCATTTCTTTTGCTATTTTTTGGCTATAACTCTCTAAAAATGCTTATATAGTTATTTCCCTTACAAACCCGAGCAATGCCAGGCGATACTGCTAGTATTTAATAAAAGTGTAAAAAATATTTTCAAAATCACACTTGAGTACGATAATGAAGAAATGAATGGGCACTGGAGACTTTTAATTTCTCTGTAAATAGTGTTGTTGTTGTTGTTGTTTTGATCATCATAGCATTGCCTTCGTTGAAGACGACAATGATGATGATGATGATTATAAAAGTAGTTGCTAATGATGACTGTGTTGTTGTAGTTGTTATTCATTTATTATTGCTTTCACCACCACCGCCGCCAACACTACCATCATCATTACCATCTACTTCTTTACTACCCACAAGGGGCTAAACACAGAGAGGACAAACAAGGAGAAGACAAACGGATTAAGACGATTATATCGACCCCAGAGCGTAACTGGTACTTATTTAATCGACCCCGAAAGGATGAAAGGCAAAGTCGACCTTGGTGGAATTTGAACTCAGAACGTAACGGCAGATGAAATACGGCTACGCATTTCGCCCGGCGTGCTAACGTTTCTGCCAGCTCACCGCCTTTCATCATTACCATCACCACACCACTAACAACGACAGCATCTCCACCGTCACAATCATATTGTCTTTCAGTTCGTGCCTTATTTGATATTCCATTAAAAAATGTCAAAGTGATTGCAAAGCAACATGAAATAAAGGGGTTTTCTCAGAAACACCACACGCTATCCTGTCCATGAATTTGAACCGCAATTTCAGGAAAGAAACCACAGTCGTGCAACACCCTAACCACTGGGTTACACATCTTCACAAATCTCTCTTGCATCCAGGGCCAAAGGACCACAACGTATTATGAAAGGTATGACAAGTGGATGATAATTGTGGTTATCTCACCTGCTATTGATTCATACAATTTTATATTTATTTCAGTATGGGTTAGACAAGTGAGTTACTGAGGTATTCTTTTATGGCTAAATTCCTTTCCTGATGCGAACCAAAGTTTTGTGAATGGATTTGGTAGCTGGAAGCTGAAAGAAGTCCATCGTTGGCATCCGTTCTAGTGGGGTGCAAAGAGCACCATACGAGTGTGATCATTACCAGAGCGGCTAACTGGCTTCTGTGCCAGTGGCACGTAAAAGAGCACCATTCGAGCGTGATCGTTACCAGTGTCACCTTACTGGTACCTGTGCCAGTGGTATGTGTAAAAAGATTCAAGCGAGGTCGTTGCCAGTACTGCCTGACTGGCCCCTGTGCCGGTGGCATGTAAAAAGCACCCACTACATTCACGAAGTGGTTGGCATTAGGAAGGGCATCCAGCTGTAGAAACTCTGCCAGATCATGATTGGAGCCTGGTGCGGCCTCATGGCTTCCCAGACATCAGTCAAACCGTCCAACCCATGCTAGCATGGAAAGCGGACGTTAAACGACGATGATGATATATATATATTATATATATATATATATTTGTATGTATTTATGTGTGTGTCTTTGTGTCTGTGTTTGTCCTCTCACTATTGCTTGACAACTAATGCAGGTGTGCTTATATCCCCATAACTTAGCGGCTTGGCAAAAGAGACCAATAAAATAAGTACTAGGCTTACAAAGAATAGATCCCAGAGTTGATTTGTTTGACTAAAACCCTTTAAGACAGTGCTCCAGCATGGCCGCAGTCAAATGAGTTAAACATGTAAAAGAATAAACGACTGCATTGAGCTTCTTTTCAGAGCCAAATTTACTCAAAAAGTTTTGGTTAACCCGGTACTATGGTAAAAAAACTCTTGTCCAGGTTGTTGCACAATGGGATTGAACAAAAATCCTCATGGTTGGAAGCATGCTCCTTAACCATTCGGCCATACCCGTACTGACAGATAAATTTAGCCCGAGTTAGTTTGTTTTTTTTCCGTTTCTTTCTCCATCCATTGATTGGATTTTCCCCTAAAGACATAAATTTTTCTCCCATAAATAATTATTTTATTGAGAGTCATACTCTTTACGTATTTATATCTTTCTCACCACTTACAGAACTTTTAATAACAAAAGGAATCACCGTTTCATCCATACCGTACTACACTACCGTTCTCACTTCTGTCTGTGAATCAAGTCGTGCTATAATTGTTTTTGTCTGTCTCTTTCATTGATAGAATTGCTGTCTGCAGGTCATGACACATCTGACAATGTGAATTGTTCCATTATTTTTATGGTGTCTTATGTGTTATGTCAAGTGTCCAAGGTTTAATTGTCTGTGTGCATTGCCATGCCTACAAGTATTATTCTTTTTACCATTATCATTATTATTTTATTATATTTATTATTATTATTATTATTATTATTATTATTATTATTATTATTATTATTATTATTAAGGCATTGAGTAGGCTCCTTTGTTAACATACTGACCAAAATACTTAGTGGAATTTCATCTGTCTTTACATTCTGAGTTCAAATTCCGCCAAGGCAGAATTTGTCTTTCATCCTTTTGGAGTTGATAAAAATAAATACCTATTTCTTTACTACCACAAGGGGCTAAACACAGAGAGGACAAACAAGGACAGACAAACGGATTAAGTCGATTACATCGACCCCAGTGCGTAACTGGTACTTAATTTATCGACCCCCGAAAGGATGAAAGGCGAAGTCGACCTCGGCGGAATTTGAACTCAGAACGTAACGGCAGACGAAATACCTATTTTTTACTACCCACAAAGGGCTAAGCACAGAGGGGACAAACAAGGACAGACAAACAGATTAAGTCAATTACATCGACCCCAGTGCGTAACTGGTACTTAATTTATCGACCCCCGAAAGGATGAAAGGCAAAGTCGACCTCGGCGGAATTTGAACTCAGAACGTAACGGCAGACGAAATACCTATTTCTTTACTACCCACAAAGGGCTACACACAGTGGGGACAAACAAGGACAGACAAACGGATTAAGTCGATTACATCGACCCCAGTGCGTAACTGGTACTTAATTTATCGATCCCGAAAGGATGAAAGGCGAAGTCGACCTCGGCGGAATTTGAACTCAGAACGTAACGGCAGACGAAATACCTATTTCTTTACTACCCACAAAGGGCTAAACACAGAGGGGACAAACAAGGACAGCCAAACGGATTAAGTCGATTACATCGACCCCAGTGCGTAACTGGTACTTAATTTATCGACCCCCGAAAGGATGAAAGGCAAAGTTGACGTCGGCGGAATTTGAACTCAGAACGTAACGGCAGACGAAATACCTATTTCTTTACTACCCACAAAGGGCTAAACACAGAGGGGACAAACAAGGACAGCCAAACGGATTAAGTCGATTACATCGACCCCAGTGCGTAACTGGTACTTAATTTATCGACCCCCGAAAGGATGAAAGGCAAAGTCGACCTCAGCGGAATTTGAACTCAGAACGTAACGGCAGACGAAATACCTATTTCTTTACTACCCACAAGGGGCTAAACACAGAGGGGACAAACAAGGACAGACAAACAGATTAAGTAAATTACATCGACCCCAGTGCGTTACTGGTACTTAATTTATCGACCCCCGAAAGGATGAAAGGCAAAGTCGACCTCAGCGGAATTTGAACTCAGAACGTAACGGCAGACGAAATACCTATTTCTTTACTACCCACAAGGGGCTAAACACAGAGGGGACAAACAAGGACAGACAAACAGATTAAGTAAATTACATCGACCCCAGTGTGTTACTGGTACTTAATTTATCGACCCCTGAAAGGATGAAAGGCAAAGTCGACCTCAGCGGAATTTGAACTCAGAACGTAACGGCAGACGAAATACGACTACGCATTTTGCCCAGCGTGCTAACGTTTCTGCCAGCTCGCCGCCTTCAATAAAAATAAGTACCAGTTGAGCAACGAGGTCAATGTAACTGACTTTATTCCCTTCCAAGAATTTGCTGGTCTTATGCCAAAATTTAAAATCATCATCATCATCATCATCATGGAAACCCCGCACAATTTATGCTGGTCTTTGTATTGCTTCCCTCATCCTTCGCCCTTGAAGGAAAATAAATGAAATCATTAATATAACTATCATTATTATTATTGTTATTATTAAGACGGTGAACAGGCACTTTTGTTAGCATGCTGAACAAAATGATTAGCAGCATTTCAGCTGTCTTTTCATTCTGAATTCAAATTCCACTGAAGGAGACTGGCTTTCATCTTTTTCAGATTGATAAATTAAGTACCAGATGAGCGCTAAGGTCAATGTAACTGTCTAAGACCCGTCTCTCTTAGTCTCAAGTGTGTCAACAGTAGAAAGATTATAATCACCATCACCATCATCATTATTATTATTATTATTATTATTATTATTACTATCATCAATATTTTATTTCTTAGAGCTGTCTGTCTTACTTACTTGCTCTGGTTGATTCTGTGAGAGCAGACAGCAACCTGTTGCCAGAGGTCTCACAGGATCTCTTTCCACATATTATAAGCCTTAGTACCTGGGTGTTAACTTGTCATGAAAGACATTATTATTATTATTATTATTATTATTAGAATTGTTTGCATGCAGGACGAAATGCATAGCGGTATTTTGCCTGTCACTATGCTCTGAGTTCAAATCCCATCGTGGTTGACTTTGCCTTTCATCCTTTCGAGGTTGATTAAATAAAGTACCAGTGGAACACTGGGGTCAATCTAATCAACTAGTCACCTCTCACAAATTTCAGGCCTTTGTGCTTTCAGTAGAAAGGATTATTATTATTATTATTATTATTATTATTATTATTATTATTATTCAGTAGTTTTATTTTATAGCGTGCTTTCACTTCACTACCGAGCGCAGCTCTGTGTGCCTTGGGTATGTGCTGTGATTTGTTGTGATGCTCTGATGGTTATTGTATGGAAAGTGTTCTGCGTAGGATGTGTGCAGTGCCCAGTAGTGCAATTTTCTGTATGTTATATGTGTTTGTAAGTCCTGGTGTTTTTGTTATGTATTTGTCTGAATATTTTTTTATCATGCCTAATGCACCTACAATGATAGGAATCGTTTCTATTTTTAGATTCCACATTCTGGTTACCTCTATTTCCAGGTCTTTCATTCTTTCGAGGTTGATTATTATTATTATTATTACTATTATTATTATTATTATTATTATTATTTTTGTTGTTTAATTCTATCTTTACAGTAGAATGGAAACAGATAAATGCGGGCACAGTTTTCACTAAATGTCTCAAAAGTGTTTTGATCTTTTCCCTATCTTGTATTATGACTTTCTTAATATTTCGTCCACGACACAGAAAATAAAAAAAGACAAAAACTCTTAGCAAGAAAACAAATAAACACAACCAAAAATAAACAATACCTCAGTAAACAGAACTGGTTTAGCCAACTGGAAACAGCAGATTCATGGTTGATGATGATAAATGGCAAATAAATTAGTGGAGTAAACTAACCAACTGCCATTAGGAAATAACCCCAACAAAACAAAAATATATTATTTACATTTGACAGATATCTGTCCTCATCTTGTTTGTTGTTAACACAACGTTTCAGCTGATATACCCTCCAGCCTTCATCAGGTGTTTTTGAGAAATTTCAAACCTGGGCTCTCATTCCTAAGGTATTTTTCGAAGTTATTATAATTATTATTATTCAGGTGGCACGTAAAAAGCACCAACCGATCGGGGCCGCTGCCAGCCTCCCCTGGCACCTGTGCCGGTGGTACATAAAAAGCACCCACTACACTCACGGAGTGGTTGGCATTAGGAAGGGCATCCAGCTGTAGAAACACTGCCAGATCAGACTGGAGCCTGGTGCAGCCCCCTGGCTTCCCAGACCCCGGTCGAACCATCCAACCTGTGCTAGTACGGAAAGCGGACGTTAAACGATGATGATGATGATGTCACTACCTGGAATTGAACTCGGAAACTTGGGGTTAGTAGCCCATGCTCTTAACCACTAAGCCATATGCAGGTGATCAAATAAGACCATTTGGAAAACACATATAACAATCAAACTAAAGAGATGTTTCTGCTGCTGTTTCACCCAAAGGTAATAATGAGTAAAGATTAATTAGGGCTGTGATTAATGACATCCCATGATTGACCATCCATTCTCTTTCCCAGACAAAGTGTATCTGAGACATTGTCCAACATTTCATTCCTATTTTCTGTGAGGTGTGATTTGGGGGAAATTTTCATGTTTTATCAAATGGGTTAAGCGACCATGTAGAGGTCCTTCACTGGTTTGTTGAAGAGAAATGGTTGATATTGATGTTAGCCTTGTTTTGTTTGGAATATGTAATTTTTGACAAAATACTGAAACAAATAAAAAAAAATAATAACAAGACCACTCAAAGCGCACAAACCTCCGCCAAGGCAACTCCAACATTCTCTCAATGATTAGCCAGAGATAATTTTTAAGATGACAATATCTGAAATAAACTCGACTGCTCTCACAAATGAGAATACTAAAAAAAGGAACCTTTGTTAACAAAAGGGTTAACGGGCCCTTGATATCAACTAGAATGTTAAACACTTATAGTATGAAAATTAATAGTTCCAGGTCTATGTAATTACTTGGGTTTTTTGTGTATATAAATAGATTGCCTACTCGCTTCTCTGAGATTGGTTAAATGATATAGAACCCTTGATGAGATCCCAATAAGGGTTCGAAATCAATTAAGGCTGCTTGCTATGTTTTCAGTTTATGGAAAAAAAATAAATTTGACATGTTTGTATATCAAAACCATAGGTTTACATCCATCCATCCACCCCTCCAAACCCCTCCACCCACACACCCCAAACCCACCCACCTACCTACCTATCTGTGTGTGTGTGTGTGTATAAAACTTAAAGTATCCAGTATAATAGATCCATTTCAGCCAATCTTACAAATTGATTTCACACTGAATATTAAATAACTAGATATTAGCTAACAGCACAGTTAAGTAATACTATCTGCTCTGTAGAGTTGGTAGGTATAAAAAAAATACAACAACTGCTCTTTGTTATCAAAGAGGAAACTGAAAGAAGCCTGTGGTGTTTATTATATATATACACATACACAGGCACACAGTATGATTACATAGAAACTAATGCAAATGTGAACATAAATTGTTTTATTAACTGATATAGGCTGTTCAAATTTCATTTGATGATATTGTAACTCTTCATTGCAGGCAAATAATCAGTTCTAAGCAGGAGCAACAAACTGACATTGAGTACTTGGCTAAGTTGGTAGGATTTGTGGATACTGTAGTGTGCAATGTTAAAAACAATGTTGTCTAAGCAAGAGTAACTGACCTTAACAGTGTAAGTGTTAAAAATTTTCAATCTCTTTACTATCTCCTCCATGAAATGTGTGTGTGTTTGTGAATTAGATTTTATTAGATGTATATTATTGGAACACACACAGAGTGAGGTTCTTTAAGTTTGTGGCAGCCAATTCCAGTCAGAAGGCTTTGGTTAGCCCAGAGTGTAGTAGAAGAAACTTGACCAAGGTTCCACACAGTAGGACTGGATCTGAAACCACACATTTAAGAAGTTTCTTAATGACACAACAATGCCTGTACCTAACAACAATCATGCAATAAATACTGAACCAACAAGGGAGCATCTCTGTATTCACTTGACCAGCTAGAATTAACAGCTAATCACATCTTATCATAATCATCATCACTATTTAACATCTGTTGCCCATGGAGTGGATTGTTTGACCAGGGCTAGTAAGCTGAGGAGGTGTACCAGACTCTGGGCTGATCTGGCATGGTTTCTATGGTTGGATGCCATTCCTAATGCCAACCACTCTGAGAATGTAATGGGTGCTTTTTATATCCCTCTGGCACAGGTCCCATTTGCATGACACTGGAATCTGCCACAACTGCGATTTTTCTCAGCTTGATGGGGTCATCTTCTCAAGCATGACATAATACCAATGGTCTTGGTCATTCATCATTGCCTCCGTTAGGCCCAATACTCAAAAGGTGCTTTTCATGTATCAGTGGCACCGGCCACCTTGCCTCCATGAGACCCAATGCCCAAAAGGTGCTTTTTACGTGCCACCAGCATGGGTGTCAGTTACACGGCACCAGCATCAGCTACACTGGTTGGATAATATACTCACAGGAAAACAAAGAGCAAACAAGCAGTGTGGTCATGGCTGGATTGGGATGCCTTTAATCGTTGATGTTGATTTATTCATTCATGATTAACCTGTGAACTAAACAACACCATTTCTATCATCATCATCATCATTATAATAATAATAATCATAGGAGTCTAGGAATACAATTTCATTTTAGCAAAAGGCAATGGACTTAAGTTAAACAAATTTTTCATATTTACTTAACAGCAAATCAATTGTAATTTTGTTGATTCTTGCTTTCCCCCTTAAGCATAAACTTTCTAGAATGAGAATAAATATTGTTTATATTTTTTCGTTTTGTTTTGGTTTAAGTGTATAAATGAATAATTAAAAATCTTATTGATGCCACTTCAAGATATCCACATATTAAACTATGATATGGAATACATTTAACTTGAATTTCAAATCAAAATATATCCTGCCAAAACATTGAAATGCATTTTTTGAAGAGTGTCTGTTTAAGAAAGTAGAAGTCTGAACACAAAATATCGTCTAGCATATGATTCTATTTGTAAAATAGCACCATGTTTTGTTAAGCACTTGCATTTTGTAAATTTTATTCATTAACACATAATGGGGATTTTTAAATCAATTTTATAAATTTTTTTAAAAAAAGATTTACATCATTAAACACGAAGGAAAATATCCTAGAGAAATAATAATTGACAAGAAGATAGTTCATTTCATGATTCAGAAGTCCTTGTGGAGAACCAGCTGAATAAACAAGAGTTAAAAATAAATCCCAGAGCGAAATCATTATCAATAACAAATTAGAATTATCTGCACCGTGTACACAGATAGAGAAATAGTACGAACAGACAGACCAATGTAACAGCTTCTATTAATCCCTGAGCAAATATTTGATTTTATAACTCTCATTCTTATTATTGATATCATTACCATTATTATTTCCTCCATGAAATATGTGTGCGCTTGTGAATTATTAGAATTAAAGTGGCAATCATTAGCATGCCAGGTAAAATGATTTGCAGCACTTCACCTGTCTGCACATTCTGAGTTCAAATTCTGCCCAGGTTGAATTTTCCTTTCATCTTTTCAAGGGTTGATAAATTAAGTACCAGTGAAACACTGGGGTCAATGTAATAGACTGGTCGCCTCCCCCAAAATTTCAGGCCTTGTGCATTTAATAGAAAGGATTAAGATTGTGAGATAATAATTATGATTAGGATTGTGAGATAACAGGATCATTACCACATAGGAACAAAATTCTTAGTAAGATTTCTTCCAACTCTTTATGTTTTGAGGTCAAGTGCCACTAAGGTTGACTTTGCCGTTCATTCTTTCAGGGTTCATGTTGTTGAAATTGCAATGAAGGACCCTTGGAGGTCATAAACTGACACTTTCTCTATTGGCAAGAAATCTTGAAATAAAACTGAATAATCATACATGCATGTATATATATACACACACACATATGACAGGTTTCTTTCAGTTTCTATTGGTCAAATCCACTTGCAAAGCTTTGACTGATATGGAGAAATAGCAGAAGATATTGCAGAAGGTGCCATGCAGTAGGAGTGAACTTGGAACCATGTGATTGAGAAGCAAACTTCTTACCACACAGCCAACACTAAACCTATGCTAGCAATATGTCATACTGTAACAACCTGGCTGAATAAATACCATCTTCTATTTTAGTCAAAGATTTTGTGGATAATCAATTCGTTGCCGTTATGCAAAAGTGTCAAAAATAAAAAAAAATTGGTTTTTCAGAAAACGAAAAAACAGTTCCACCATTGAACTACACTTTGATAATTTTTGATATCTTGGCATCTGAAGCATCTGGAGATACAATAGTTTGACCAAGAGAACCAGCTATTGCAAGCAAAAATAAATATTGCAAGAAAAAAAACAAACATATTTGGCCAAATTTGGACATACGACAGTTTAACATAATAGCAACAAATTATATCTGATATATTTTCTTATATTTCTTTATTTATTGTGTTGTTTTGTAATTCTGATATTAATTTCCAATTGATATTTCATTATTTTAAAGAAATTGATATATTGGCTCAAAAAAAAAATATCCATTTTTCTAGCAATGATAACAAATATTGGAAATGGTTACAAAGTGAATTTCAGAAATAATGAACTTCATTTTTTTTATTTTTTAAACACAAGTGAGACTTTAATTTGGTAGATTAGCTTGCTAAAAATAGCAGCCAAATCTCCCTCAGCTTGATTCCTACCATTTTCGATAAGTGAAGAATATATTCATTAGAACGTGTAGTACTAGATTTACATTATCCGATAATCCAAGAGAGATTTTAAACTCAGAACAAAGAGAGAGAGAGAGAGAGAGAGAGAGAGAGAGAGAGAGAGAAAAAGAGAGAGAGAGAGATCTAAACAGTAAAAAAATTTAGTTTGGTAGTTCTCTACAATAGCATCTGCAGTCATAGCTCAGTGTAGTTTTTGTTAAACATTCACAGACACACGAAACCAGCTTTCCATATTTTATACAAAGATATATAAATATATATATACTTCAATCTATATACATAAGCAGACACACGTATATATGTCTGTCTGTCTATCATCTATCTGTCTGTCTATCATCTATCTGTCTGTCTATCATCTATCTATCTATCTATCTATCTATCTATCTGTCTGTCTATCTATCTATCTATCTGTCTATCTATCTGTCTATCTATCTGTCTATCTATCTGTCTATCTATCTGTCTATCTATCTATCTATCTGTCTATCTATCTATCTATCTGTCTATCTATCTGTCTATCTATCTGTCTATCTGTCTATCTGTCTGTCAATCATCTATCTGTCTGTCAATCATCTATCTGTCTGTCTATCATCTATCTGTATGTCTATCATCTATCTGTCTGTCTATCATCTATCTGTCTGTCTATCATCTATCTATCTATCTATCTATCTATCTATCTATCTATCTATCTATCTATCTATCTATCTATCTGTCTGTCTGTCTATCTATCTATCTATCTATCTATCTGTCTATCTATCTGTCTATCTATCTGTCTATCTGTCTGTCAATCATCTATCTGTCTATCTATCATCTATCTGTCTGTCTATCATCTATCTGTCTGTCTATCATCTATCTGTCTGTCTATCATCTATCTGTCTGTCTATCATCTATCTATCTATCTATCTATCTATATATCTATCTATCTATCTGTCTGTCTATCTATCTATCTATCTGTCTATCTATCTGTCTATCTGTCTATCTGTCTGTCAATCATCTATCTGTCTGTCAATCATCTATCTGTCTGTCTATCATCTATCTATCTATCTATCTATCTATCTATCTATCTATCTATCTATCTATCTGTCTGTCTGTCTATCTATCTATCTATCTATCTGTCTATCTATCTGTCTATCTGTCTGTCTATCTGTCTCTCTGTCTATCTATCTGTCTGTCTGTCTGTCTGTCTGTCTATCTATCTATCTATCTGTCTGTCTGTCTATCTGTCTATCATCTATGTGTGTGTGTGTGTGTGTATATATATATATATATATAAAAATAGGGATTTGCTGATGCAAACAGGAAAAATAGAACTCAATACATGACTATATGTATGTTCCCTTTTATTCTTTCTATTGTTTCAGTCATTTGACTGCAACCATGCTGGAGCAACACTTTAGTCGAGCAAATCAACCCCAAAACTCATTCTTTGTAAACCTAGTACTTATTCTATCATTCTCTTTTGCCGAACCGCTAAGTTACAGGGACATAAACACACTAGCATCAGTTGTCATGTGATAGTGGGGGGGGGGACAAACACACACACACACACATATCTACAATAGGCTTCTTACAGTTTCCGTGTACCAAATCAACCTGAGTCTATAGTAGAAGACACATGTCCAAGGTGCTACGTAGTGGGACTGAACACGAAACCATGTGGTTGGCAAGCAAGCTACTTACCACATAGCCACCCCTGCACCTCTATGTTTATTAATATCTAGCAGGAGCAACAGAATTTTATATATATATATATATATATACGTATATTTATATGTATATATATATATATATATATATACATATATATATGTATATAATATATATATATGCATATATATATATAAATATATATGTATATAATATATATATGTATATATATATATAAATATATATGTATGTATATATATATATAATATATGTATGTATATAATATATATATATATATGTATATAATATATATATACGTATATAATATATATATATACGTATATAATATATAATATGTATATGTATATATATATATAATATATATGTATGTGTATGTATATATATATATATATGTATATATATATATATATATGACAAACTTATTCTTCCAGTGCCTGTCAAGTAGAATTTCCTTAAAAGACTTTTGCCATCCCAGAATTATAATAAACCATACACTTCATAGTGAGACAGAACCTGAATCCATATGGTTGAAAATGAAAATTTTTAACAATACAACCATATTGCCACCCTTCTGTTATAAAAATAAATATTGTAAATAATATATATATATATATAATTTATATTAGTTCTACATTATCTCATTTCCATTAAAATATTTCTTTTTAATATTTATAAAAGGTAATTGCTTAAAATTGGAACAATAATATTGTCATGAATTTTAGCACGAATACAAGAATGTGGCAAATTGAATTTGAGATCTATTATGATTCCTAAATTGAGAATTACTTTGCTTAATTTGGGAATGTCAAAGTTTACACAAAATTTCTGCTTCATTCTATTCTTTTAATGATAAACCTTCTTAACAATACAAATATAATTTTGCATCTATCTCTTTACATATCCATCTATACACCACATGCTCACACCTTCTTGCATACAAGCACACACAGACACACATAGACATATGTGCATACACCCTCTTGCATACTTGCACAAACAAACACACACATATGTGCACATAAAAGAACTGTATGTTGCTTCAACAACATTCTATAATAAACGCATATGTTGCAAGATATTGATTAGATATTGCACAAGTTACAAAGTACTACCTAGACATTGCACATGCTGCACTCTACAGACTAAACACAAAATATGTTGCAGTGCACAGGCTAAATGCTGCATATGTTGCGCTGCACACCACATATGTTACACTGTACAGACTTAATGCTAGACATGTTCCCGTATACAGACTGAATATCACACATATTGCAGTTTACAGACCAAATGCTACATGTGTTGCAGCATACAGACTTAAACACCAAATATGTTGTGCTGTATAGACTAAACACTACATATGCCGCAGTGCACAGTCTAAACATCACATATGTTGCACGGTACAGACTAAATACTACATATGTTACAGAATATAAACTAAACAGTACATATGTACTATACAGACTAAACACTGCATATTCTGCAGTGCACAATCTAAACACCACACATGTTGTACCATATGGACTAAACACTACATATGCTGCAGTGTACAATCTAAGCATCACACATGTTGTACCATACAGACTAAACACTACATATGTTATAGTGTACAATCTAAACACCACACATGTTGTACTATACAGACTAAACACTACATATGCTGCAGTGTACAATCTAAACACCACACATGTTGTACCATATGGATTAAACATTACATATGCTGTAGTGTACCATCTAAACACCACACATGCTGTAGTGTACAGACTAAACACTGCATATGCTGTAGTGTACAGCCTCAACATCCCATATGTTGCACTGTACAGACTGAACATTACATATGTTACAGCATATAGACTAAACTGAATAGGCACAGGAGTGGCTGTGTGGTAAGTAGCTTGCTAACCAACCACATGGTTCCGGGTTCAGTCCCACTGCATGGCATCTTGGGCAAGTGTCTTCTGCTATAGCCCCGGGACGACCAATGCCTTGTGAGTGGATTTAGTAGACGGAAACTGAAAGAAGCCTGTCGTATATATGTATATATATATAAGTGTGTGTGTATATGTTTGTGTGTCTGTGTTTGTCCCCCTAGCATTGCTTGACAACCGATGCTGGTGTGTTTACGTCCCTGTCACTTAGTGGTTCGGCAAAAGAGACCGATAAAATAAGTACTGGGCTTACAAAGAATAAGTCCCGGGGTCGATTTGCTCGACTAAGAGGCGGTGCTCCAGCATGGCCGCAGTCAAATGACTGAAACAAGTAAAAGAGAGTAAAAGAGTAAAAGAGAAAAAGAGTAAACATCAAATACATTTCAATGTAGAGACTAAGCACTACATATGCTGCAGTGTACAAACTAAGTACCACATGTTGTATTGTACAGACCAAACATTACACATGTTGCAACGTACAAACAAATACACTGCGTATGTGGCACTGTACAGACTAAACATGCATGGATTAGTGGTTAGGGTATTTAGCACATAATCATAAGGTTGTGAGTTCGATTTCCAGTGCTGTGTTGTGTCCTTGAGCAAGACACTTTAATATTGCTCCAGTCCACTCAGCTGGTAAAAATTAGCAGTACTTGTAATTCGAAGGGTCAGCCTTTTCACATTCTGTGTTATGCTGAATATCCCTGAGCGCTACTCAGACACGCAAAAGGGCATGCATGTCTGAAGATGGCTCAGCCACTTGCCTGTTGATTTCATGAGCAAGTTGTTTCATTGATTGAATCAACAGAAAACCTCATTGTTTTAACCAACAGAAAGCTAGTTTAATTGAAACCAATAAAAAACAGATAATTATTTCATGTTAATTTTTGTTTGTTATGTACATTAGGCAGACCAGTTTAGACCCATTCTAGTTTGTGAGTGTTACTGTTGTCTCTGTGGTTAGAAAATAAGAAACAGATCCCTGATAAAGCTTTAATAAATTTCGATAGTCAAATTGTTCTCTTTCTCTAAAGAAAAGCAAAAAAAAAAAACTGTTACTTAACTGTAAAGTTTTACTTTTCCTAGTGAGATTGAAAATGTATGTCCGAAAAAATATCTCTTTGTTACTTGACCTGAAGATCTCTCGCTCTCTCTCACATACTGAGACCCCCTTCAGTCATGACTGACCATGGGATTGGACCTAGAAAGTTACCCTCCAAGGCACAAGTCCGGGCAAGGTTGTTTATGGAAGACCAGCAGTCGCCCAAGCATGCTGGCCTCCTCTCTACACGCCACCAGTGTTATCCAAGGGAAAGGCAACAGCAGATACAGCTTGGCACCAGTGACATCACAACTCATTTCAACAGCTGAGTGAACTGGAGCAATGTAAAATAAACTTTCTTGCTCAAGAACACAACACACAGCCCGGTCCAGGATTCAAGCTCACAACCTCACGATCGTAAGCTCAACACTCTAACCACTGAGCCATGTGCCTTCACACTCATACCCACTACACTTGTTGCAATGTAATATATTACCGTATTTTAACATGTATAAGGAATCCCCCTTTTTTTTTAAATAAAAAATTAGGTTAAAAATATGGGAGTTTCTTATACATGGATAGTATTATAATCCCTTACGAAACCTTTTTTCCAAATTTTAAGCCCCAAAAATCAGAGGGCTCCTTATACATGTTAAAATATGGTTAAGGTTCTGCTGGACATTACAACCAAACCTTCCTCAAATAATATCAAACTATTTTTAACAAAGACATATGGCATATATTTTATCTTTGGTGATTACAGCTGGGATGTCATTAATTACAGATTTGTACTATTAGCGGGGACTTGAGGTTAAGTCCCAACAACAGCTCTAAATACAATTGCCTGGTAGGCCAGAACTGGCCAGATTTGACCAGTCTGAACTTAAAACAGAATATTTAGAATATGGCCAGTTTAAATGCTAAAGGATCAACTCTTTAATATTCAGATTATCCAGTCAAATGTAATCCTTATTTATTCACATCGTTTTGAAATAATTACACATTATCTCATAGCTTTGAGATTTTGATGATGTGATTGTTTATTTGTAGAATGATATTGAAGGGTAGGTGTGAAAGGCCTGATCTGGCTGGCTTGAACATAAAACAGGTAAAATATTTAGGCCAGGCCAGTTTAACTTTTTAGCATTCACAGATTATTCCGTCAAATGTCATCAATTAATCATGTATTATTTCGTAGCTTTGAGATTTTGATGATGATGTGATATTTTAGTTCTAGAAAGTCATTACTTGGTAGGCCAGGACTGACCAGATTTGGCCAGTTTGAATATACAACAGAATATTTAGGATATGGCCAGTTTAAATGCTAAAGGGCCAATCCTATTAATATTCAGATTATCCAGTCAAATGTAATCCTTATTTATTCACATTGTATTGAATTAATTATGTATTATCTCTTAGCTTTGAGACTGCGGTGATGTAATTGGTTAGCTTTAGAAAGACCTTACCTAGCTGGCCGGAACTGACCAGATTTAGGCCAGTTTGACCATTTAGGATATCGCTAGTTTAAATGCCAGAGGATCAACTCTTTAATAATCAGATTACTCTGTCAAAGGTAATGCTTATTTATTCACATTATAGCTTTGAAATTTCACTGATGTGATTATTCTTAAAAGGGTATTGAAGAGCAAGGGTGAGAGGCTGGAATTGGTTAGATTGAACATAAAACAGGTAGAATATACAGGCTGGATAAGACTGGCTCTTACATTTCAGACTGTATGTTCTACGATCAATGCAAAGCAGGCGGAGGAATAAAACAGCAAAGAAAATACGAGAGAAAAGAGGGAAACTTCTATGGAACAAGGAACAAGTCTATAGTCATGGTAAGAATTATCAGAATGGAAAGGTAAAGAGAGTAGAAATTTTACACTAATGAAAAAAATAAAGGTAGAAGCAGGCAATATCTCTCACATACACAGAAGATGTGGGTTCAAATCCTATGGACATTGCTCAGCTTTTTGTATCTGAAAGGGGTTTTCAAGCCGACATTTACAATGCTTATTATTTGTAACTTTATGAGATTCGAGAGCTACTATTCCAACAAAAAAAAAAAAAAAAAAAAAAAAAAAAAAAAAGAATTATTTCTATTTACAAAGATAAACCATTGGAATTTTCCAACACTTACATACACTGTTGTTTCTACTCTTTTAGCAATAGGAACTGTGTTATATGCTGTTATGATAATCATCAGAGATAACACCTTTCTATAAAATATGATTGGCAAAGTGTGTGACTAACGTTTGTTGTAATCTACTCTGGTGTTCTCAATATCAGTTAATAATAACTACTTGTTTATCTTTTTCATTTACTTATTTACACACACACACACTATATATATATATATACATACACACTCTATATATACACACACACACATATAAATGTATGTATGTTTATGTTTATATATATAAGTCTCTATCTCTCTCTCTGCATGCATGCATACATACATATATATATATATATATATTTATTTGTCTATTTATATATATACTAGCAGTATCGCCTGGCGTTGCTCGGGTTTGTAAGGGAAATAACTATATAAGCATTTTTAGAGATGTAAAGTATAATAGCCATCTCAATATGGCTAACCACAAAGGGGGGGGGTGTTACTGTAGCTTTTTACGTTCTGAGATTGAATAATACATTTTTAGAGAGTTACTTCCCTTATATATGCCAAAAATGCATTAAAAATGGGAAAAATGATGGTAAATTTTTTTTAAATCGTAGACTCATCGTAGACGCGCGCTAATACCCAGAAGGGCTCGATATGAATCACGACTATAAGATACCTGGTTTTGTTTAAACTGCACCGCAAAATGTGGGAGTAGTTAGAAATCTAAATCGTAGGAGACAGACACCACACAACTTGACTTTTATATATAAAGATTTGTAACTCTCTCTCTCTCTCTCTCTCTGTATGTGTGTGTATGTTTGTTTGTGTGTGTGTGTGTGTGTGTGTATATATGTATGTATATTTATTCTGTGTTTGAACCAATTACCAGGTTAGCCAAGAAGAATTAAATCAGAAACACTGCAAAAAGATCTGATATAGAAATATCTCATAAGAAACAAAAGAAAAGAAAGAAACAGACCAAAAAAAAAAAAAAGTCGCAACGAAATATTTCTAAGAGTTTTATGCTTCATCTTCTCAGGAGAATTGGATAGAAATGGAACAAAGAATTTCTAATTGTGCTTATTCCTGCAACAATAGAACGGATAAATGTAGAAACAGAATGATAGAAGCCATAAGGAGAAGAATGAAACATAGATGTTAATATAGAAGTAAACGGAATGGAAAAACATAGATATCAATAACTAGCAGTATCGCCCGGCGTTGCCCGGGTTTGTTTCGACCCTTTAGAATTGGAATTTTTGAAAAGTAAAAATTTTGCATTATGCAACTTGTTATTCTCTTTAAGTGAACATTTTTCTGGTTGAAATACACTGAAAAATGGCGACACAGTAGTAAAAAAAAATCGTAAAAAATCGGGATTTTCATAGAAAAAAAAGCACCTTTTTGATGTAAATAATTTTTCGTGTTAACATGGTCCGATTTGAATTTGTTCTTCTACAGAATGAAGAGCAAGCCTTCTTCTATCATAATCTCAATTTTGGTCAACTTGTGTCGCAGGGTCTCGGAGGAGATAGTGTTAGTTGAAGGCTACCAAATCTGCCATACACAGACAACTTCAGCTTTATATATATAGAGATAATATAATTATGCTTTAATATTTGTATTTGGGAAATGGCAAGCTGGCAGAATCGTTAGCACACCAAACAAAATGCTTAGAAGCATTTTGTCCATCTTTACAGTCTGAGTTCAGATTCCACCAAGGTCAATCTTGCCTTTCATCCCTTTCAGGCTCGAAAAATAAGTACTAGTAGAGCATTGGGTCAATGTGATTGGCTTAATTCCTACCCCTGAAACTGATGGTCTTGGGACAAAATTTAAAATCAGTATTTGTATTTGGGAAAATTATGAATTAGATTTTGTTAGAATAAATTTTTTATTTAAAATAGAAAATTTCTATTTGTAAATCTCTCAATGAGAGACATTCAGTAACAGCACTCTAAAGTAAAGATTATTTGCCAGCATAACGTGGAAGATCTGGTTTAGGACGAATGTTACAGTTATTTAGCCCTAAGGAAACATCATCTCCAGCTGGCTACACGACATGCTATCTGTGTCCTTATATTTTCAAACAAGGGGAAAGTATAAGGACACAGAGAGTGGAGACTATGTTTCCTGGGGCTAAATAACAGTAAGATTCACCCAAAACCAGGATTGCCATGTTATGTTGGCAAATAATCTTGACACATTTTTATTTATTTATTTACTTATTATTATTGTTATTATTATTGTTATTGTAGGTGACAAGCCAACTGAATCATTATCACATTGGGTATAGCTTAGTAGTTAGGGTGTTGCACACGGGATCTAGCAATCGTAGTTTCAGTTCCTATTCTGGGTGGTACATTTACATAATTGTGTACTTTAAAGCAGTTTTCCTTTGCCTTAGTGGCTGTGGTGAATGAGGTAGTTTGGTGGACAAGGCTGAAAGGAATGAGAACAGAGACATTCTTCTATGATAAAGCCCTTATTGACTTTTTCAAGTTTCACTTGAAAATGGGAGTAAGTTGGAAGGGAGACACTGTCCTCGAGTGAGTTTACTGAAAGGTGGGTGAAAGTTGCAAAAAAGGGCAAGATGGGATGGTACCACTCTAAGTGTAGACTTATGAGTTGGAGGAAAGGAATTGGAGAGGGCACTTGCTCTTGGTGTTCAGGGAGATCTTGAATGATGGGTTCCTCAATTATCCCTAGAGATCTTCTTGTATCTCCTTGTGCCTGTAGTAGAAAGAAAGGGTACACCAGGCACATGCATCACAACCATATGTGCGCGACATGGTGATCTCATATCAAGATAAACAGCACATGACCTTGCTGGTGGGGCCCAGTTAGAATATTCTTCAGGTTGAGAAGCCCATCTTGCTCAAAAGGTCTCTGATTAAGGGCTCTTTCAAGCTGTTTTAAACACCCATATTTCAAACCCCAAAGAATTCCTCTCAACCCATTGCTATGATGCTCCCCCACTACTTCTGCTCGTGATGAGAGATGCACATATCGTCAGCCACTAAGGGACATGCTCAACTGGTTAAGGTCAAACAACTGACAAGCAAATCTGTGGTATTGAGCAGAATATTTGCTGTAGCCCATCTTTTATACCAAGACAAAACAATGTACATGATAACACTTCCAATCAGTTAAGATCAGAAGCCATGAGAGCCACTGCCTATTATTATTCATCATCATCGTTTAACGTCCATTCTCCATGCTAGCATGGGTTGGACAGTTCGACTGGGGATTTGGGAAGCCAGAAGGCTGCACCAGGCTCCAGTCTGATCTGGCAGTGTTTCTACAGCTGGATGCCCTTCCTAACGCCAACCACTCCATTATTATTATTATTATTTTGTAATATTACTTAAACATATCTGTCTGTCATAAAAATATGTCAGTGAACTTAGTTATTTAAAATGAAAATTGGGCTGGTATCATATATAAACTTTTCTTTTTATTGTCAATGAGTGAATTAAAAATGCATTTATATTTCTTCCATCATTCATATAAAACCGAAACTTGCAACATAAAAAAAAATGTAAAACAAAAATTTCCAGAAAAATCTTCAACATAATAGAAACAGTTATGATGTCGAAAATAACATTTTCAGACAAAAACACATTATCAGAGAGTATTTTTATGTATTTATTTTCCTTCCTTCCATACAGTTTCAGAATGATTTGTTCAGTTTTGGAGAAGATCAAGATAATAAAAGAAGACCGATAATAACAATGCCTAAAACTCAGAAGAGATAATACACACACACACACACACACACAAACTAATCAAATTATTTTTAACCATTACCAAATTTCTATTATAAATCGTTACGCAGAAATATGATAACAAATCTTTCATTTGTTAATATTTAACCCATTTTTTTTTACTAAATTTCTCTTGAAATAAAATTTCCATCGTTTCATTTAATTTTGAAAAGAGTGAAGAATTTTTGTAAAAGATCATCATTATTGTTGTTAGACTGGAATATGAATTTATATGAAATTTTGATGGAAGGTTTTGAATTAAATCATTTTAAAAGAAGGAATTTTTGTCATAGAAATACGACCATAAAACATGTAAATTAGGACAAGAAACAAGTTTTCATAAATAGTCACTTTAAATCAGAAACAAATAAATAAACAACAGTGTATCAAACAAACAATTAAGAATAAAAAAAACAAACTTACCATCATTACTTCATGTATGAAACATTTAGCCAAATAGGGACAAAACATACATGTTTTAATAAATATTGCTTATATATATATATATATATATGACTCCAGGTAATACGAAAGCAAAATCTGGTGTTGAAGTCCATCACCAGTTAATTACAAAAGTTGACTGATGATGGAATTCAACTTGAGGTTTTGCCTTTGGGTTACCAGCAGTTCAATGCCAATCACAAAAGCATTTGTTACTTTGCCACATTTGTAACAGCAGAGAGCTTAAGAAGCATTTTGCCTGGATTACTAATTCCTTACTAATAACTATATATATATATTTATATATATATATACATATGAAAGAAGGTTTGAAAATTCAATTTTAAAGACGTTTATTCACTTGACTGGTTTCACTTTTTTAGAAAAAGATTGTCAAAAGTAAAATGTAAAAGCTTTGTTGTGTTAAGTAAAGCATATACAAAGCTTTACACTACTTTTGACAATCTTTTTCTAAAAAAGTGAAACCGGTCAAGTGAATAAACATCTTTTAAAATTGCATTTTCAAACCTTCTTTCATATATATTTCCACTCGTGCTGTACCTTACAACCTCAATTTGTTATATATATATATATGTATGTATATTCAAGAAAAGGAATAAGATGAAAAAAGAATATGTTTAAATCGTCATGGCAAAAATTGTGTAATCACCAACCATACTTTCTCACTCACTATATATATATATATATATATACACGCAAGAAGTGAGGCGAAAGTTGAAGCTTGGGAGCAAATGATACAAGATGAATCAGTTTGGAAACAAATGATCTACAATAGATGCGAAGCATTTGAAGCTCAAAGAAATTGAACAATCTATCTGGAAATGAGCACTTCGTAGACAGGACTTAGCTACAATCCCAGACACTTTTCTGCTCAAAAATATTTGTAAGGTCTGTTTTTCAAGGGTTGTTGGTCAAGAGCAGGACTTACTAATCATATAAGATCTCATGGCAGTATTTATTAATTGAAGAGATGGCCTTCTTCTGTAAAGAAGTATCAATCACCATATATATATATATATACATTTATACAAGAAGTGAGGCGAGAGAGTTGGTGTTTATTCCATTAGTTGACAGTTGTTTTGTGATCTGAATAAGTTACAAAGTGACACTACATCATATGTCACACATACATAAATGAATTTACATATAAATATATAAATATTTTACCAATAAATATAACTGTGCTGTAACATAATGAACAAACTACACTTCAGAATATTTCATGGCAGGTTAAAATACCTGACTCTTCATATATATATATATATATATATATGTATATATATACATACATGAAGAGTTTTTCTTACTATGAATTTGGATAGAAACCATAGAATTCTAATACTGTTTATAAAATACTTTGTTCATTTAATGTAAAAATTATTAGAGCAATGGTAAACCCTGAAGTTGATATGCAATTCATTCTCATAAAAAATTTCAACAGCAAAGAAAAGGAAAACAAAACAAAAAGAAATCATATAGGTAAGAATATTTTCAAATAGAAACAGATCTCTTACCATCATCCATAATTGCTGTTGTTATGTTTTTTCCAGTAAAACCTTTCGACCAAGCCATATTCACATTCAAATCAAGTCCTTCGATTCCACCAGATTGACCATTATTTTTCTGAAAAGAAAAAAAAATTATATTTATAATTTGGATGTTGTGCCCAGAGACCATGCATATGATCCTCCTCCTCATCATCATCATTATCATCATCATAATTTCGATAGCAATATTTTCCTTTTATGGCAAAATATGCACCTAATTCAATAAAATTATGGAGGTCCCTCTGATCACTATGCATAAAATGCAAAATATTTTACTTTTTTGTAGATTAGGTAGGCCCCTACTTTTCAATTTCAGTATTAAAGCTATGCATAGTACTGCTGTGTACATTCGTATAACACTGTTTTCTTTACACGCTATAAAGGCAGAAGTAAATCTGCCTTCAACTCAGTCGCGTGCCTGTATTTTGTGTGTCTTACTACAGAAAGGTGCCTACCCTGAGTAATTACTGATGGCATGTGCCTGATACAAGCACACACATAATGAAACTTTTTCAGTTTCTGTCCACTAAATCAACTCACAAGTTTTTGATCATCTCAGGGCTACAGTCAAAGACACTTGCTCAAGGTACCATGCAGTGGGACTAAACCCAGAACCACTTCCACAGCTGTGTCTACATACTGAAAAATTACTGAAAAATGGTAAATTTACCTTGACGTTTATCTTTCTTTCTCTGATTTATTGTTTACATTTAAGATCAATAACATTTTTAATAAATTAGAACACATATTTTTGTTCAAATATCTCATGTAATTTAACGAATGAAAAATTATCAGCAAATACCAATTCCCCTGCCATCACCACCACCACCATCACAACCACCGCCAACACCACCAAAACTTCCACCAAGACCTCCAACACCACCAAGATCACCACCATCTCTACCAGTTTGAGTATTTTCAATGTTTTTCTTAGAAGATTTATTAAAAGTTCCATGGAGACTCAGAAAAATAATTAATATTGGAAAAGAGAAAATGCTTTGCTTTTTTTTTCTACTTTTACAATTATCTTTTTGTTATTATGTAAAAGACACTGAAGAAACACAATGGAATGTTTTAAAGAACATAACAGGTTACTACGCCGGGCTACTGGCATCTTAATCACGAGTTCAAACCCTATGCACATGTATGCATATTTTGCTGCACAGGTGATTTGTTTCCAGTGATCAAACGTTTGTGCTGTATGTTTCCTCACTCCCTACATCAAAGCAACATTAACCAGACAGATGCACAAGTGTGCAACACATCAGCTGTCAAAGTGGTCACAGAGCAACATGAAGTGAAGTGTTTTGCTTAAGAACATGATGCACCACCCAGTCTGGGAATCGAAATCCTTATCTCATCATTGTAAGTGTAACACCCTAACCACTAGGCAACGAATCTTCATATGTGATGCATATGTGCATGTTTTTGTATATGTATGTCCATAAATATATATGTGTGCGTGTGTGTATATGTACATATATATATATATATATATATTATATATATATATATATACACAGTTGAAATTTATAGAAAAAAAAACAACTGATGAAACAACAAGCAAGTGTATTAGTTTGATGCTTGGGAAAAATGTAAAACTAAACTCTTTTATATTTCGAGCCTATGCTCTTCAACAGAAAGTAATGAAGAAATAAACAGAGAGAGAATGAAAAAAATGTGTAGAGTTCAACGGTCAAACACACACATATATGTGTATGCCTTGCAAGGACTTGGTGACCCTGTCAGTGCAGGTGCCACTTAAAGCCATCCAATCCACAGTGTAAAGTAGTTGGTGTTTGGAGGGACATCCAGCTGTAAAAACCTTGCCAAAACTGACCTCACCTATGCTTGTGTCATGTATAAGACACTAAGTCCATTCTGCTGAGTGGTTGGTGTTAGGAAGGGCATCCAGCTGTAAAAATCCTGCCAAAACAGTCACAGAAGTCTGGTGCAGGCTTCTGTTTTGCCGGCTCTTGTCAAACCATCCCAACCATGCCAGCTTTGAAGGCAGATGTTAAACAATGATGATGAGATAATGATGTCACACAAGCATGATTTAAGATTATTTTAATCTATGATTTTGGCAAATTTTTCAATCTAATATATATTTTAGTAGATCAGTATAAAAATATCCAGGCAGAGTAATCTTAGTTTATTTAAGCTGTACATTTAATCCCTGATCACCAATCTTGGTTTATCTAAGCAGAACATTTAAACACTTTTAACAAGACAGGTAAGATCTATTTCGACAAGCATGTTACTATAGACTTTAATGGTTCCAGAGACACAGTTTTTGTGGATAGAATCAAAAGGACCTACACAGATGTCAATACAAACAACATGCTACAACAACCCCACACACACATACTGCTCCACATACATAAATACCCCCTACATACACTGCCTCACAAACATTTCCTCCACCAAGACACGTTACGACAACTTGCAGTGATCGCCATGTCCATTGGCCTGAGAGGCTTTGTGAAACTATTTGTATATGAACTAGCCCTTAGTGTCTGTTATTGTCTTATATTTTCTTTTTTGCAGGCTTGTTTTCTTCTTAATATATTCATGTGGTTTTCTTTTTCCATTTGCTGTAAATGTGTGTCTTAGATAATAAGGCACCAAAAGAGAATGACTCTCCCCAGAAACAACAAAATATGACTCAACATATGAACTCACATAAAGAATCTTTCAAACCAAATCCGAAAACGAAATATATATATATATATATCATTCTGTCTTATATATACATATATTTTCATATATATATAATTATATATATGGTGGTGGTGGTGGTGGTGGTGGTGTGTGTGTAAAACATTTTATGCACTTGTAGCAATGCTTATAATGAGGGACAGGATGACCATTCAAGATCAGAATCAGAGAATGCTGGTAGGCTTTGAACAGAGATAAATCAACAAAGTCAGGAATAACAGAACATTTATGGCATGATAAATGGAAGCTATGTGTCACTAGAGGACGAATTTTCCATTACAGACAAAGAATCACAGCAGCACCAATGGATTCAAGAATGAGATAGAGCAGTATATATTCATATATCAATGGAGAACTCTTCCAGTAAATCTACCAGTGATTCCTGACCATTGTGAAAATCATGTCACTAGAGGATAAATTTTCTATTATAGATAAAGAACCACAAAGAAAGCCTATGGAATATAAAAGAAAAAAATAACAAATAGCGCTAACCAACAATCCATGCAGCAAACTTAGCACTGAGTTCCAAGTATTATGACTATCATTACTGAAAATGACTGTCAATATCACTTGAATAAATCTATATTTTTGCTAGGAGTGGCTGTGTGGTAAGTAGCTTGTTTACCAACCACATGGTTTCAGGTTCAGTCCCACTGCGTGGCACCTTGGGCAAGTGTTTTCTAATATAGCCTCGGGCCGACCAAAGCCTTGTGAGTGGATTTGATAGACAGAAACTGAAAGAATCCCATCGTGTATATGTATATCATCAACATCATCGTTTAACGTCCGTTTTCCATGCTAGCATGGGTTGGACAGTTCAACTGGGGTCTGGGAAGCCAGAAGGCTGCACCAGGCCCAGTCTGATCTGGCAGTGTTTCTACAGCTGGATGCCCTTCCTAACGCCAACCACTCCGTGAGTGTAGTGGGTGTTTTTTACGTGCCAGATGAGGCTGGCAAACGGCCACGATTGGGTGGTGCTTTTTACATGCCACCAGCATGGAGGCCAGATGAGGCTGGTATATATATATATATATATATATATGATTGTGTGTGTGTGTGTGTTTGCTCCCCCCAACATCGCTTGCCAACCGATGCTGGTGTGTTTACGTCCCTGTAACTTAACAGTTCAGCAATAGAGACCGATAGAATAAGTACTAGGCTTACAAAGAATAAGTTCTGGGATCGATTTGCTCGAATATAAAGGCAGTGCTCCAGCATGGCCACAGTTAAATGACTGAAACAAGTAAAAGAGTACGTCTGTGACATAACGAATCAACACACAGCTTTTTGTAGCATCAAGGACTGCCGCCATGTTGCATTTGCTAAGAGTCTGTAATAGACAAAACACATTTTCATTTCTTTCCCAAGCATGTAATTCACTGCTCAACCTTGAAATCGAACTCATGAACTCATGTTTTTCAGCTCAATAGCCCTTTTTCATCATTACCGTTGTCATCATTTAATGTCCATTTTCCATACTGGTAATTTCATCAACAGGAAATTTTCCATATTTTCTTTTTATAAATTTTTATTTCTGACTAGTTCAAATAAATCAAAATCATTTTTATTCTTTCATCTTTTACTTGTTTCAGTCACTGGACTGTGGCCAAGCTGGATCACTGGCTTGAAGAGGTTTTAGTCAAATAAATTGGTCCAAGTGCTCATTTTTAAAGCTTGGTACTTATTCTTACTATGACCAGCCATTTTTTTTATCCAGTGTATACTTCTTTTCTAAAAGTAGCAGTATCTTATTTGAGGGAGATTTTCTTCCTAATTTTAGCATGTTGACTGACCCTAGAGGAACCTTTGTTGGGTCAAGTGCTTTGAGTTTAATATGTTGATATGTGTAAATAGGAGAATTTGTGAATATAAGTAGGATAGTAACTTCATTTTTGTATCCAGTTTGTAAGATTCTTTATGTAAATTTGTGTGTTGAAACAAATCTTGTTGTGTCTAGGGAGAGTCGTTTTCACCAATATAATTAACACATGTACTAGTTCAGTTCCACTCCTTTATTATTAGTCAACTGGTTAACCCTTTCATTAACATATTTCTGTTGAGATGTTCCGTGTTTCTTTCAATTAATTTTAAATATAAAGAATTAAGTAAAATAACTTAATTATCATTAAGCTGGTGTTAGGAACATAAATTGTGACTAAGGTTTGGTGAAAGATTTTAATTCAAAACTTATGAAAACAAGACATTTGTACTCAGAGTCAGAGCCAGTTTCAGGCAGGTTGGTAACTATAGAGAAAGGGTTAAGAATTGTTTCTCTTATATATTTTAACTATTTTGTTACCATAATTCTGTATACACACATATATATATGTGTGTATGTGTTTGTGTGTCGGTGTTTGTCCCCCTAGCATTGCTTGACAACCGATGCTGGTGTGTTTACGTCCCCGTCACTTAGCGGTTCGGCAAAAGAGACCGATAGAATAAGTACTGGGCTTACAAAGAATTAGTCCTGGGGTCGATTTGCTCGACTAAAGGCGGTGCTCCAGCATGGCCGCAGTCAAATGACTGAAACAAGTAAAAGAGTGAAAAGAGTAAGAGTAATGCCTTTTCATAGTAAATACACCAAGGAAGATTTTGAAACTAAGGGATTCTTTGTTAGTGTCATAAATGGACATTCGGTTCATGAAATCAATATGGAATGATGCTGAATATTCCACAGAAATGTGTGCTCCTCTTGATATAGATTTTTGGTAGACTCAGAGGAACCCAAAATGACAAGGTTGGATCTTGGAATTGCAGGTACAATTCAGAGTAAAATAGAGAGTGAGAGGGAATGAGACAGACAGACAGACAGACAGACAATGAGTTAGTTAGCTAGACGGATGGATGGACAGACAGACAGATACGTACATACATAGAGATGGATAGATAGATACATACTTACATACATAAAGATAGATAGATAGATATACGGATGGATGGATAGATAGATAGATAGATTGATAGGTAGATAGATAGATAGATAGATAGATAGATAGATAGGTAGGTAGATAGATTGATAGGTAGATAGATAGGTAGGTAGGTAGGTATGATGATAGATAGATAGATAGATAGATAGATAGATAGATAGATAGATAGATAGATAGATAGATGATAGATAGATAGATAGATAGATAGATAGATAGATAGATAGATAGAAGATAGATAGATAGATAGATAGATAGATAGATAGATAGATAGAAGATAGATAGATAGATAGATAGATAGATAGATAGATAGCTAGATTAGATAGATAGATAGATAGATAGATAGATAGATAGATAGATAGATAGATCGATCGATAGATAGAAGATAAGCGAAGATAGATAGATGATAGAAGATAGATTAGATAGATAGATAGATAGATAGATAGATGAGAAGATAGATAGAAGATAGATAGATAGATAGATAGATAGATAGATAGATAGATAGAGAGATAGATAGATAGATAGATAAAGAGTAGATAGATAGATAGTAGATAGATAGATGATAGATAGATAGATAGAGAGATAGATAGATAGTAGATAGATAGATAGATAGATAGATAGATGATAGATAGAAGATAGATAGATAGATAGATAGATAGATGATAGATAGATAGATAGAATAGATAGATAGATAGTAGATGATAGATAGATAGATAGATAGATAGATAGATAGATAGATAGATAGATAGATAGATAGATAGATAGATAGATAGATAGGTAGATGATAGTAGGAGATAGATAAATAGATATGTTTCTTTATTAGCCACACAGGGCTGCACACAGATAGAACAAATTACAAGGTAGAGCTTTCTTTTGAAGGTATTAAAAAAAAAAAAAAAAAAAAAAAAAGGAAGGGGGAGGTTCGATCAAAAGGGATCGTAAAAGGAGAGAAAGAGGACAAAAAATAAGGGGGGTTAAAAAAAAAAAAAAAAAAAAGGGGGGGGAGAGGAAAAAAAAATGATCAATAGGGATCGTTATCACAGAAATGTCAATATGAAGTGTAAAGGGGAGGACAGGTGAGGTTTACCCGTGGAAAGAAAAGCCTGCGGAAAAGACCACGGTAACCTCGGTCAATGAAGTCACATTTTATATTTCTTTTTTTTTTTTTTTTTTTTTTTTGCAAATAAGCAACTCTCTGTTTTCGATTCTGGGTTCATAGGACTATGCTCAAGGTGGCTTCGTCATTCATACGTGCCATTCTTGCTACATTCACCCATCTTTTTTAAAACATTCGCTAGACAAAACTTGCCTCTCTACTCTCACTTTCCTTTTCAAGTGGTACTTGAAGAAGTTGATGAGAGATTGACCAGAGAGGAAAGTGTTTGTCTCCAATCCTTTCAGACGCGTCCACCAGATACATTCTTTCGCCATAGCCACAAGGATGATGAAAATAGCTCTTCCTTCCCGTTTGAAGGAAGGAGGCGTGACAATATTGACGATAGACTCAGCTGATAAACCGACTCGTCCCACACGTGACAGCAGTTGTTCGACATAAGCCCACAGGTCGGAAATTGTTGGACACTGAACGAGTGCGTGCAGAACGGTTTCGTCGCTCTGACCGCATCTCGGGCAGGTCGGCCCCGTGTTTTCTCGAGCCGTGTCTGTAGAGCTTATCCCGAACGGGTAGCGCTTCTCGGTAGCACTGCCAGGCCAGGGATCTCTGGAAGTTGTCCATGGGCCCTGGCCCGAAAGTCGTCCCGAACAGGCGGGTCAGGTACTCCTCGTCGACGTCCAGGTTCGCCCCGAGCTCGTCGTCGTACCTCCCCTCCACTAAACCCCTATAGAATGCTTTGGTTGTGTTGAAGTCACTTAAGGTCGACCCAGGACGGCAGAGTTGCTTGAGAGCAACGCGACACTCGCGGTGCCATTCGCCCTTCCTCGGCCTTTTTGATCCACGACTGCAGTTCGGTCATGGAGACGAGCTGCGGGAAAGCGTGCCTCACAAACGGCGACCACACCTGTTCACCGTCGTCTACATAGAGCCAGAGATGTCGCAGTCTCAGCGCGGTGTCTGCGCATCATCAACCACGGCATGCCCAGCCCTCCTTTAAACGGGTGTTGACAGCAAATGGATCGCCTGACCATCGGGACGCATCCTTTCCACAAGAAGCGAAAGAGGATGCGTTGTAGTTTGGTGATGGTAGGGTCGGGACAAGGTACGACGGTCAGGCGGTAGTAGATGACGGACGCGATGTACGTGTTCGCCACCTCCGCTCGACCTTTTAGGGACAGTTTCCTCTCGGCCCATTGCCGGGCGAGAGTGACCACCCTACTCGTTATCTCGTTCCAGTTCTTCTCCACTTGGAGGTCCGGACCAAACAGACCCCGAGCAACTCAACCGGGCCGTCGGTCCAGCGTCCCACGACGGAGCGCTGGTGGACGGCATGGGCTTGCTTCTCCAGGTGCCTAGTCGCAAGCCCACTGACTTTTCCCGGTTGATTTTCGCTCCTGTCACCGCTTCGTAGTTTTTCAGTGTCTCGCCGACCAGCTCGATGTGCTCGTGGCTAGACACTATGACGGTGACGTCGTCCGCGTATGCAGACACGCTCGTCCCGCATCCCAATTCTCGCGGGATGCCCCTTAGAGTCGCCAGCTTCCGCAGTAGTGGCTCAAGAGTCAATACGTATAGAAGCGCCGAGAGGGGGCATCCCTGACGGACCGAACGTGCAATGTCGAAAGGTCTCGATAGATGTCCATTTACGCGAATTACCGAACGGATGCCTCTGTACAAGGCAGCTATCCAGCCGCGGAAGACGGGACCGAAACCAGCCGCTCTCAGGACTGCCTCCAAGTATCGATGGTCTACCCTATCAAAGGCTTTTGATTGATCCAAGTTGATCAGGGCCCCACCCATGCCAGGTTCGTTAACTACCCTGTCTATGATGTAGCGCATCAGATGGAGGTTGTCATGGATGGTCCGGCCTGGCACGGCGCATGTTTGCGCCTTGTCGACCAGTTTCTCGATGACAAGCGCCAACCTCTTGGCTAGCACCTTTTCAAGTCTGCATTAAGCAGAGTGATGGGCCTAAAGTTATCTATTACATTTCCCTTGTTTAGATCTTTCTTCAGCAGTGTTACGGCTCCTCGGCTCACAAAACCAGGAATGCTCCCGTTTTGCTGCCAGTTGCAGTACACCGCCGCCAAGAGATCTCCAAACAAGTCTGGCATACAATTGTAAAGCTCGTAGGGTAGACCATCCAAACCCGGTGATTTGTCCCTCGAGCATTCTGCCATCGCTTCCCGCATCCGCCGCCGTGATGGCACCTTCGCAGCACCCTGCCTTTCTTGTCGAGAGTCGTGGTAGGCTATGTAGGTAGGCACTGAAGTCCACCCTACGTTCTTGCCCTCCACTCGTTCCGAACAGTCGGGCAAAATGCTGCTGAAAGGCCTCACACATTTTACTTGGCTCGAGCAATTCGCGCCCCTGTTCATCTACCAGTGACCGAATGGTGGCTTTGTTGCCCTGTTGCGCCTCTGCCACCCGGGCCTCTCTCGCGGCTCCAACACCTTCGTTCCTTAGAGCACGCATCCTAGCTCTGACAGCACATCCTTCGTGTTTGGCGTTGAAGTGTTGGTCGAGGGCCAACCTCGCCGCCAAAACGTCGGATGCGATGCCGCTTCTAATTGCCTCTTCTAGCTTCTTAACTAGCTCACCCTCTACTCTATTTCTATCTATGGCTAGTGCTTTGCTGTACCTAATCGCTTCTGCTTTTACTGCTCTCTTGAGGGCAAACCACCATTTGTTGTTGATGATGGCTCCCGTCAAAGCCCTCTTTACTAGTGTGCTAATCCGGTCTCTGAAAACTTGTCTCGATGGGAAAGACGCGTTTAGTTTCCAGTATCCGGGACCTGCCTAAGTGTCTTACCTAAGTCTAGCGTACATGTCACAAGTTTGTGATCCGTGTAGCTGACTATGTGGAATTGTGGACATCCTATGCTATCTCTATCTACTGTCCTACACAGTATCCTATCTAGATCGATCTCGACGACCCGATGCGGTTGCTCCATGTCCACGTTGGCGCATTCGGGTGGTCTAGTCGAAACCTGTCAGACAGTTGAAAGCGTCTGAGCAGGTCTCTGAGGCATTTGCATCCCCGTCTATTCCTATCTCTACCCACGTAGTCTACATGCGTGTCCAAGGTAGCATTCCAATCCCCCACTAAGAGTAAAGGACGAGACGTTCCCAAGAAAACTTCTAGACGTTGAAAGAAATCCGCCCGACCTGTTAAGGGCGGTGCGTAAACTGATACGAGCCGAAAAGCGCACCCATTGCTGCCGTCGACATCCAGGACGACCAGTCTACCCTCCGGGTCTACGAATATTGTCCTTACATTGAGATCCAGACTCTTGTGAAAAAGTACCGCGGTGCCACTACCGCCCATTCTCGGCAGACAGGGGGAAAAATAAATGTTGAACTGTCCGCCAAACATGGTCTTTAGGGCCCGCGGATTGTGGAGTCTGGTCTCGCTTATGGCTATGATTTCTAACTTATGTGACTTTATGTCATTTAAGAGGTACCCTTGTTTCCAAGGGGACCCCAAGCCACGCGCATTTACACAACCAATCTTGATCATAGTTCTAATGAATTAGAATACAGAGGGTACTTACTGCTCGAAAGTTTTTGCTTTCTCCTCCGTTGGTTTGTCCTCGAGAAGATCCCAGTACAGTTTCTTTGTGAGATATTTTTGGCATTTACCAACCGCACTGGGGAAAATGCCTTTGAGTGTGTGGTGCAGACTTTTGGAGATGTGTATTATTTTGATGTGGTCTGGTGGGTGTGTATGGGTGGTTGTTTGTTTTTATGTCATCTTCTGTTATGTTTGTTTTTGATTGGATGTATTCCATCAAATTTGTGTTTTTTGGTCTATGGCTGTGAGCATGTTTGCTGTATATGTTTTTGTGGTGTTGGTGTGGCTGTTGTTTGCGTTGGGTTTTGAAATGTCTTCGGGAGATGTATTTCCCCTGCTTTGTTCGTGTTTGCATTTGGTTTGGTTGTGTTTCTGCTCTTTATTTTCCTTCTTTTTGTAGCTATTTGCCATTCCTCACTGGTTTCGTCTTCCGACGAAATTTCTGAGGAATCAGAAGGGGGTAGGGGTATGTTGTGGGCTTCTATGTATGTCTGTGTAAGTGGTTGTGTTGTGTTTTCGTTGTTGTTGGTTGTTGAGTGTTTGTGTGTGTTGAGTGCGGTATAAGGGATGGGGGATCAGTTTGTGTGTGTTTTCTTTGTTTTTCTGTTCCTTTGGTTTTGCTGTTGATGGTAGTGTTGGTATTTTTCCAGGTGTCGAGTGGTTTTTGGTTGATGACGGATTAGCTTGGTGTGCTTCTCTTGTCGTCTTCTGTGTTGATGGTGGTGTGGGTAGTAGAGCTTTTTTTCCGGAGTGCTTTGGTTGTGGTAGTGGTTGTTGTTGTTGCTCTTGGTGTGCAGTGGTTGGCACGTCTTTTTCAAGTGTGTTTCGCTTCCACACAAATAGCAGCGTGGTCGCCTGCCCTCTACCACTATATAGAGTTTGTAGCCTCCTGGCAGTTCTATAGCGGTGGGTATCTTCTCTCTTGCTGCTTCATCCAATTGAAGCAGGAATTCGATTGATTTGCCCACATAGTCTTTCTCTCCTAGAACCGCGATTTCCAGGATGTTTGTCTCTGACATTGTCTCTGACATTTCAAAGCAGATGGCAGAGACCACCCATTGTGTTTCGACATCAATGGTAGTTTTTTATTTGGACTTTCGTGACCCTTTTGTTTAAATAGACTGGTATCATTACAAGTCGTCCGAATGTAGCTCCAATGTGGAAAACGTTTTGCTAAACTTTCGTTGAGGAAACGTACTTGGACTGTACCAAATTTGTTTCCCCAACTGATATATTCCTTGGAGTCCCATACAGGACGAAGGCATTTATCGATTTTTCCTGCGGTGCATTCTGTTCTTCTTGTTTTTTTGTTTATTACTTTATAAATTATTGTTTTTTTTTGTGTGTTTTCCACGATGTGTTGTGGAATGTGAAGGTGCAATTTGTCTCCTTCTTTGGAGAAGAGTGCCTTTGTGCGGTTTATCTCTTGTGTGGTGAATGTTACAATTGTTCTTTTTGTTTTGTTACGTCCGCAAAATTCGTTTTGAATTTGGCAGTAGAAGTGTTAATTGTGGCAGTGTTAATTGAAGTCATGGTAGTGGTTTGGTGTTGGTGTTGGCGGTATTAGCAGCAGAAGCTTGGATGTAGCATTTGACGTCATAGTAGTGGTGTTGGTGTTGGCGGTGCGGTGTTGTCTTTGGTAGGCGGCTTTGTGCCAATTCGTTGTTGTTGTTGTTGGTGGTGATGGTGGTGGTGCTGGCATTCATGTTTTCGTTTGTATTCATTTTTGAAATCCCTTCTCTGTCCTTTATCATCAACAAGTGGTGTGGGAGGAGTGAGGGGAAATCTAAGTTAATGTCTTTGGTCGCGGTGATGGTGAATGCGACGTTTTAGATTGTTGTTGTTGTTGTGTGGTGGTGGTGGTGGTGGTGACAGCGGTGTTCACGCTGCGATGTTAGCAGCTAGTGGTAGCAATAGTGTTTTGCTACCGTTCTGCATGACTGGCGGGCTAGCCACGTGGTTTCTAGTTGCCATTTTCAAAATGAAAAATGGCTAAAAACCCACGAAAGTTTTGAAAGTTTTTTTGTAATTTCGCCCATACAGGGGCGGAATTCTACGTGAATAATCTCAGGTTTTTTAGTGAATGAATTTGCACAACGATTAAAAAATATTTGACAACAAGGAGTTTTTAAACATGTAAAAGTGGCCAACTTACTTGGAGCCGATATGACTAGCGTCCGTCCATTGTGAAAGGGATGGATAGATAGATAGATAGATAGATAGATAGATAGATAAATAGATAGATAGATAGATAGATAGATAGATAGATAGATAGATAGATAGATAGATAGATAGATAGATAGGTAAATAGATAGAGAAATCAACAGACAGAAAGACAGACAGATAGATAGATAGATAGACAGACAGACGGAGAAAGAGAGAGAAAGAGAGAGAAAAGGAAGAGAATCAATCTTATATAGGACTGATAATTAATATATTGACCTGAAAAGGAGAAAAAAAAAATGTGAAATGTTGAACTCAGCAGATTTGAACTTGGAACTAGAAGGTCTTCTGTCTAATGACCTAATAATGATTCTACCAAATTGCTGCCTTTCTGAAAATAAACTATATAGATATTGCAACAGAAGTTGAAGTCTTCCCTTAGAATTTTTCGTCTAAGATATTATTGATTTTGTGAATGAAACAGTTCCGAGGACAAAAATCGTGATTGCACAGTTAAAGAAGCCTACAAATGGTGGTTATTATGGGGGAAAGGGAGGGGGGGTGAGTGAGTGGAGAGAAAGAAAAAAAAATGGAAATTTTGCTTCAAGTGCTTTTGTCTGAAGTGCTGATTTGATTGACAGACTGAAGAGAAATTCTTGAAATCAATAACAGATTGTCATTTTATTGTTTTGTTTTTCTTTTTCCTTTACTGTTAGAAAATAAGAAGTTGTTGTTGTTTTAAGTGTCTCTAGACTCAAGCGTCTGCATGCTGTTGCTCTCGGTCTTCATATCAATCGTGACCATTCCATCATTCTGTCTAAAAACCTTCTACCATTTTTATAAGACAGTTAAAGGCGGTGCTCCAGCATGGCCGCAGTCAAACGACTGAAACAAGTAAAAGAGAGTTGTATATGATATGAAGGCATTTTTGGCTTAGTGGTTAGGGTGTTCAGCTCACAATTGCAAGGTCATGAGTTCAATTCCCAGCAGTGAATTGTGAATATATATTTATATATATTTAAATGAAGGCGGCGAGCTGGCAGAAACGGTAACACGCCGGGCAAAATGCGAAGCCGTATTTCGTCTGCCGTTACGTTCTGAGTTCAAATTCCGCCGAGGTTGACTTTGCCTTTCATCCTTTCGGGGTCGATAAATTAAGTACCAGTTACGCACTGGGGTCGATGGAATCAACTTAATCCCTTTGTCTGTCCTTGTTTGTCCCCTCTGTGTTTAGCCCCTTGTGGGTAGTAAAGAAATATATATATTTATATTCACTTCTCACACTGCCTCATTATTATGGTTTATATACATCTCATAAAATAATTTCAACCAATCCAGTCTCCTGGATTTTAGCTGCATGGATCTCTGCATTATACATTTCTGTATTGGATTATTATGTGAACTGGTAGCCAAATCCGTTAGCAGAGGCTTTCTCTATAGCCACACAATTCTCTGAATCCATGTCTTATACTATTCATATCTAGTATGCATATATCTATGTATGCATATATATATATATATATATATATATATATATATATATATATATATATATATATCATATATATCTACATACATACACACATATATATATATATACATACACATATATGTATGTATGTGTACATATCTATGTATATATGTACAATGTTACACTTCCATAATGGTAGATCAACAAAAGTATGCCATCTGGGGACATGTGCATAAACATATATACATACATATATACACACATACATACACATATATATACATACAACATATATATATATATAAACACACACATACACACATATATATACATATTATATGTATATATATTATATATATACATATGTATAAACACACACGCATACACAATATACATATATATATATATATAACATATGTATAAACACACAAGCATACACATATATACATATATATATATATATATATAGATATATATATATATATATATATATATATATATATAAACAGATATACATGCATACATGCACATGCATATATATATATATATATACACACACAACTACACACATATTTACATATAAATTATGTATGTGTGTGTATGTGTGAGAGAAAGAGTGATAGAGGAGGGAAAGTGAGAGAGAGAGAATGTTGATACTTGTCATCGATTGTGTAAAGCGATGCTGGATTTGACAATCTTTACTGATATGATGACAAGTTGCTCTCTGCTTTTGAAGACATATATAATATCAAAAAAAAAAAACAAAAAAAAGAAATGCCATATCAAAAAAAAAAACGGTAAGGCGTGGAAAAGAAGAGAATCTAGCTGTAAAATCTGACCATAAAATCAATTCTTAGCCAAGTCATCTCAATGTGCAAGAAACAGAAACAGAGAGTGAACATCATCATCACCATCATCATCATCATCATCAATATTGTTTTAACGTCCATTTTTCTATGCTTGCATGGGTTGGAAGGTATTTGTTAAGGTAGATTTTCTGCAGGTGGATGCCCTTCCTGTCACCAACCTCACCTTTTTTTCAGGCACAGTCATATTTCCCCATAGCCAGACATGGTCACATTGAGGTTTATAAGTTAGTATAGGTATGTGTATAAGTCGTGGGTCTGTGGTTTACGAGTGTGTATTTGTGTGTGAATGTTTAGGTTAGGAGATTGCTATATAGGTTTGTTATAGAGTTTAGCTAAGGGAGATTTTATCGTTATATGTTTTTAGGAGTTTTGGTTTCATGGTTTTTTTAGGGAATTCGTGGTAATTTGTCTATTTTCGATGTTGGTTGTTTTATTATATTGTTTCATTCATAATTTTTGAGTGGTGTTCGTTTTGCCACGTGAATAACCGGGAGGTGGACTAGTGTTGTTTGGAATTGTGAATGGAATAGTGTAGTAGTGAGGTAGGCATAGAGAATGGGATTGGGTTACTGTAAGTTGTTTGTTAGTCTTTTTTACATAAGTTATTTCTATGGTAACGTAATTTTGGTTTGATTTTTTAACGGCTAAGAATTTAATTTAATTTCACTTCATAATTTGACACTGAATTGTAAGTATGTATTTTATTTACCTTTATGTCATATTGTTATTTT